>NC_136419.1:210242500-210722500 GCF_052625555.1 Lactuca saligna
TACGAATTTCAGGATACATATTTCTATTATAATGATATTCTATAAGAATGTCAATACCAACTAATAACACATTTTTGGATACAACTTCAAAATTTTCATTACATTCTTACAAAAGTAAAAACTTTATATAATATTCTATGACAATGAAATACTCACTAATAACGAATGAAAATATGTATATTATTCGACCTGAATATTCTAGCAGAATATGTTATTATATATACTCCTATCATTCTATTGTAGATTATTTTATCAGAAGAATACCTCTTTCCTTGATCATCCATGAAATTACACATTTAATGAAAATAGTTGTCATGAATCAAATCATGTAAGAATAATAGTCTCTGAGAATGCTTAGAATCACTTTGAAATTTGCAGTTCATTCTTCAAGCATCAACTTCTGTCAAAACAAAACCAAATTGTAGTTTAGATTCCAACAGAATTAGAATTCATGATTCCATTCCAACAGAATTGAAATTCATGATTCTTTTTATCTTCTTCATTTCAATCTCAAGAATTATACCACTCGTTTATGTTTTCTTTCCCTTAGATCACAATGTACTCCATATCTATCAAAATTCACAACTATACAATACGATCATCAAGATAATTGATTTTTTTTTTATCTACTTAACTTGTAAAACCCAATCAAAAGAAACATACCCAATGAAAGAAGAGATCATCACCATTGTTCTTCCTACTCTTTTCCGTCAAATGAAGCAACCAAAGCTTTCCATGTTCTTCTCCTTTGTTTTCCTGCCAAAGAACACCACTAGAGATAGATAAAATTCCCAGTAATAAAGAGAGCAACAACCCTCTCTTGGTCATCCTTGCTCATCACCAATTCCACAAGCAAAAGCCACTGATTTCTTGCTTCCATTACTATTAAAAATTAAACAAAAAAAGATGAAGAACGAAGAGGCTGCAAAAACAGCCCCCTGATCACCTGTTTAACTGTAACTCCCCCTTCCCCTTTCTGTTTCAATGGTCAATAGCCCCAATTTCATGTTCTCTTCCTTGTAAAAATAACAAACCCAAACACCCATCTTTTCCCTCTATTGATTTCTGTTTAAAACAAGCAAAAAAACAAAAAAACAGAAACAAACCTCAAAAAAGCATACGGAAATGATGACTATGACCACCCTATATGACCCACTGCCGCCCTACAACTCCCATCTGCACCCACTGAAGGTCACCGCAGCTTTGTTGCTTCTTCCTTTGGTCTAGCCAAACCCCATAGGTCCTCCCTTTTCCCATCGTTTTCTTCCTTCTCTGTTGTTCCCATCGACCACAAAGCCTGGAGTCCACTGCAAATTGTTCACCTGCTCTAATATCATCACAACGCAATCAAACAATTAAACACAATTAGCTTTAACAGGATAGCATCGATCCTGCTCAAATCCAAAATTTTATATACAAACAAAATCTAGACATTTAGGACCTTGATAGTAATCAACTAGTTGAATGTAGACGTAACCTAAAAACGGCAATTGATGTAAGTTTTGATGATCTAGCATCGTTTTTTCCTTCTTCACTTCTCAAATCCGATCGACACATCCCAAAATCGCACCTCCTCTTATTCGCGCCTCCTCCTTCCGGTCGATAGAAGTGAAAACGAGCCAAATTGACATGAAAGTTGAGTAAAGATAGGGGAGAGGCGAGTATGCTTCATTGATCGACGAAGATTAAGCCACTGCCATTGATTTTCATCAGAAACTGTAAATAGTATTAGGCGGAAGAAGCAGTGGCGAGGAGGACAATTAATTGGTGATGTAGATAATGAGGAAAGTGACCTACGATGCAGAGAGGAAGAAAGAGTCGGATTTAGGATTTAGTTCACCCGGTGTGATCCGATTACGGTGGAGGTGGATTTTAATATGGTTAATAATAAATAAATCCCTAAATTAAAGGGACTATTTATAGAATTCATTTATCAAATTACTAAATAACCCTCACTGATTAATTTAATTATTTATTTTTATTTTAAATTTTGATTGGTCAATATTTATGCATACAATAACACAATAGATACATTAAACACCCGAACCTATATATATATATATATATATATATATATATATATATATATATATATATATATATATATATATATATATAAACAAATGTTCAATAGAAAACCATTATTAATCAAGGAACCAATTCAAAGCATCAGAATTTAAAGCGATCAACGACAAAAGGAAGGGTTATAAGCTTTTATAATAAACGCACATGTACTAGATTATAATAAAACTCATTTCTTTTTTTCATTTAAATTTTTTTAGGCCAAATTTTTTATCGAAAAAAAAACTGAATATACCGTTCTTCACAATTTTGCGTCCTCTTTCCATAGAGATCCATGATAATATATAAAAAACGAACTTTTTTTTCGAAAAAAAAAACTCACTTAATTTTCTTAGCTTTTGCAATATTTAAGTTTATTTAAAAAAAAATAATTATACCAAAAATATTAACCTTTTGTACTCTATTAATAAACATCAACAACAATTAAAAAAAAACTCAAACAGTGTAGATTCACACTGTGAATCTAAACTGTAAATATCTAAATTTTTAACATTCATAATATGAAAAATCTTGAACAGTTCAGATTCACATTGTGAATCTGAATTACTATTATGCACACTATGAATTTGAGAAGGTTCACAAATTAAAAAAAAAATCTCGATCAGTGTAGATTCACACTATGAATCTAAACTGTAAACATTTCAAATTTTAACATTCACAATGTGAAAAAACTCCGATCAGTTCAAATTCACACTGTGAATTTAAGGAGGTTCACACTGTGAATCTGACTTATTATTATGCACACTGTGAATCTGAGGAGGTTCACAATGTGAATCTGAACAAGTTTACAATATGAATCTGAACAGATTCACAATATGAATCTAAACTAAAATATTGTTTTTTTTTTTTAACATGAATATGAATATATGTTTCAAAGTATAAAAAATATGAATTTTGATATATTTATTAATTTTTTTCTATAAAAAAAAAAAAAACCTTAACTTTTTTCATTAAAGAAAATGAAGTGGGTTTTTTTCGAAAAAAAAAATTCGTTTTTTATATATCATTATAGATCTCTATGGAAAGATGACGAAAAATCGTGAACAACAATATATTCGGGTTTTTTTTACGATAAAAAACATGGCCTAAAAAAAATTTTAAACGAAAAAAAAGTGGTGAGTTTTTTGTAAAGGGTGGATTCTTTTGGTATTATCTGGTGTATGTGCCTCCAATATATAAGTGTACACCTATTTCCTTGGCCGTTGATCGTTATGATTTCCGACGCTCACAATTGGTTCCTTGGTTAATTATGGTTCTCTATTGAATGTCACCATATATATATATATATATATATATATATATATATATATATATATATATATATATATATATATATATATATATATATATATATATATAAAGTGAATATACCTTAACGGTATATAAAGTTAGGTACCCTATTCATAAAACTACATCGTTTTTTTATAAGATATTTCTTTTTCTTTCATCGAATCCTCATTAATTCCACTAACAAGTTTTTAGTTTTATTTCTCGGTTTCACAATCCAGGTTCGTCAATTCAGTCGTCTTCAAGAAATCCAAAGTTTCCCTAACATCTCACCCTATTGAATCTCACCCTATATATATATATATATATATATATATATATATATATATATATATATATATATATATATATATATATATATATATATATATATATGGAAAAAGTGAATATACCTTAAAGGTATATAAACTTAGGTACCCTATACATAAAACCACGTCGTTTTTTATAAGATATTTCTTTTTCTTTCATCGAATCCTCATTAATTCCACTAACAAGTTTTTAGTTTTATTTCTCGGTTTCACAATCTAGGTTCGTCAATTCAGTCATCTTCAAGAAATCCAAAGTTTCCCTAACATCTCCCCCGACGTACGTGTGGAGTCGGTCGACGTCGACAAAATCCACATCGCTGTCTCCCATAGATCTGTCGTTGTTTCCATCTTCGCTAGACCAGACCATTTAGCGAGAAATTGGTGGGATTTTGTCACACCCCAAACCTAGGATGGCGGAAACGTCCGGGGGTGGCAGACTTCATGTATAGTATCATAACAACGAGTATAATAGTGATCAAAGCAATACAACCAATGATAAATATAATCGGAAAAGAGTTACATGGTTTCAAGTGTTACATATTTCAAAATGATTGATTACAACTTTATGTAAAAATAGTTGTTCAACGTCGTAGCGTTCCATCCTCAAAAACTTGTAGTTACCTGGGTACATTGATTTCATGAGAATACAAGTAGTTTTGAAAAAGTGTCAATAATTAAGTTGGTGAGTTCATAAGTTTTTTAGATGAAGAGTTTGGAGAACCGATCTTTGTAATGAGTTGTGGGTTACCAAGAAAAATCCAATATTTTCCTTACAAAAGTGATGTGTAGTCTTTAATTCCAAGACCGAAAGTGTACAAGTAATATTCATACTTATCGATATAAAAAGTGATTTTAAATTGACATAAAACCCTTTTAGAATGTATTGTAGTCTTAAATGCCAAGACTAACAGTGTACTAGTATTTTTTCCATATAAAATAGTATCATGCAAGTTTAAATCGACATAAACTTGTTGATTTGTGAAAATCCCCGTAAACTTTATGTGTTGTTAACTCCATATGTGAGTCGCTATAACTATACTATGACTAGTGAACCTGCTACGATGTTTCTCATGCATTGAAAGGTTAAACGATATTTGTCACCCCAAACCTGCCGGTCTAGTTGTTGCATGCAGCTAAGGTGTGGGTTTGTCAAACCCAATATAGATCTATACACAACTATCACTTTCTCCCTGTAAGAGACTATGGTTATATACCAGAAATTTTAACCCATACTCTAGGAGTACTGAGAAGAATGTCTCACAATTTACGTTAACAAGTTTACGTGTAGTGTGCGTGAGGGTAAAACCTTTTTCTGTGGGAATAAAACCTTCCAAAATGTGTTCATTGTGTTAGTGGAAAAATAAACTATACCTATTATAGCTTATCAAAACATTTTGTAATGGTAGAAATCTTATTTATGTATGATGTAAACCTGTATTATGAGGTAAAAGTTATGTAATATAGCCAACATGCATTTATATATGTTAGAACAGACCTTGCTCAGCAAGTTACAAGGTGTAAATAGGTTATCAACCATTTGCTAGTTTTATCTTTTCTGTTCCTGTTCTTGGAATAATTATAGAAAAATCATAAGGAATCGAAAACTGATTCCGTAAAGTCTGAGAGTTTAGAAATTGTGTATAGTTCTCTTATAATTTTTTTCATGATTTTTAGAAGTTCATAACTAGTGTGAAAACGTCCATATTCACAAACTGGTCAGAATTCGTAGCTACAGT
Source organism: Lactuca saligna (assembly GCF_052625555.1). Classification (NCBI taxonomy): domain Eukaryota; kingdom Viridiplantae; phylum Streptophyta; class Magnoliopsida; order Asterales; family Asteraceae; genus Lactuca; species Lactuca saligna. The sequence continues at coordinate 210,247,914 of NC_136419.1, forward strand.
GATAGGCAGTTTTGTAAAAATCGCCAAAGATTGTAAAACAAATAGTGTGAATATGTGCAAGTAGTCATTTTAAAGGTATAAACCTGAACTATTTGCATCTAATACAATTTTGAAAACTAAAAAGTTAAAGATGTTCAAAACAGTCTGTGAATGAACACTAACTTTTCTGTTGAAAGCTGATGTTTGAGTTTAGTTAAGTTGTTGGTGTTTTAACTTGTATTCCCTCACTTAAAACTTAAGAAAAACATGAAAAGATAGGAGTATGAACTCACTTTGTGTGGTTTCAGTGAAAGGATGATGAAGAAGGGAAGTGTTCAACTCAAGAACACTTTAGATGATTATTGAAGATTCGAAGATCTAACACAAATATTATGATATTTGTGTAAGGAACTCATGCTTTGAGTGAAGAAGTGTAAAGAAATCAAGTTTGGGAAGATATTTACTTACCAAAGGTGTGTGAAGAGCTCAAGATTAGCCTTGAATCTCGAATTCTTGGTAAGAGGAAGTGAGAGACAATAGGTTTTGCTTTTTGGTGAAAAGTGAGTGAAATGGGAGAAGAAATAAGGATCCTTCTAGCCTTTTATCAAGATTATGGCTGGAAATGAGTGTAAAAAGGACAATGATTGACTACGTATGCATGAATAGTGATTGGTAATGGTCATGGAGTGGGTATGGGAGGTAACTTGTGTCCTTGCCCAAAGGATAAGTCAACACTCCACCTAAATATCTTACAAACTAGATTTTATTCTCAAATAAAGATTTCCATATATATGTGTTTAAATTATGAATATTTAGGGTCTTATATGTCAAAATATAAGTTTGGGTGAAAATACCGTGTTAAAATAATGAAAAACGGGCTTAAAACGCGAAAATGGTCAAAAACCGGGAAAAACAGGCAAGTTTGCGAAAATCCGGTTTAAGGACCTAGGTTCGGTCCTTTAGGGAGGGTGGGAACCGAATGTAGGGCTCGGCCGAGAGATTTCACAGGCGAAGGGAAGGTAAGAAGTGAGTTTCGGTCCAAGCAAGCAGGCGAGGTTCGGTTCCTTATCAGGTTCGGTTCCGGCAGGAGGGTTTCGGTTCATGCTGTTTCGGTCCTCTGGGTTCTCTCGGTTTTTCCTGTTTCGGCTTCGGCTCCTTGGGGAGGTTTGATCCTCATGCTTCTCTCAGTTCTTCCTGCTTCGACTTCGACTCCTTGGGGAGGTTCGGTCCTCAGGCTTTTCTCAGTTCTTCCTGCTTCGGCTTCGGCTCCTTGGGGAGGTTTGGTCCTCAGGCTTCTCTTAGTTATTCCTATTTCGGCTTCAGTTCCTTGGGGAGGTTCGGTCCTCAGGCTTCTCTCGGATCTTCCTGCTTCGGCTTCGGTTCCTTGAGGCTTCTTAGGGTTTGGCCCTAAGAAGGTTCGACCCTATTAGGCTGTTTTTCGCGTATAATCTCTGTTTTGGGCAATTTTTGGCTAAGTTAAGGGTCGGGATGCTCCCAAATCACTATAAAAAGTTGAAGGAGGTTAAGATAGAGATTTGAGACTGATTTGGGAGAGATTTAGGAGAGAGAGAGATAGAGATTGATAAAGAGAGATTGAGAGAGGCTTCGTTTGTGACCTTTTTGAGTGTTTAGCTTCACAACGCAAGATTTATCCACCCCGTTAAGCCTTGTTATGGTTGTTATATGCCCTGAGGGGTATGGAATAATGTTTTAAAGAATAGTTTCATCACATACCCCGATTAGGGTTTAGAATTTCTGAATGAATGAACTTTCCAAGTGATAACTTCTTATTAAAATAGTGAGTTGTACGATAGTAGCATAGTGTAAACCCTAATATACAAGGGTTAATTGAGTTGGCCGGTTTGACTTGTCAACTTTATTTGACTTTGACTTGACTAAAAATTCACGGTTGTCACATCATCCCCCCGTTAGAAGGAATTTTGTCCCGAAATTAGCGTTTTGACATGGGACTTCTAGAGTTGGGGAAAGATGCGGGTATTTTGTTTCATCTGATATTCGCGTTCCCAGGTGAACTCGGGAAGTTGTTTTATGTTCCTACGGACCTTCACAACAACGATGCAACTTTGATTTCATTCTTCTGATCTTTTGATTCCATGATTCCAATCGATATTTTTTTCACCAGTGGAGACCCTTGTCGATTTCAATCTCGTCAAGAGGGATAACGAGAGTCTTGTCGAACAAGTACTGCTTTAGTTTAACACGTGGAAGGTAGGATGTACATTTTGAGTTATTGTGGTAATCAAAGCTTGTATGCTACCGGGCCCATCTTGTCGAGGGTCCCAAATGGACCGATATACCTTGGATTAAATTTTCTACGATTACTAAAACGTATCAAGCCTTTTTAGGGGGAGATTTTTAAAAGTACTCGGTATCCGACCTGGGCTTTCAAAGGCTTTTGTCCGTATAATGCTTTTATCTATCTCTGGAAGCCCTAAGTTGCCCTCGGATGTGGTCAATCTTCTCTGTAGTTTCTCTTTGATGTACGTTCTAGTTAATTCCTCCGTCTTGTCGGTTTCTTTGATTAGTAGAATGTGCGCGGATTTGGTCAACCTATCAACAATTTCCTAAATGGTATAGAGACCTCCCTTTTGGCTCAGGTAACTTGGTGGTGAAGTTCATGGTTATCCACTTCCACTTTCTTTCGGTTATCATTGGTCGTTGTAGGAGACTCGAAGGCTTCTGTTGTTCTACCTTATAATTGGCACAAGTCCGATACTTGCCCACATGTGTAGTGATGTCAGTTTTCCTATTCGGCTACCGATGTTGCTTTTTGGGGTCCAGATACCTCTTATCTGAGCCTAGATGTATGGAGTAGCGAGTTTTTATGTGCTTTGTTTGTGACGTCATTTCTGATTCCATCACTTCGGTGTCCAGATCCGATTCATGGGATAACATGCCCTGCCACTCTTGCCTTCTAGGTTCTCATGATCGGTGAAGATTGTATATTTTGTGTCGTAGAGATAGTGCCTCTAGATCTCTAGGGAGAATACTATTGCTCCTAGTTTGAGTTCATGCGTGACCTAGCCGACCTTGTATGTCTTTAGCTGTCTTAAGTCATAAGTAATAACTTCTCCTTGAAGCGCTGCATAGGGCTTGCTGTAGTGTTTCTCGTTTGTCGGTTAGATCGGTAGGGAGCATATGGTTTTAGTTTACGTGACTAGACTTATTCGGATGGTAGAACATTCACTCGCACTCCTGGGTAGTTGTATCCCGAAGTTCCTGGTAGGACTCGTACCTGGTCCATCTATTTCTAACTTGCGCATAAAGGTCGTATGTAATTAGGGTTGGTAAGATAGTTGGACGGGTGACTCCATCCTAAGTCCACAACCAGACGAGGAATATGAAATAGGGTGGAGGCACACATCCAATGTCCGTAGAATCTTAATTATGCATCGCACTTCGCATATACTCCTGGTAGTGATAGCTTAACCGCATTCGTCCCACGTCTCCAGGCTTGATCGTGATCTACTATACGAGTGATATTCTCAAAGGGTTTACTAGGAATACTTTGAAAAGGTTACAGAAGGTATAAAACACCACCAGAGAGTGCTTTGGGGTTTCGCAATGAAGGATGACCGGAGAGTCAGAGTCAGATTTAGGGTTATGGAAGACGAGGGTTTCGATATGCATCTGGTTAGGTGGAGGGTCTCCTCGTAATATATGCAATTGATAATGTGATGTCCCAAATCAATCCATATCGAATGACGACATCGAATTTTTTTTAATGACACATGTATTAAGTCGTATTCGTAAGGGGTATTCATTAGAGTGATAGTGCATCCTGTGATTCTTGTCAGTGTGTTCCGTTTTGATCGATGTTATTGTTATTGCAAATGATTTATACCACAATAGCTAGTGTTGGTAGTAAGTGTGTTATGATGGCTAGTAATGATACTTTATATCGTGATCCCCGACCGATCATTCTATGATCGATCGGTATATGCAAGTCATATGCCATTTGGTATTGATGAAACCGACGAGTTAATGGCTCTACCCTAGTCCCACCACTAGATATGGGACAGGAATTATGACATAATTTTTCACTTTTAATTATGTAGTATTTTGATTATAATTAATTCTGATGTATACATCAATTCATCACAGCTCACCGGTAATGATCCAAAGGTCATATATGAGTGTCTTTGATTTGATTGAATGAGAGAGTATTTTAACGATTTTTTTGAAAGATGGTAGTTTTAGCAAACATACCAAGTTCATTACAAGCATATGGTATTTAAACGTTTTTGTTGTTGGAGATACTACAAAAGTCCTAATAAGATTCTTGGCTGCTCCTGTCGGTTTGTTTGTCACGCTCCTCCTGCTCCCCCGTCGTTCTTTTCTATTGGGCAGTCCCTTTTAAAGTGCCCCATTTTGCCGCATAGGTGGCATGTTGTGCTTACACCGGAATCGGTGTTTGAAGCTATGTGCTAGGGCTGAGTCCTGCAGAAGGGTAAGATGCCCATTCTTGTTACAGCTTTTACAGTGCATCGCCCGACGAACCCCATTATGGTGGAAGCTACACTTGATACACTTCGTAAGTGTTCCATTATACTGTCTGACCAGTGCTTGAGTGACCGTCGTTGTGGCTGAGGTTGAGGCATGTGTTGTGACTGCAGTTGTAATTATAGGGACAACCGCGGATTGTTGCCTTTTAGCGTGCTTTTGAGATGGGTTGCACTTATTTTTGTTCCAAAACTTCCGTTTCTTGCTCTTAGGTTTGTGGTCTGAGGTATTTTTGTTTGTAGGCGCCTGCTGGTGCTCTTGATTGTTATTTCGGTTAGTGTTTCTGACACCATCTCCGTGCCTGCTGACGTGGTTAGCATTAAGCTGCGCCATGATGGATGCCACGGCTGCCGTGACTAAAGATTTAAAAGTAGCAGAGTCTATCTGTAGGGTTGGTGCCTTGCTAGTTGGTTGGATACCTCTAGGTGTAGACATAATTCAGTTTCATAATGAAAAACAACTTCGTGAGTGGGGGTGATTTCCTCAGGTGCATCTGCACAATTGATGTTAACATATATAAATTTTGCACATTGATGTACTACTCTTAGTGTTTCTGCTAAATACTCCTGAGATGGAGTTTACGGAAATGGGTAGAAGTAGGTTTTGTACGAATGTTAAATTTACCCATCCTAGTTACTATCTTTTCCCAGACACACTTTGCTAAGGGGTTCTGATGGAATCTGGCGCATTAGTGTTGATATGATCGCACCCTATAGGTCTACGAAGAAAGCACTTTTCAATCATAATTATTAAAGGTGAGATGATAATGAGTCATTAGAAAGGGCTATGCGTCGTGGGTTATTTAACTAAGTTTATCTTAGTTCTAAGTGTATTGTATTTCGATTTTTATGGTGTTCTGAAAGCAATTCCTAATGAAAGTCTATAATAAACCCATGTATTTTAGTAGTTCTGTATCCAAGTGAAACCTTGTAATTTGATCCAAGCTAAGTCCTTCTTACGACTGCTTGATGCTTGCTTAGTTGCATGAGTAAAACTTAATAGACCTTCAAGTCTAATGGGCCTGCCGTAAGCCAATCTTGTTAATGGGATTGTAGTAATTTTGGTTTCAGAGAAATTTTTTGACCTTGATGCATGTCTACACTAAATCATTGTAAGGAAAAGTTTTGACAACAAATAAATCCCCCGATTAGAATAACCACTTAATTCGCAGGGTTGAGCTTACACATAGAATAGAGTAGTGGCAACGCATACTCATGAACCTAATCTACCAGTTCTCATGAGTAACATGAACTCTGCTCACGATAATACATCCCCGATGGTGCTTGAAACGAAGTCAACGCGTCATGTAGTTCTGCTAACCTACGCTCGGCTGCGAGCACTCTCTCTTCGAGTGTCGAGCACCTATCCTGATGCTCTCTTGCCTTTTCCCGAGTGGCGACAAGGCCCTTATTGGGTTGGTCTCTGAAATAGTAGTTTCTTTCCAAGTCTTGGGTACGTGAGATGGTAGTGTCTGTAGTAGCGAGCAGTTTCAGAACTCGAATTGCAGTCTCCCTGTTTTGATCCCCGATGTTCGTGACCCACTGGGTCTTCGCCAGGAGGGCTCTGTCAATCGGTCCCCCATGGTTGAGGTCATGGGAACTTCGTTGGTTTCCAATGGTGATCACTGTTGTTGCTATTGACTCTAACCCTCGATCATGATTGTCCAATCGGGTCACATGTCCAATGTAGTCGAAACGGTTTGCGGGAACCCAAGTTATGTACGGAGGATTGATCACCTTTGGTTTCTCTTCTGATTTTGCCTCTTCGAGCTCCTCTATGGGCTCTTCTCCTATCCGTCCACCATTTCCCTGGTTGGGAAAGTAAGGGCCGCCTGGTAAGTAGAATCTTGCCATGCTATATGTGCAAGAATAGGAGGGGTAGGAAGCATATATTAGTCGTATTCCTAGAAATACTTATAGGGATTTGATCCTCATTAATTACTTCTATAATGACATAGTGTATACAAATTACATATAGCAAAGATATGATATACCTTCGAATAAGTAATCCTACCCTAGGTCTACATCCAAATAAGGAAAAGGACGTAAGGCAATGACCACAGATTCTAAGTCTATGATCTCTAAGTTATATATAACTTTGTAGTATCCACTTAGTGACTACATACCTATTATTAATGATTTGTTTAGTTTTCACGTAAGTTATAATATTAAAAAAATGCTCCTATAGTACTTTAAATGTTATTTTTGGTTCTTATTAACTTTCTTGTATGAAAAAATTTTAGGCTTGTTGCTCACTACGATCATGCCGCGACATACAATAGTCACACCTCGGATAAATATAGTTGATCAGGCTATATTCATCCGAAGTCTGATTACATATACCAAGGTCTACTTGTAGTGTCCAACTCATTGTTTTACTTTTGTATTGTCCTAGATATGATACTATACTAGTGTGTATGCATGTACTCGTACTTTTAACAAGAAACTATTTCATTTCTAAAAGTATATGTCACAATCCGAAAACTTTCCATCTTTGTAACCCGTTTTTTGTCAGTTAAGCCATTACGTTCCAATTTTTCCGTTAAAATTGTTTAAATTAATAAAATTGGGACTTCTCATTTTGACATCATAAGTGTCGGAACACATTAGAATTGCGTGAAAACATTCCAAATATTTAATTGGAAAAATTATAGTTTCGACTACATCGGGTTACGGTAACCTAATCGGGTACGACCAAAAGCCCCGTTCAACGTCAGTATCGGGTAGAATTCCACCGTGTCTCAAACTTAGACCATATTTAAAGTTGAAATAACTTCATTTTGAAACTTTTCACCCTCTCTCTACTCTCTCTCTCTCTCTCTACATATCTAAGCTTTTGATCCAAAAATCACCCCCTTTCAAGCTCCAATTAGGTATGTAATCCATCCTAGCTTATAATATAACATCTTTAGCCTTCAAATTCGTGTTTAAATTATGAAAAAAGGACCATAAACATGAGTTTACGGCCCTGGAACACCCTTGGGCCGCAAACTCACATAGATGGGGTTTTTGAGCCTCAAAACCCTTCCAAACCACATTTGGAGCTTAGATATGACTTAGGGGCTTACAATACTGGACTTGGAACACCTAAACCATATCATTTGATTGGTAAAAAAGAGTTTACGTCCCAAGAACATCTTGGACCGTAAACACCATTTCATAGGCCGTAAACCCCTTTAAAGGTGTTAAAATGCCCCTTAAGCACGTCATAAGCCTTGGAATAAAGTCTAGAGCCATCCAACAATGTGTTAAGGACCTTAAACATGCAAGAAACCACCCCCTAAGGAGTTCACGGCTGTAAACCCCCAAGGAATGGTTCCTGGGCCGTAAACTCCTATAAGGTGATCAATTGGTGCCCTAACTTCCTTCCATGGCATGTACTTTGGACTAGAAACTCTTGTAATTGACCTAGGACCATCAAAGCACATCAAGAATTGGTACATAAGAGTTTATGGCTGTAAACTCCTAGTTTACTGTCGTAAACTCCTCAAATGGTCCTTATGATACTCAAATTACCTTCCAATGCCTTAAAACCAAGCCTAGCATTATCCCACATTAGTTATAAGACCATTAAGCACCCTAAGAACACCCCACCATGAGTTTACGGCCGTAAACTCATGGGGAGTTGTTTATTTGGGCTGAAAACTCCATTGGGAGTTTACTCTTGCAGAGCAAACTCCATATTCAAGCCATACACACCCTTAGATGCTACTCGGGTCACTCCAAACACATGAAATGAAGTGTTTTCGCGTCTCGGAGTGTACTATCTTATCTAATTAGTGGTCCAAACTCTAATTAGATATAAATATGTATCTCTTCATATTACATAGGAACCTCGCGCGTTCTCAAGCCCCGAAGTAACACTTAGCATCCAACCGACACACTTCTCGACTAGTGAGTTCATACCCCTACGTTTTTCCATGTTTTCAACGTTATCAGGGGGGATACAAGCAAAAGTACAAGAATACCTTGTACTTAAATTTATTATTTTATTTGAAATGTTTCATATTTCATATACTTTTAACACTGGAAACCATTTTAACCAACTGTTTGACTTGCAGAGTTAGTTTTCAAACTAATTGCAAACCTGATTATACAGTGTTATATTGTATGTTTCACCAATGATTTTCCACTTCATTTATGTTAAAATCATTAACCTAGAACATTAGAACACGTACTCGGTAACACTCCATAGAGATACGCGAGTGGAGGACCCCCGTTGGAACCAGAATCATAAACAGGATTTTCCGCATTATTACTTGTAAATTTGTTAATCTTAATAATTGGAGACACGTCCTCGAAAACACTTCACAGAGATACGCAAGTGGAGGATCGCCCCCATAACCAGAATCTCTTGGAGGGAGAGCGTGACTTGAGTGTATAGATCTGTATAGGATTGACAACCCCACACCTAGCTGCTAGCTACAGTCGAACCGAAAGGTTCAAGGGTGACGAAAGTCATAAATTGATGATGGACTACTTATTGCCATATATAGTCTATAGTATGGTTATGGAACTCGCAATTTAGATAATAGAGATTTACTTGTTGGTAATAATGGATCTAGTAAACTAAAAACCTTATGAATTAGTTTACTTTTCACACAATAGTTATATATATATATATATATATATATATATATGTGTTAAAACTAGAAAACATTTCAAGGATAACCAGATTTTCAGGAAACAACACACAAACACTTTATGTATGGTAGATACTTGTACACTACATTCAGAACCGATAACCAATTACAAACTTTTAAGGAAAATAAGGGTTTTTCCTGGGATAAGAAATTCTACATAACCAGAACGTATAACAAACGGATAACCAAACTTTATACATAAGAAAATATGGGATTTTCTTGGACAACAAATGTGACATCCCAAAAATCACGGCCAGAAAAGACCGGTTTTGTTTATACTTTATTTCAAAATCAGAGTTATCTTTTAATAAAAGGGTTGAGGAATTTGTCCCAAAACAATAATATGATAAAGATTTATCAAAAGCATTTCCATAGAAATGTATTTCATTAAAAGACTCGGGATGTCATGTTCGTACAGATCAAAAGTATAAACAGTACAATATAAGCCTTACTACATTATTTCATATCTACAGGCTTATATCCGTAATCCCTCATCCAAAACATCACACGTATGCTCATGCGCCACTACCTCTAATACATAAAACTGAGTGGGTCAGGCTTGGGAGCCTGGTGAGCACATAGGGTTTTCAACCCACAATAAATAAGTTTATTAATTTCATCAATCAACAATAACCCGATTACCTGTTCCCGTTATCCTCACTTTACGTCCCTAAACACCTATCATAAGGGACCTAGCCTAAGGATCATCATCGGGACGGACACTACTGCTAAGGGGATTCCTCAGCAATAAATGTCCTAATAGGAAACCATGTGGGGGATGGAGTACACCAGTGAACACATCGTTCACAACACCTACAGGTTGCGAGCCTGCTAGTGTTCCACTGGACTGTCTAGAAGAGTCCGTGGTCGTCATCTATACTCTGCTAGATGATTGGATCAACAACAACAACATCGATGCCTCTCATCATTTTATCACACATCACCTATTACATCTACCCATGTTTTACCCCAACATTTTCGTAGATATAAAATACATATACAGTTTAAATCATTGAAAACATGTATAAAAACATTCATCCAGCATAGATAACAAGTATACAGATAATATGCACACATAGCACGTAATATATAAAATACTTCATATCTATGTGTAAGATGAAAGTAACTATGCACTCACTTGAAAAGGTGGTGATTCCGAACTCAGACAGCGCTTCGCTTCTTAAATAGAATTTTCTTCGACGAAACCTAGTATTATTACCACTAGAGTTTAGTCTATTATTCGCCGAGACTAATTAATAGTCTAGCTATTATTATTATTATATAAGCGTAAAAAAAATACTTATATAACCCATAATAATAGCCCAAGTATTTATTATAAGTTCATAATAACAATACTAATTTTAAATATAAGCTATATTAAAATAAGGTAAGCATAACTTACTTACAAGGGGGTTTTAGCTAGGAGTCGGGCTCTGCAGGGGTAGAACTTCGTCGCTGAATCTTTCTAAGAAAGATTCGTGCAGCGCTTCAGCGCTCACCTTACTATACTAATCTACAGAAAGAGAAGTCGAATCACGAGGGACCGAAATGCTCGGGGGATAAGGAGAGAAAGGCTCTTGAATCAAGAGAATGGTGCAAGAAATATGAGAGCCCAAGGCTCTTATTTATACTAATTGAATTTTCAAAAACTACCCTCCATAATTACTTAATGACCTTTTAGTTATATAAACAACTAAACACCCCTCTATAATACTATTTTAAATGGATTTAATGATATTTGTACTAAACTAATGTCGAAAGAATTCAAAATTAGTCTTATAATGACCGCATCGTCGATACCTTTCTAGTGATATATACATATGTATATATATGTGTACGTATACATGATTTATACTTTATTTTAATACGTAAATATGCTATTATAATTTGTAACTCGTTCATACGAACTCCGTTTTTGACGTTCCTTATATCCACGCTTAGGTGGAGGCGTACTCTACAACTTTCGTTTAGACTCCGTCGGCTAATTTTGACTTTACTTTTAAAGTTATATTTTTAACAGGCCGGGACATGATTGGTCTGTTTAAAATCTCATAACTTCTTCATACGAAGTCAGATTTGGGCGTTCTTTTTATCGATGTTCTTAGTTTAACATATTCTACAACTTTTGTTTAGATCGCTAAGGCTGAATCTCGCTCTATCATAAATTCACTACTCACGCTTCCCGGTATCATGTCGGTTCTGTCGTGAAACTTCGACGGGTCATAACTTCTTCGTTATAACTCGGATTTCAGCGTTCCTTATATGCACGGAAACCTTGAGACATATTATAAAACTTTATGTAGAGATATCAAGATTATCTCACACTTTAATTTTGACGCTCATTTTTGTTCTTTATTAATTATACATTTATAATTAAATAATAAACACATAAACACACATAATTCACATAATACTCAAATATTTCACCTTTATTACTTCAAAAAGAGTTACAAGAGTTGACCTAGACTATTACATTGACAAAATGCTTAGCCCTGAAACCCGGGCGTTACAATTCTCCCCCCCTTAGGATGATTCCGTCCCGGAATCATGCATCAGCAAACAGATGTGGATAGCGACTCATCATGTCATCATGTGTTTCCCAAGTGAGATTCGGCCCATTCGAATGTTTCCATCGGACTAGCACCAAGTCGACCATCTTGCGTCGTAACTTCTTAGTCTTACGGTCAACAATTGCCTCAGGCTCTTCGATCAGCCTTTTAGTTTCATCCATCTTTAACTTTGAGATTGGAATTATGTCGGGAACATCTCCCGTGAATTTCCTCAAATAACACACATGGAAGGTGTTATGAATACCATTGAGTTCTTCGGGCAATTCCAGCTTGTAAGCTTGGTTCCTAATCTTCTGAAGAACTTTGAACGGTCTAATAAACCTTGGACTCAACTTTCCTCGTTTCCCGAATCGTATAAGTCCCTTCCACGGTGAGACTTTAAGCAAAAAGGAATCCCCAACTTCGAATGTTATCGGTCGTCTTTTCTTGTCAGCATAGCTCTTCTGACGATCCTGTGCTGCTAACATCCTTTCCCTAATCACCTTCAACTTCTCAGCAGTCTCATGGACTATCTCGGGGCCCATAAACTGCTTCTCTCCGGCTTCAAGCCAACAAGACGGTGTACGACACTTCTGCCCATACAAGGCTTGATAAGGAGCCATCTTGATGCTCGAGTGAAAACTATTGGTGTAGGAAAATTCTACCAGAGGTAAGTGCTCGTCCCAATTCCCTTGGAATTCGAGGGTACACGCTCTCAGCATATCTTCCAGCATCTGAATCGTTCTTTCGCTCTGACCATCAGTTTGCGGATGGTAAGCAGTACTTAAACACAACTTTGTACCCAACTCCTCTTGTAGACTCCTCCAAAACCGTGATGTGAAACGACTATCACGATCTGATACAATCGAAAGAGGGACACCGTGAAGTCTTACAATTTCCTTCACGTAAGCATTTGCGAGCTTATCCATAGACCACTTCTCGTTGGCTGCTATGAAGTGTGCACTCTTGGTGAAACGATCCACGACTACCCAAATCATGTCGTGACCGTTCTTTGTTCTGGGCAGCTTAGTCACAAAATCCATGGTGATGTCTTCCCATTTACCCATGGGTACAGGTAAAGGTTCTAAACTCCCATACGGTTTTTGATGTTGTGCCTTAACCCTCGCACATGTTACGCACTTGGCCACATACTTTGCAACATCGAGCTTCATCGTCGGCCACCAGTAGTAGGGTTTTAGGTCCCTATACATTTTAGTGTTACCGGGATGAATCGAGTACATGGTCTTGTGTGCTTCTTCCATTATAAGATCTCTTATTCCTCCCGTCTTAGGTACCCAAATTCGATCTTGGAATACCTTCAGTCCTCGACTGTTTGTACCGAACACTAACGTTTTTCCCAAACGTTCTTCCTTTCGGTCATTCTTCTCTAAGGCTTCTTCTTGAGCTTTCCTGATACTTTCCACAATCGTCGAGACGACTTCAATTCTTAATGCTCTTGGCCTTTTCCTTTCAAGGTTGACTTTCCAACTGAGAGCATCAGCAACAATATTTGCTTTACCTGGGTGGTAAAGTATCTCGCAGTCGTAGTCCTTGAGAAGTTCTAGCCAGCGTCGTTGCCTCATGTTCAACTCCTTCTGATTAAAGAGATACTGAAGACTCTTATGATCAGTGAAGAGCTTGCACTTCGTGCCGTAGAGGTAATGCCTCCATATTTTTAAGGCAAATACTACCACTGCCAACTCCAGATCATGAGTGGGGTAGTTCTTTTCGTGCTCTTTCAATTGTCGGGATGCGTATGCTATCACCTTTTCTCTTTGGGTCAGAACACAACCCAAACCGACTCCAGATGCATCACTATAAACCGCGAAATCTTCGACTCCATCGAGTAGAGAAAGTATTGGTGCTTCACATAACTTCTTCTTTAGCTTCTCGAATGCCTCATCGTGTTTCTCACTCCATGTATACGTAGCTCCTTTATGGGTCAAAGCTGTTAATGGAGCAGCTATCGAAGAAAAGCCTTGGATAAATCTTCGGTAATATCCGGCTAATCCTAGAAAGCTTCGAATCTCCGTGGGACTCTTCGGACGTTCCCACTTCATTACAGCCTCGATCTTTGCGGGGTCAACCATTATTCCCTCTTGGTTAACAACATGACCCAAGAATTGGACTTCCCGTATCCAAAAGTCGCATTTGGAGAACTTTGCAAAAAGCTTCTCCTTCTTTAATACCTCCAACACTTCTCATAGATGCTTGCCATGCTCTTCCTGGATTTTCGAGTAGATGAGAATGTCGTCGATGAACACTATCACAGATTTATCGAGGAATGGTTTACAAACCCTATTCATCAAATCCATGAATGCTGCGGGAGCATTGGTTAGTCCGAATGACATAACCAAGAACTCGTAGTGTCCATATCTTGTTCTGAATGCAATCTTCTCAATATCCTGCTCTCTCACCTTCAGTTGATGATATCCTGACCTAAGATCGATCTTTGAGAAGTAGCTCGAACCTTGCAGCTGATCGAATAGATCATCAATCCTCGGTAATGGATACTTGTTCTTCACCGTTTCCTTATTCAGCTCTCGGTAGTCTATGCACATCCTCATGCTTCCATCCTTCTTCTTTACGAATAACACCGGAGCTCCCCAGGGTGATGAACTAGGTTGAATGAAACCGTTGTCCAACAGCTCCTGAAGCTGCGTCATGAGCTCCTTCATCTCCGTCGGTGCTAATCGGTAAGGTGCCTTTGCTATCGGTGTTGTTCCTGGTAACAAGTCTATACGGAACTCCACTTGCCTATCAGGTGGTAATCCGGGAAGATCTTCAGGAAAGACTTCCGGATAATCGCACACAACCGGTATATTCTGCACCTCTTTCTTTTCCTTCTTAGCATCGATTACGAATGCCAAGTATGATGCACATCCTTTGGACAAACATTTCCTGGCTTTCATCAGGGAGATGATTCGAGAATTCACTCTGCGTTTGTCCCCGTACACCATAAATGATTCCTTTCCGGGTGGGTTTATCCTAACTATCTTCTTTCGGCATAATATCTCGGCATCGTTGGCGCTAAGCCAATCCATACCCAAAACGATGTCGAAACCGTTTAACTCTATGGGTAATAGTTCCTCATGGAATTCGTTTCCATTTAGGTCAATGACGATGTTCCTAATACGATTACTAACAGGTACGAATTTGCCACTGGCAACTTCTACAATTAGGGCGTTATCAAGTTTTTCTACAGGTAATGCTAATTTCGCACTAAATTTATGCGACACAAAGGAGTAGTTGGCTCCAGAATCAAACAGTATATTTGCAGGCAAACCATTTACGAGAAAGGTACCTGAAGCGACGTCTGCTGCCTCCTTTGCAGCCTCGAGCGTCATCTGGAAGGCTCTCGCCTTCGGCTTCGGTGGTATGTTGGGTCTTTCTGCCTCCTTCTTCTTTGGGCAGTCCTTCAAAATGTGCCCTTCTTCATTACACCCATAACAGGCCTTCTGGTTGAGGGTGCATTCATTGGCATAGTGCCCAGGTTTTCCGCATTTGTAACAAGTGACTCCTCCATCACACTTCCCAAAGTGCTTCTTCTTGCACTTGTCACACCACTTTGCTTCTGATCCTCCTCCTCTCGAACCAGATTTCGAGAATCTACTCTTCTTGTTGGACTTTGAGGATCCATCGAACTTCCGTTTCTCACCGACCTCAGCCCTTTCCAGACCTCTTTCCTTTTGTTGGGTCTCCACGTTCTTAGCCGCTCGAACAACTGATTTCAAAGTGGTTGCCATCTTGACTGTTGGGCCAAAGTCAGCCGGCAGTCCGTTTGCGAATTTCTCAATTTTAGAAAGTTCGGTTGGCACTAGGTATGGAAACAACTTCATCTTTTCCGTAAATGCAGCAGCATAGTCATCGATGCTCATTCTCCCCTTCTTCAAATTTTGGAACTCATTGTTCAGATCAATCAGGTCTATCTCTGAACAGTACTGTGCCTTCAGTTGTTCCAAGAACTCATCCCATGACATTTTCAGGGCTTCTCCTCGTGGCATCGTATCTGCCAATAGCTTCCACCAGCTTAGTACTCCAGATTTCAATAGAGGAACTGCGAGAGCGGTCTTCTGCCTATTGCTACACTCGCAACTCTCAAACATTGTCTCTATCTCAGAGATCCAGTTCACGACTTCCACCGGCATCGGGCTTCCAGATAGACTCGGTGGCTTGGATGCCATGAAATCCTTGTATTTGCATCTACGTCCATCATTTCCTCCATCCTGGTGGTTTTTCCTAACTATCGGTGGGTTGGCTTGACCAATAGTCCCACTGTAGTTTCCTTCTTCAGTCTGCCCTTCGTTCAACTCGGGCTGTTCGATCTGAATAGTCACTTCCTCTCGATTTTGTTGGAGCAAACGCCTGGTTTCCTCCTTTGACAATCCAACATTGCCTGGATCATCGCTTGCACTCCGGCCATCGTTATTGGTCCGACAGCAGCTTCCACAACTGGTATTTGCTCGATCACTGGGGGTTGGTTCCTACCTCCATTCGCGTTCATGTTTCCACTACGGGTCCTTGCCATCTTGATCTATACAACGAATAAGGTGAATTTAGATCTTTATTTAGGAATAGACGTTTAAATCGTCCTTATCACTCCGAAATGTTTACATGCTAGTTCTAATATCGTAGTCGTACGTTTAGAATCCTAAACACATAAGGTTTCCAGATCCGGTTGGCAACAGACCATAGATCCGAACAAAATAACAGCATATCATGCATAAAGCATTTAGCACATAAAAGCATTTTAGGCACAATTCCTAAAATAAGCTAGTGCTCACACCTCACAATCATCGCTTAGCATTCTAAGTTTAAATCTAGAAATCCTACAAATTCCTAGTTCGCTTAAAATAATGCTCTGATACCAACTGTGACATCCCCAAAATCACGGCCAGAAAAGACCGGTTTTGTTTATACTTTATTTCAAAATCAGAGTTATCTTTTAATAAAAGGGTTGCGGAATTTGTCCCAAAACAATAATATGATAAAGATTTATCAAAAGCATTTCCATAGAAATGTATTTCATTAAAAGACTCGGGATGTCATGTTCGTACAGATCAAAAGTATAAACAGTACAATATAAGCCTTACTACATTATTTCATATCTACAGGCCTATATCCGTAATCCCTCGTCCAAAACATCACACCTATGCTCATGCGCCACTACCTGTAATACATAAAACTGAGTGGGTCAGGCTTGGGAGCCTGGTGAGCACATAGGGTTTTCAACCCACAATAAATAAGTTTATTAATTTCATCAATCAACAATAACCCGATTATCCGTTCCCGTTATCCTCACTTTATGTCCCTAAACACCTATCATAAGGGACCTAGCCTAAGGATCATCATCGGGACGGACACTACTGCTAAGGGGATTCCTCAGCAATAAATATCCTAATAGGCAACCATGTGGGGGATGGAGTACACCGATGAACACATCGTTCACAACACCTACAGGTTGCGAGCCTGCTAGTGTTCCACTGGACTGTCTAGAAGAGTCCGTGGTCGTCATCTATACTCCGCTAGATGACTGGATCAACAACAACAACATCGAGGCCTCTCATCATTTTATCACACATCACCTATTACATCTACCCATGTTTTACCCCAACATTTTCGTAGATATAAAATACATATACAGTTTAAATCATTGAAAACATGTATAAAAACATTCATCCAACATAGATAACAAGTATACAGATAATATGCACACATAGCACGTAATATATAAAATACTTCATATCTATGTGTAAGATGAAATTAACTATGCACTCACTTGAAAAGGTGGTGATTCCGAACTCAGACAGTGCTTCGCTTCTTAAATAGAATTTTCTTCGACGAAACCTAGTATTATTACCACTAGAGTTTAGTCTATTATTCGCCGAGACTAATTAATAGTCTAGCTATTATTATTATTATATAAGCGTAAAAAAAATACTTATATAACCCATAATAATAGCCCAAGTATTTATTATAAGTTCATAATAACAATACTAATTTTAAATATAAGCTATATTAAAATAAGGTAAACATAACTTACTTACAAGGGGGTTTTAGCTAGGAGTCGGGTTCTGCAGGGGCAGAACTTCGTCGCTGAATCTTTCTAAGAAAGATTCGTGCAGCGCTTCAGCGCTCACCTTACTATACTAAACTACAGAAAGAGAAGTCGAATCACGAGGGACCGAAATGCTCGGGGGATAAGGAGAGAAAGACTCTTGAATCAAGAGAATGGTGCAAGAAATATGAGAGCCCAAGGCTCTTATTTATACTAATTGAATTTTCAAAAACTACCCTCCATAATTACTTAATGACCTTTTAGTTATATAAACAACTAAACACCCCTCTATAATACTATTTTAAATGGATTTAATGATATTTGTACTAAACTAATGTCGAAAGAATTCAAAATTAGTCTTATAATGACCGCATCGTCGATACCTTTCTAATGATATATACATATGTATATATATATATATATATATATATATATATATATATATATATATATATGTACGTATACATGATTTATACTTTATTTTAATCCGTAAATATGCTATTATAATTTGTAACTCGTTCATACAAACTCTATTTTTGACGTTCCTTATATCCACGCGTAGGTGGAGGCGTACTCTACAACTTTCGTTTAGACTCCGTCGGCTAATTTTGACTTTACTTTTAAAGTTATATTTTTAACAGGCCGGGACATGATTGGTCTGTTTAAAATCTCATAACTTCTTCATACGAAGTCAGCTTTGGGCGTTCTTTTTATCGATGTTCTTAGTTTAACATATTCTACGACTTTTGTTTAGATCGCTAAGGCTAAATCTCACTCTATCATAAATTCACTACTCACGCTTCGCGATATCATGTCGGTTCTGTCGTGAAACTTCGACGGGTCATAACTTCTTCGTTATAACTCGGATTTCGGCGTTTCTTATATGCACGGAAACCTTGAAACATATTCTAAAACTTTATGTAGAGATATCGGGATTATCTCACACTTTAATTTTGACGCTCATTTTTATTCTTTATTAATTATACATTTATAATTAAATAATAAACACATAAACACACATAATTCACATAATACTCAAATATTTCACCTTTATTACTTCAAAAAGAGTTACAAGAGTTGACCTAGACTATTACATTGACAAAAATGCTTAGCTCTGAAACCCGGGCGTTACAACAAACTTTTTCAGAAACCAAAAGAAACTTGTTCATTTTGGAAAACAAACCTCTTATGAACTCACCAGCTTTATGCTGATTTTCAAATTGCTTGTATTCTCAGGTCCACATTAGACAGGTACCCATGATCTTTTGGAGAAGACAGAGCGTTTTAGAAGTCACGTCTTTACTTTTGTTCAAACTATTGTACAGTTAAAACATGTATCACTTTACTTTTAAACAAATGTAATTACTTATATCTAATGTAATGTTTTGTGTTTACTATGCTTACTATGTACATTGGTTGTGATACTACACATGACGTCATCCGCCCCGGAACGTTTCTGCCATCGATTTCGGGGTGTGACAGCATAGTTAATTGAAAAATGTTTAATCAGAGACTTATAGTCCCAATGCATTATAGTTTGTATATCTTATGTGGTTCGATATACTTAGTTCACTATAAACAATGCTCTGATACCAATCTATCACACCCCTAAACCTAGGATGGCGGAAACGTCCAGGGGTGGCAGACTTCATGTATAGTATCATAACAACAAGTACAATAGTGATCAAAGCAATACAACCAATGATAAATATAATCGGAAAAGAGTTACATGGTTTCAAGTGTTACATATTTCAAAATGATTGATTACAACTTTATGTCAAAATAGTTGTTCAACGCCGTAGCGTTCCATCCTCAAAAGCTTGTAATTACCTGGGTTTGTTGATTTCCTGAGAATACAAGTAGTTTTGAAAAAGTGTCAACAATTAAGTTGGTGAGTTCATAATCTTTTTAGATGAAGATTTTGGAAAACCGATCTTTGTAATGAGTTGTGTGGTCTTTAATTCCAAGATCGAAAGTGTACAAGTAACATTCATACTTATTGATATAAAAAGTGATTTTAAATTGACATAAAACCCTTTTAAAATGTATTATAGTCTTAAATTCCAAGACTAATAGTGTACTAGTATTTTTCCATATAAAATGGTAAATCATGCAAGTTTAAATCGACATAAACTTGTTGATTTGTGTAAATCCCCGTAAACTTTATGTGTTGTTAACTCCCTATGTGAGTCGCTATAAGCATACTATGACTAGTGAACCTGCCACGACGTTTCTCATGCGTCAAAATGTTAAATGAGAATTTTCACCCCAGACCTTCCGGTCTAGCTATTGCATTCAGCTAAGGTGTGAGTTTGTCAAACCCAATATAAATCTATACACAACTATTATGCTCTCATACAAGAGACTCTGGTTATAACTACCAAAAATTTTAACCCGTACTCTAGGAGTACTGAGAAGAATGTCTTACAATTTTCATTAACAAGTTTACATGTAGTATACGTGACTGTAAAACCTTTTTATGTGGGAATAAAACCTTCTGAAATGTGTTCGTTATGTTAGTGGAAACAAAAACTATACCTATTATAGCTTATCAAAACGTTTTGTAATGGTAGAAATCTTATTTATATATGATGTAAATCTTTATTATGAGGTAAAAGATATGTAATATAGCGAACATGCATTTATATATATGTTAAAACACACCTTGCTTAGCAAGTTACAAGGTGTAAATCGGTTATCAACCATTTGCTAGTTTTCTCTTTTCTGTTCCTGTTCTTGGAATAATTATAGAAAAATCATACGGAGTCAAAAACTGATTCTGTAAAGTCTGAGAGTTTAGAAATTGTGTCTAGCTTGTTTATAATTTTTTTCATGATTTTTAGAAGTTCATAACTAGTGTGAAAACATCCTTATTCACTGACTGGTCCGAATTCGTAGCTACAGTGGTAGGCAGTTTTGTAAAAATTGCCAAACATTGTAAAAAAAAATCGTGTGAGTATGTGAAAGTAGTCATTTTAAAGGTATAAACCTGAACTATTTACATCTAATACAATTTTGAAAAATAAAAAGTTTAAGATGCTCAAAACAGTCCGTGAATGAACACTAACTTTTCTGTTGAAAGTTGATCTTTGAGTTTAGTTAAGTTGTTAGTGTTTTAACTTGTATTCCCCCCCCCCCCCCCTTAAAACTTAAGAAAAACATGAAAAGATAGGGGTATGAACTCACTTTGTGTGGTTTCAGTGAAAGGATGATGAAGAAGGGAAGTGTTCAACTCAAGAACACTTTAGATGATGCTTGAAGATTCGAAGATCTAACACAAATCTGATGATATTTGTGTAAGGAAATCATGATTTGAGTGAAGAAGTGTAAGGAAATCAAGTGTGGGAAGAGATTTACTTACCAAATGTGTGTGAAGAGCTCAAGATTAGTCTTGAATCTCGAATTCTCGGTAAGAGGAAGTGAGAGAGAATAGGTTTTGCTTTTTGGTGAAAAGTGAGTGAAATGGGAAAAGAGATAACGATCCTTCTAGCCTTTGATCAAGATTATGGCTAGAAATGAGTGTCAAAAGGACAATGATTGACTAGGTATGCGTGAATAGTGACTGGAAATGGTCATGGAGTAGGTATGGGAGGTAACTTGTGTCCTTGCCCAAAGGATTAGTCAACACTCCACCTAAATATCTTACAAACTAGATTTTATTCTCAGATAATGATTTCCCTAAATACGTGTTTCAATTAAGAATATTTACGGTCTTATCTATCAAAATATAAGTTTGGGTGAAAATACCATGTTAATATAATGAAAACGGGCTTA
This sequence comes from Lactuca saligna, assembly GCF_052625555.1. Lineage (NCBI taxonomy): Eukaryota > Viridiplantae > Streptophyta > Magnoliopsida > Asterales > Asteraceae > Lactuca > Lactuca saligna. Next base: position 210,269,440 of record NC_136419.1, read on the forward strand.
AAACGCGAAAATGGTCAAAAACCGGGAAAAACAAGCGAGTTTGCGAAAATCTGGTCTAAGGACCGAGGTTCGGTACTTTAGGGAGGGTGGGAACTCAAAATAGGGATTGGCCAAGAGATTTCGTAGGCTAAGGGAAGTTTAGAAGCGAGTTTTGGTCGAGGAGAGTAGGTTCGGTTCGGTTCTATATATCAGGTTCGGTTCTGGCAGGAGGGTTTCGGCTCATGCTGTTTCGGTCCTCTAGCTTCTCTCAGTTTTTCCTGCTTCGACTTCGGCTCCTTGGGGAGGTTCGGTCCTCAGGCTTCTCTCGGTTCTTCTTGCTTTGGCTTTGGCTCCTTGGGGAGGTTCGATCCTCAGGCTTCTCTCGGTTCTTCCTGCTTTGGCTTCGGCTCCTTGGGGAGGTTCGGTCCTCAGGCTTCTCTCAGTTCTTCCTGCTTCGGCTTCGGATCCTTGGGGAGGTTCGGTCCTCGGGCTTCTCTTTGTTCTTCCAGCTTCGACTTGGGCTCCTTGGGGAGGTTCGGTCCTCAGGCTTCTCTCGGTTCTTCCTGCTTCGGCTTCGGTTCCTTGAGGCTTCTTAGGGTTTCGGCCCTAAAAAGGTTCGGCCCTATTAGGATGTTTTTCACGTAAACTCTCCGTTTTGCGCAATTTTTGGCTATGTTAAGGGTCGGGATGCCCCCAAATCACTATAAAAAGTTGAGGGAGGTTAAGAGAGAGATTTGGGAGAGATATAGGAGAGAGAAAGAGATTGATAAATAGAGACTGAGGGAGGCTTCGTTTGTGACCTTTTTGAGTGTTTAGCTTCGCAACGCAAGATTTGTCCACCCCGTTAAGCCTCGTTATGGTTGTTATACGCCCCCGAGGGGTATGGAATAACGTTTTATCAAATAGTTTCATCACTTAACCTGATTAGGGTTTAGAATTTCTTAATGAATGAACTTTCCAAGTGATAACTTCTTATTAAAATAGTGAGTTGTACGATAGTAACATAGTGTAAACCCTAATGTACAAGGGTCAGTTGAGTTGGCCGGTTTGACTTGTCGACTTTATTTGACTTTGACTTGACCGAATTGACGGTTATCACAGATTCGACCGAGCTATTTTTGATAATGGGTTGACTACTTCAATTTATGATTTCATGGTACAAACCCTAAATATGTCGCATCAATCTTCTCCGGTGGTTGAAGAACGTGTAAGTCCCGAAAATTGCTTGCGTATCAATCAGATCCAATTGATGGTGCGGAATCCCAATCAATTGGATGATGTTAGATCTAATAGAAGCGAAGAAGAAGAAGAATTAAGATGAATCTAATGATGTATCGATGATATGAATTATGCTCCTTACAATAGATTCTCTCTCACACACACTTCTTCTCTCTAACTTTCTCTCTCTTCTCTAACCTTTTTCTTAACCGTACACTCCCACATGCACTCCTCTATTTATATGGACCTCTAGCCATACACATGTGTACAACCTCACACCCTGTGTACGGCCGTACACAGGGTGTGCGGCCATACACACGTGTACGGCCATACACACAAACTGCAAACACATACAACATTACATAAAAATATATTTTCCTAGAAAAGCAAAGTATAAACCATATTTTTGACCCAACAATCTCCCCCTTGGTTTATAACTTTGTTTTTTAATTGACCCAACAAGCTCCCCCCTAAAAAGTAGCTGACTTTTTCTTGTTAATCTTCATTGGGAGCTTGGCTTCAGCATTAATCTTCAAATTCTTCACAGCTTCAAGATGAACTTGAATCTTCCATGAATGACTTCATCTTAAGCAGTTGGGCATTTCTTCAAGATTTGACTCTGAACGCACATTGGGTGAGGAGGCTTGATGTACTGATTCTTGAAAGATCGCGTTTTTAGCTTGTATCTCTTCGAAGAGAATTGAGAGAACGAATCTTCTGGATCACTTCAGCAGGTTCATAGATAACAACAGATTTATTGAGGAGGCTTCAATGCAATCTGTGATATAATCTTAAATTTCAGCTTCACCTTGCTTATGGGGTTGACAAATTAAATGTTTAAAGAATAATCTTCATTTATTGCTCCTTCGAATGAAAATTCTTTGATGCTCACGGATGAAGCTTCGGCTCAGAAATCTCGATACAGTCTGCACAAGTCTCATTTACACCTGAAATCACTTTTCAAGACAAAACAAAACTAAACTAAAAGAAAAATTATCACACAAAAAAAAAATATTTTTGGATTTTTGATATTTTCTAAAAAATAAAACAGATCTAACACTATATTATTACTATTATTATTTTTTTTTAATTTTCTATTTTTTTTAACTCCCCCTAAAATTTTTGCATAGAGGAAAACTATGAACAAATTTAACAAAAATAAAATGATATCTAACTTTAAGAATGATTTGGGATCAAAGTTTTTAGACAACCTTTATCTGCTTGTCGGTACCTTCTATCTTCACGTCTTTGTCTGGTCGATCGCCGGTATTGTTGTCGACTTAAACACGAAACATTGTGACAAAATTAGGACATACTATAAGTGACAAGACAATGTGATCCTAAGTTCCTAGATATTATATCTGATCCTAAGTTTATAGATACTATATCTTAAGGACCATTCAGTTGACAACGACCAGGGATATAGTTGTCCACCTAAATTAAGCAGCGAGATCTATAGACAATCTTTGAGTCTTCAATTTTAATTGTACTAGAACATGTTTCCCGCTTCCTAATATGCCCCAGTAATCAAAGACTTCCAGAGTACTCCTTACATCGGGTGAGCAGACAATCATTAAGAGAGAAGATAGATTTAGATTATTATCACTTATAGTTTTTAAAGGGATTGAGAAGTAGAAGATTGCATATGCTCTGTACCAGGTCGGATTGTTAATCACGCAAAGGAGACAACATATGGATAACAGATAAGAAGAATTTCATAGATATAATATGCAAAGAAATAGATTTGCATATGTTGCAGTCCAGGTCGGATCTCTTCCAATCATGCAGAGGAGGCAACATATGACTAACAGTAAGAAAGAAAGAAAATAATTTTCTACAGACCTAATTCATCGGAATTTACCAGTCGCCCCATCAATACCAGAATTAAGGACAGAATTCGCACATCGAGGAAAAGTTAAACCACGGTTCCAGATACGGGTTCATTTAATGTGACGAGTAGATTCCCATATATATCTCCCCGCTCAACCTATCCAAGCGTCATATTGTAAGGCTAAACGGAACTATCTAGGTCAAGATTTATCAAGTCTCTAGATTCCTTAAGTTCATATGCACCTAGTCAAGTCCGTTAAATTCTTCGTGCCTACCGATGCATCAAACCAGAGCATAGACCCTTCAACTTTGGGTACGTTACGCAGACTTAGATTGCCTGTTATCACTTAATAATATCACTTCCCAAAACATCTCCCTCAAGCACATTCCATAACAAACATATTATTATTTTTTTTTAATTTTTTTTTGCTTGCGTATCAATCAAATCTAATTGATGGTGCGGAGTCCCAAGCAATTGGATGATGTTAGATCAAATAGAAGAGAAGAAGAAGAACTAAGATGAATCTAATGATGTATTGATGATATGAATTATGCTCCTTACAATAGATTCTCTCTCACACACACACTTCTTCTCTCTAACTTTATCTCTCTTATCTAACCTTTTTCTTAACCGTACACTCCCACATGCACTCCTCTATTTATATGGACCTCCATCCATAAACATGTGTACAGCCGCACACCCTGTGTACATCCGTACACAGGGTGTGCGGCCTTACACACGTGTACGGCCGTACACACAAACCGCAAACACATACTACATTACATAAAAATATATTTTCCTAGAAAAGCAAAGTATAAACCATATTTTTGACCCAACAATGATGGTTTCCATTCTTCACGTTAAATCAAGAATGCTTTAGTTGATATAGGTCAATTCAGTCCCATTTTTGGCATCACATTAAATGTGATCTGTTTCCTTAAACGAGTTTCATCATTACTTTTCAACCAGACCCACTTATTTCCTGAACCTATAAAAGTCCATTGAAACCCCTTTTACCCGTTATGCTCTCAAAACTCGCATACTCTTCTTTCTCTCTCATCTGTGTTCTTCAAGGTTTCAAAATTCTACAACAATGGCGTCTTCATCTCCCACTCAAACCACTCCCAAAACCACCAAATTTGTTCCCAAAAAGAAATCATCAAAAAGGTTCTTCCTCTTCATTGTCAACAGAACCCTTCCTGAGGGACACAACACAATTGTTTTCTCTTGATCCAAAAAAGTATTATGAGTCAATTTGTATTATGATTGAGTTCATTGCTCATCACCCAATCATTGTGCCACTCACGAAGATTCCATACCCACCACTTCCAGTTTGTCTACTTCATACAACATTCGATTGCATCAATATTGAAGATGGCGTTCTTGAAACAAGGATTACAAGAGATAGAATCGTACCTATATCTAAATCTACTTTTCTAAGAGCAATAAGTGTCAAGGAAAATCTAGAAATCTTCATGGTTCAAGAACCAACAGCTAAAGAATTTCAGTCGTTTCTAAACCATATTGGGTACAATGAAGAGTACAAAGCCAAGAAGTTCAAGAAGTCTGTTGTATTAGGTTTGTGGAATGTTCTCATACATGTCCTAGTAAGAGGATTATCAAGAAAACATGGCAGAACTTACTCACTTAGAAAATATTGGTTGTATTTTGTATACAACATCTTCTCAGGCAAGACCAATGCAGTTGATTTCGCTGAACTTATATGGAAAGGCTTTCAGAAGTTTGGCTTCAACCACAAGCCACATGGGATCTCAAGTCTTCAATTTTGGGCTCTTACCATACAACAACCATACAAAGAACGCAATGATCTCATTCCTATCAACACCATTCCAGAAGAGGTACTTCATACTTTTAAAACTATCAAATCCTGTCGCCTTCCAAACCAAAAGTGTTTCGGGCGTGTTAGGCGTTTTCCTAAACACATGATAGCCATTATTCCGTTTGAGTCCATTTATTTAAAACAACACATAGAGACTTCGATTATGTATAGCCATACACAATCTACCCATGTCTATTTTGAGCCCATCTCGGCAAAGGCAGTTCCATCAGGAGGCAAGAAAAAGAAATCTGCCAAAAGAAAAACATCCCCCCAAATCTATAATCCAGAAAGAGAACCAAAGTCGGTTCTTCCTCTCAAAAGGAAGGAGCCAAGGACATTTCAGCTGACTCTGGCCATCCTTCTACCCCACCTACCCACTCTTCCGAAGCACCCTTCGGAGCTTCAATACCACAAGCACACACACACACACATGGGGAGTCTCCTAATAATCCACCCTCACCTTCCTAACAAGGTGATGTCGGTGTTAACAAAAGTTTCGTGCCCCTGGAACAAACCCACAAGTCACGTTTGATATCCCATTTCCTTTTACACAAGCACGGTTCGAAACCCATGTTCTAGACCCCAAGCAATCCGATGCCGGAATTTTCCCTCCAACTTTAGGTGCCACAACTAGTATGATACCTGTTAAGGGTATAGGACGACCAAGTGTAAACGATCGTATGTGGGAAGATTTTGTTGATAGGGCTCATTCAAGACATCTGGAGCTCACCCGATCTCAGGTCGAAGCAACTCTCATCTCTTTAAGATACAGGGTCATCCAACACATGTTGCCCTTTGTTGCTCCCGCTGATGATATAGCTAATCTAGAGTTTGCATCCAGAGAAACTCAGGAAAACATCAACTTATATGGTCTTCACTTCGATCCCAATGAAGAACATTACGACAAAGTCATGTTTGATGATAAAGGAGCCTCAATCGCTGCTCCCAAGTTGTTCTACTCAGTTCCATTTCCTTCACATCCTTCCTCATCTAGGCTTGATTTGGACTTCATACTCTTAACATCTTCTTCGAAGCCGATTATTGAAGAAATTCATATAGATGATTAAGTCCATGTCAATCCTTGTGACACCCCCAAACCAGACGACGGAAACGTCCGGGGGTGTAGGACTTCATTTGTAGTATCACAACACATGCATCATAGTAATAAAAATACAAATAGCCATTGTATTTAAAAGTATAAGTATTTACATGTGTTCAATCATTATAGGTTAAAACCAAAATACTTATACAAAAGAAGAAGATATGACTCAAAATTGCTCCATCTTCTCAAAATGCTCGGGGAGTACCTGTTCATTATTTCCCCAAGAATATAAGTAATTTGAAAAGAGAGTATCAACATAAAGTTGAGTGAGTGCGTAAGTATTTATGTTTGAAAGGATGTCTCTGTATCTTGAATATGTAAATTGTTCCAGAAAATCCTATATTTTCTATTGTGTATCAAAACTAGTTTTATTCCCATAAAACCATTCCATTTGAAAGGATGTCTCTATATCTTGAATATGTAAAGTGTGCCTAGTTTCACCAGCTATTATTGAAAACTATAATATACTATTGTAATTTGTATTTTGTAAATTTTTACTTTGAAGATGTACATACGTTTAGTTGTTTATACAATAACGTATTGTTAATACCATTTTAATGAGTTATTATAACCATATTGTGACTGGATGGCCTACCACAAACGCCTTATAGGCATTTAAGCTGTTGATTACAATTGTCACTCATTGGCGTGTATGTCTGACTGTAGCTAGCAACCTAAGTGCGGGGTTGTCAAGCCCAATATAGATCTACATACAACTTCTTTGATCCCCTGACTGGAGACTGTGGTTATAATACTAGGACTTTAACTTGATTTTTTAAATAAATTTAAACAACCTGAATTGAATATCTCATAAAAAGCATATAAACGTTACATGTATAATGTAAACCCAATCATTCTGAAATAAATAATTGATTGTATATCCATAAATTAGTATTCTTAACATGTATTTGAAAACTGTAAACCCTTGATACGTTTTGAATCAAACCTTTGTTTCTTGTAAAACGGTGTATTCTAGAATACTTGAATCATGAATTATTGTTCTATGTATCATAAATTATACTTATTATAATTTATATGTTATTTCTGAACTAGTATTTAACTATTTTTACATGTAACCCCTTGCTCAACATGTTATAAAGGGTAATTAAACTGATGAAATAACTTTTATATTTATATACATATACAATTTTATATATAACTAAAATTTAAACGATATTCAGACAAATAACCGGTACTATAAGTCCACATCCAAACAAGGAAAAGGACCTAGAATGAGTTATTAGTCCTAAGCCTATTAAATATTATATATATATATATATATATATATATATATATATATATATATATATATATATATATGAATTTTGGGGAAAAATATAAGTTTATAAAAGAGTTTAATATTTTGAGTATTTTTGATGAATTAATCTTATGTTATACTGGTATTCCCCCCCCCCCCCCCCCCCTTAAAACTGTAAAAATTATGAAAATACGGGGGGTATGAACTCACTTGATAAGTGGTGATTTAGATAGCGTTTCTTTTTCTCGAAATGAGTTTATTTGGTGAAAACCGACTTTAATCGGGTAGGGTTTTGTCATACCCCAAAACCATGAACGGCGGAAACGTTCTGGGGCGGCGGACGTCATGTACAGTATCACAACAATGAAAAGTAGTAAACACACAACAACATCATCCATTGCATTAATAATATAAGTTATATACAAGTGTGTTCGGTAAAATTATAATAGACACTAAAGTATAATCAAAATGAATGATGAGTCTTGATCGAGCTCCATCTTCTCTAAACCTGGCATCGGTACCTATCTATCGTTGACCTGAGGATACAAGTTATTTTGAAAGCGAGTATCAACTTAATACTGGTGAAATCATAAGTATATTAGTGTCTGTGTTTGTATGAAAGCATTTATAAGATGTAATGTATAAGTTTTGTAAAGTTTGTATTTGTTTGAACTATCCTAGAAAATCCTGTGTTTCCTACTAAAAGTAGCCTTCTACCAAGGCATCTAGTAATTGTGTGTGTTTCTTGTAAGAGTGTGTATTTTCCCAAATCCGACTATCATTAACCAAAAATATAGTTTTTACATTACTGTGCATCGTGTGAATGTTCACGAAGTGAATGTAATAGGAAAGAATATTATAGTACTGTAGTATTGTATTAAGTAACTACTGTTGTACTAACTACCTTAAACCAATTATTATTTAAAGTACCATGTGATCGGCTTGTACCCTGCTACCGACTCAATACTAAAACGATGATGTAAGACGCCGTAAGAAATGACATTTGGCACTCGTAGACTTGCAAGTCCCACTGTAGCGAGCAGCAAGGTGTAGGATAGTCAATCTAGTATAGATCTATACGCAAACTCATACGCTCCCCAATTAAGGAGATTTTGGATACAAAAACGGTCATGGTAGGTAGTGCCATGACCCGTTTAATGGCTCACATAACTGAATGTAATGTATATGTAATGTATGTGCTAGCTGTATTGTGTGTTCTTTCTCTGTCTAGCCTGTATGTTTGTTGCTCATCACTACGTATTATGTTTGTTTCTTGTCACTATGTATTATGTTTGTTTCGCATCACTAGATGTAATATGTTTCTTTCTCATCACTATGTATTATGTTTGTTTCTCATCACTATGTATTAAGTTTGTTTCTCATCACTATGTTCTATGTTTGTTTCTCATCACTATGTTCTATGTTTGTTTCTCATCACTATAAGTTATGACTCATGTATGAACTGACTCTTTGTATGAATCATTATTCTAGTATTAGTATTAGTAAAACCCTAAACTACGCCTATTGTAGTTGACAAGTAATATAACTTGTACGTATGAACATGGGAGTATACCCTTGCTACCTAAAGGTACTGAATGAACTGGAAGAACCTTTATGACTATATAAGTACACATGATATATAACTAATATTTAAACAACCTTCGGACGGGTACCCGATATCCCAACAGACCACATCTCTAGCGCGAAAAGGAAGTAGGGCGGATAGGCCTTCCTAAGCCTTTTAAACATTGCTTATATAAATATACATACATAGACATGCAATTAAAAATATAAATGTATAAAAGAAGTTTCATAAAAGCATTTGATATGTAAAAGAGTTTTTAAGACAATTTGAAGTAAAACATTTTGGTAAAACAGAACGTATAAAAGAAGTTTCATAAAAGCATTTGATATGTGACTATTCGATAGTTATTAATCACATGTGATTGAGATAATAACTATCCTAACTTTACTTGTATCCCCCCATTAAAGTATTTATAAAATATTGAAAACATTTAAAAGGTTAATTTAGGGGTATGAACTCACTTGCAGTGAGTGGATTGGATTAAAGTGTCGGATGCGGTGCTAGGTGACAAATGGAGACTTGTACACACGTACGAGCCTACTTATCATATAATGAACATATATATAACTAATTAGCGAATTTATAACTAATAAATTAAGTTGGGACACTCTAGAACATGAAAACACTTTGTTTCAAGTGTTAAAGATCACAAGGGTTGCATCCAAGTGTTTGTAGGGTAAAGCTAGAGTGTTTGGGTTTACGACAGTAAACTCAAGGGTTTACGGTCGTAAACTCAAGGGTTTACCATCGTAAACTCAAGGGTATATGATCGTAAACTCTACACTTTATGACCAAATGTTGTTTTGAGGTTTTACAAGTCCTTTGAAGTATTTCTACTTGGTGGTTAGGCCTTTCGAAGGGATTAGGGCATTATTACACTCCTTGGAGGAGTTTACGGCCCCAAGGTCATTTCCTTTTGGGTTCACTACCTTAAACACATATGGAAAGTGGTATTGTCATGTTTTCATGTCCTTAACTCATCAAGGTAATTGTGTAGGTTAGATTTTAGGCATAAGGAAGGAATATGGTCCAAATAAACTCACTTTAGCGTTTTTATGGTTTTGGGAGATCCCAAAACCATAAACACATAAAAATGATGGACTTTGGTGTTTTTCAAGGCTTAAATCAAGGGAAGGTTTAGACATCAAAATAAGGCTAGATAAAGGACTTAGGCACACTTTGGTGCCTTACTTGGTGTTTACGGACCAAGAACATTCTTGGACCGTGAACACCTTAATCCTTGTGTTCTTGGTACATTTTCTTGATGCTAACATGTAATACAAGCTTAATAAGACTCAAGGATGGAAGTACTTACTATAAGGAGGCTTGAAATGAGCTAAAAGTCCAAGAACACTTAGTGTGTGTTCTTGGTGTTTTTGGAAATCTAATCAAAACACAAAAAATGGATGGATGATAAGATGTACAATCACTAGATTAAGTGTTATACCAACTTGAAATGGCTAGAACACTTACAAGTTTTAAGATCTTGAAATAAATCTTGGATGATACTTGAGAGAGTTTGGAGTTTACTCTTTAGGGTGAAAATGAGAAGTGTGGTAATTTGGGGAGTAAACTTATGCTTAATGCATGACTTCACGGTTTTTGGAAGATTTTTTGGCCCAAACATAAAAGTTTGGCCGTGAACTTCTAAGACACGAGGTGTTTGCGGTCTTGAAATTTCAAGACTCGAGACGGCACATTCTTTCACCCGTTCATTTAAAGAATAATTATTATAATAGTCAAACGAACTTTAAATTTTCTAGAAACCAATAATATTGAAGTTGACTTATAATTTGAAATGATTGACCCAAGGGTTTGACCAAATGAAAATTTCGAGTTGTCACAGGTTTCGACTAGAGAAAGTTGTTTTTCTCTGGATTCTCGGGACTTCGAGGCTTGCTTAGGGTTTGAGATATGACATCGGGGCTTTGGGGGTTGTTTGTAACCTTTATATAGGCTACGAGGGTTCGGTTCTAAGGGGAGTCACGAGATACGTGACATCAGTAGCGAAGGCCATGTGCGAAGTCGGAAATAGTAGCGTGCGAGGCTCGGAAGCGCGACACCTGAGCGAGGTGCGTCGGAAGGGGATTGGTTGAGACTTCGATCAAATCGTAGAGCTGCATGCGTCGGATCCATTTGAGGCGGCTACTGTTCATGCGAGGGGTGTCGGCTGGCTACTGAACCGCGAATTCGGTCCAATCAGAAGGTTCCATGAGGCGGACATGGAAAAGCTGGTGGTGCGAGATAACGTATCAGGTACTATTCATGCGAAATTATCTGGTTCTCAGTTGTATCTCTGGTTTTGAGCCAAAAACTTCTAAAATTCATAACTTTCACATACGATCTCTGGTTTTGACGTTCTTGATATGCACGAGTAAGTAAAATTATACTCTACGACTTTCGTTTAGACTTCATCGGCTAATTTTGAATTTATTTTTAATATTATTATTTTTAATAGACCGGGATAGGAAAATCCGTTAAAAAATTCATAACTTCTTCATCCGACGTTCGTTTTTGTCTGTCTTTTTACTGTTGTTCTACTATTGACGAGACATTCAATTCTTATTTAGATTGTGTCGGCTAAAAATCACTCGAACTTTATTTCGTGTTCTTAGTTGTATACTGCTATACTGAAAGTTAGAAAAATCATAACTTCCTCATACGAAGTCAGATTTTGACGTTCCTTTTATGAAAGTTCTCGATTTAACGTAATCTACAAATTTCATTTAGATTGTTATGGCTAAAAAGCCTTTTATTGAAAATTCACTTTTTACACGAAACAGTGTTTTGCCAGTTTTGTCGTAGATTTTCAATTGGTCATAATTTCTTCGTTATAACTCGGATTTTAGTGTTCTTTATATTTTTGGAAACCTTGTTACAATCTCTATCACATTGTTCATCCCAATCAAGATTGTTTAATACTTTAGTTTTGAGGGTCAATTATGTAAATATACACAACATGCTAAAATTTCTCTTTATTATTTTAAAAAGAACTACAAATTGACCTACATTATTACATAGGTTTGAAATAACGGTTTGTTATATTATGCCCCCGTTAGAGAGAATTTCGTCCCGACATTAACATTACATATAGATTAGGGAAAAAGATGTGGATATTTCTATTGCATTTGATCCTCCCGCTCCCAAGTGAATTCAGGTCCCCGTTTTGCATTCCAGCGAACCTTCACTATCGGAATACGACTTTGTTTGGTTTTCTTAATTTCCCTGTCTAGAATCTCTACGGGTTCTTCCAAAAAAATTGAGGCTCTCGTTTAACTCGATCTCCTCGAGTGGTTTCACAAGAGTCTCGTTGGATAGACACTTTTTCAAGTTCGAAACGTGGAAGGTAGGATGAATGTTACTTAGTTCTTGGGGTAATCGAAGTTTGTAAGCTATAGAACCTATTCTGGAAAGAATCTCAAATTGTCCTATGTACCTTGGATTTAGTTTGTCACGCTTTCCAAAGCGTATCATGCCCGTCCAGGGTGAGACCTTTAACAAGACGTGGTCACCAACCGAGAATTCCAAGGGTTTTCTCCATTTGTCAGCGTAGCTTTTTTGTCTATCTCTAGAAGCTTTAAGTCGCTCCCATATTTGTACGATCCTCTCGGTAGTTTCTTGAATAATTTCCAGACCAGTGAGAGCACTATTAGGGGTTTGACCTCTAGCCAGCTGTGTGTCACCCACTTCAGTCCAGCACAGATGGGATCTACACTTGCGGCCATAGAGGGCTTTGAATGGAGCAGCCTTTATGCTAGTGTGATAACTGTTGTTATAAGAGAATTCAACAAGGGGTAAATGAATATCCCATGCCTTTCCAAATTCTATCACGCAAGCTCGTAACATGTCTTCTAATGCTTGAATTGTTCTCTCACTTTGTTCGTCGGTTTGTGGATGGTAGGTTGTACTCATGTCCAACCTAGTTCCCAGAGAGTTTTATAAAGACTGCCAAAAACGAGAGGTGAATCCACTATCTTGGTCCGAAATAATAGATATTGGCATAATATGTAGTCTAACAATCCCCTTGAGGTAAGTTCTTGTTAGCTTCTCCATCTTGTTGGTCTCTTTGATTGGTAAAAAGTGGGCGGATTTGGTTAATATGTCGATAATTACCCAAATAGTATCATGACCACCCGATGTCTTGGGTAACTTGGTTATTAAATCCATTGTAGTTCGCTCCCACTTCCATTCAGGGATTTCAGGTTATTGTAATAAACATGAATGTTTCTTGTACTCTACCTTAACTTTGGCACAAGTAAGGCACTTGCCCACAAAGGTAGCGATTTCGGCCTTCATGTTAGGCCAACAATATAGTTTTTTAACATCCAGATACATCTTGTCTGAACCTGGGTAGATGGAGTATCGGTTTTTTGTGCTTCATTCATAACCACATCTCTGTAACCACCGAACTTTCGTATCCATATCCGCTTCATGAAATAATAGACTCCATCATCCATGATTTCGAAGTTCTTATCCATTCCTCTCAGGGTTTTACCTGCCACAATTTCGGGTTTCAAGGCTTCAAGTTGAGCTTCTTTGATCTGTGTGGCCAGATGCGAATGGATTGTCATGGTCAACAACTTTACCTGACATCCCGAGTATTCTTTTCTACTAAGGGCTTCAGCTACTACGTTTTTTTACCAGGGTGATAAAGAATTTCACATTCATAATCGTTCAGTAGCTCCACCCATCATCGTTGTCTCATGTTCAGCTCTTTCTGATCGAAGATGTGATGGATACTTTTATGGTCTGTGAATATTGTGCATTTCGTGCCATATAAGTAATGTCTCCAAATCTTCAGAGCAAACACCACTGCTCCTAGTTCAAGGTTTTGTGTTGTATAGTTGACTTCATGTGTCTTTAGTTGTCTTGAGGCATAGGATATAACCTTTCCTCTTTGCATAAGAACACATCCAAGCCCTTGATTAGAAGCATCACAGTACACTACGAAATCCTCTGTCCCTTCAGGGATAGACATGATCGGTGCACTACACAAAGCTCACTTCATCATTTGGAACGTTGTTTCTTGCTTTTCTCCCCAACTAAAGGTTACACCCTTTTGGTTCAGGGTAGTAAGAGGCTTAGCTATTCGAGAGAAATTTTAAATGAATCTTCGATAATAGCCTGCAAGACCTAAGAATTGACGGATTTTTGTAGGTGTTTTGGGTGTTGACCAGTTTTCAATTGCCTTTATTTTGGAAGGGTCGACGTATATTCCTTCTGAACTGATCATGTGACCTAGGAAATCGACCTTACTTATCCAAAATTGACACTTTGAAAACTTCGCATAGAGCTTCTTTGATATAATAGTTTGTAATATTTGACGAAGATGTTGGCCATGTTCCTCTTTACTTTTTGAGTAAATAAGGATGTCGTCAATGAAGACTATGACGAATTTGTTCAGGAATGGATGCACACTCTGTTCATTAGGTCCATGAACACAGCAGGTGGATTCATCAATCTGAATGGCATCACTATAAACTCGTAATGACCATAATGACTTCTGAACACGGTTTTGGGAATGTCTTCCTCCAAATTTTGTAACTGGTGATACCCGGATCTTAATTCTATCTTCGAGAAGTAGTTCGCACCTTGTAGTTGGTCGAACAGATCGTCAATACGAGGCAGAGGATATCGATTCTTGATGGTAAGTTTATTCAGTTCGTGGTAGTCTATTAACGTGCATAATGATCCATCCTTCTTCTTTATGAACAAAATTGATACTCGCATGGGTGAGAAGCTTGGTCTTATGAAACCTTTGCTTAGGAGTTCGTTAAATTAGTTGGATAATTTCCTGCATTTCAGAAGGTGCAAGATAATAAGGGGATTTGGTTATGGGGGTAGCTCCAGGGATTAAGTCGATTCGGAATTCGACTTGTCGTTCGGGAGGCACTCATGGAAGATCATCGAGAAATACATTGGGAAAGTTGCAGACCATAGGAATGCTCACGATGTCTTTCACTTCTTTTTTTTTCTACCACGTTAGCTAAGAATGCACAGTACTCCTTGGGAAGGTATTCATGTGCCTTGATGCAATAAATGATCTGATGGTTCATTCCGGGTTTGTCACTGTAAATAATAAGCGTTTCATTAGTTGGAAAGTTTGAAGAGAATAGCTCTTTCATAGCATAGGATGTGGGCATAGTTGGGGCACAACCAATCCATACCTATTATGACGTCAAAACTTTTAATAGAGACCGACATAAGGTCTATTGGGAAATACAAGTCATTCAAGGTAAGAGTACATCCTATGTATATATCATTCATGGATTCGGATTTCCAGTTAGCCATTTCTACTGTGAAAGTTTCATTTAGTGGTTGGGAGTTTTGATTTAGTATATGTTTGAAATTCTGGCTCATGAAGCTCCACTCAGCACCACAATCAAATAGAATTCATGCATAAGTTGTTGAGAAGGAACGTACCCGTGACCACTACAGGGCTTGCCACTACTTCTTCATGACCCGGTGCTAAAATCCTCCCAACCCCACCAACATTTCCATTTTTTGGACAATCTCTCTTGAAATGCGCCACATCACCGCATTGGTATAATGCTCGACCTACTCTAGCGGCAGTTACTTGGTAAGTGGTTGAGGTGGTGTTATACAGAATCGGGCAGTATGCCCTTTCCTGTTGTAGTTACGACATTGCATTTCTTGGCAAAATCCGGTATGGTGAAAATTGCACTTGTTGCATTTAGGGAGGTTACCAGCATAGGGCTTAGTTGTTGCTGGTTTATTAGGGGTAACAGCAGGCACAGTAGCAGGTACAGTAGTGGCATGGACTTCCACTACTTGTTGCTTCTTTGAAGGTTCCAGATGAGATTTACCTTTCCTTTTGTTCCAACCCTTCTTCTTGATGTTGTTGTTGTTGTTCTCATTAGGTTGTTTTGGGGTAGCAACCACAGACTTTTGACGACTTCCATGGTCAATAAGTGACTGTGCCAGTTCCTTGGCACTGTCAAAGGTAACAGGCCTAGAAGCAATGACACTTCCCTATATCTGGGGTGACAGTCCCCAAATATATCTTTCAATCTTTTTTCTCTCTAGAGCAACCATTTCTGGACACATAATCACCAAGTCACAGAACCGATTCGTGTAAGTTGTTATGTCTCCACCGGCCATGGTAAGACCCTAGAGTTCCTGCTCATGTTTTTGAATTTCCCCTCGCAGACAGTATTCCCGCATCAACATGGTTTTTATGTTCTCCCAACTTATAGTATTAGCACTATCAAAGTAAGTGACTTAACATGACCGTTCCACCATGTTGGGGCCCTATCTGAAAAAGTACAGGAAGCAAATTTAACTTTGCTACCCTCTAGACAGGAGCAAATTTCAAAGACTGCTTCTGTCTTCTCAATCTACTGCCTTAAAACCATTACCCCTCCAGTTTCATTAAAGGTACTGGGTTTGGCATTCGAGAAATCTTTATAAGTGCACTCTTGCGAGTGCTCACAACTCTCACCATGGTTAGAAGGATGTGCACCAACTCCCGGCCCACTAGCACCAGGTGTATAGATATGAAACATGGCAGCCGCTACAGCTGTCGTAACCGCTGCTTGAAACATAGCAGCTTCGAATTGAGGAGGTGGTGGCATAGGTGGCATCGATGCTTCAATGACATTATTATGTCTTGGATTTCTACGAGGAGGCATATTTTTCTATAAAAGTCAACAGATAAAAAGATTGTGAGATATCAAGAATGAATATGAATTTGATATCTCTGAACTTAAACACTTAATTCAACAAGAATCTTGTAAAGAATTGGAAATTGATGTCCACTGCAAGTACAAATTGTAATACGATAATATAAAATGGAGTGGTTATTTTTCAAAGAGTATGAAATTACATGTCGATTGCATTGGTATATTAAGTACATATGGTCTGGAGAACTTGACCTTAAAGTAGGTCTATAATATACCACAATACTGAGAAAGTGTCGACATCAAACCGACCTACCGAAAATAAAATTGTCGCGTTCGTATTGAAAAGCATGAAAAATAATAGTGGATCATATCTGTAATCCAAAACTTTGGAATAGGATGTTAATGAAAATTGTAATAACTCTTGTACAAGTAAAGTGCTTATTATTTTATTGATACTTGGTTTTGTACATATCATGAAAAGTAGTCTACACATTCAGTATATTAAACTAGAAGTAGAAGTAGTGTAAACACTACTTGCGGCGGTTGCTACGACGGTTGCTGGGTCCTGCTTCTTCCTACGTTTTCCAGCGCCTTTCTTGTGCAGCTTGATGCTCTCTCAATTCCCTTATCTCTGATTGAGCAGCATTGAGTTGCCTTTGATGGGCTTTAGTATGATGTTGGGTGTCATCCTGCATTTCATCAAGACAAAGGATATCTACAATGTTAACCTGCGCAACCGTATTTACTTGTAGAATTCGATTGATCGAAATCCTTGCTTGATCAGCTTGGCGGGCTATTCGATTTACTATAAATATAAGAGCTCTGTCGGTTGTTCCTCCCTTAAAGACATTATAGAAACCTCTTTCCATTCCGTAAGGAGGGCATTCCCGTCTTGCCGACACCAATGGTTTATATATTGGTCCAACTCGGGTATGGGTTTTGCTTCGTCTTGTCTCAAGGGATGGTCCCCAGGGTTGCAGACTTGTGGCTCTGTATCCGTACCACTTGATTCATTGACTTCAAAGGGTTCTTCATCTGAATATTCTTCTAGATCCTCTTTAGGATCCTCCACTAGACATCCTTCATTACCATGGTTTGGAAAATAAGGGTCCCCTAGTAGATGATATCCTGCCATTGTGTCTGTACGAGAATAAGGTCATTAGAAGTGCATGGAAAACTAAAGCATATCGATGCTTAAAATACTCTTATAGTATTTTGTGTTATGTTCTAAAGTTTCTTCTGTAGTTAGTAAGTTTTAGACATGTCACAACACTACTATCACTCCTAAACACATGTTGATCATATCTGAAGTCAATAAAGTTGATTAGGCTATATTAATCCTAGATATGATTACATAATTGTCCAAGCTTGACTGTAATGTTCAACATCCAAATACTACAAGTTCTTACGACTGTGTACTTGTAGGTATGAGTGCTAGTATACTTCTTGTAAAAATACTAAAAGTTTTAAAAAGTATACTTGCAGTGATCTTAGCCCCAATGTATTTATAGTTTGTATATCTTTTATGGATTGATATACTGAGTTCACTATAAACAATGATCTGATACAACTAGTCACACCCCCAAACCAGATGGCAGAAACATCTGGGGGCAGAGGACTTCATTTGTAGTATCACAACACATGCATCATAGTAATCAATGTACAAACAACCATTGTATTTAAAAGTATAAGTATTTACATGCATTCAATCATTGTATATTGAAACCAAAATGCTTATACAAAAGAAGAAGATATGACTCAAAATAGCTCCATCTTCTCAAAAAGCTTGGGGAGTACCTGTTCATTATTTCCTTGAGAATACACATAATTTGAAAAGAGAGTATCAACATAAAGTTGAGTGAGTGCATAAGTATTTATGTTTGAAAGGATGTCTCTGTATCTTAAATATGTAAACCGTTCCAGAAAATCCTATATATTCTATTGTGTGTGAAAAGTAGTTTTATTCCCATAAAACCATTCCATTTGTAAACCAGTGTTCTGTATTTGTATTCCTGTATGTAAAACTTATAACTGAGAGTGTGCCTAGTTTCACCAGCTGTTATTGAAAACTGTAATATACTATTGTAATTTGTATTTTGTAAACTGGTACTTTGAAGATGTACTTACGTTTAGTTGTTTATACACTAACGTTTTGTTAATACCTTTTTAATGAGTTATTATAATGATACTGTGACTGGATGGCCTGACACAAACGCTTTATAGGCGTTTAAACTGTTGATAACAATTATCACTCATTGGCGTATATGCCTGACTGTAGCTTGCAGCCTGACTATGGGGTTGTCAATCCTAATATAGATCTACATACAACTTGTTTCGATCCCATGACTTGAGACTCTGGTTATAATCTCAGGACTTTAACTTGATTGTTTAAATGAATTTAAACAACTTGAATTAAATGTCTCATAAAAAGCATATAAACGTTAAATGTATAATGAAAACCCAGTCATTCTGAAATAAATGATTGATTGTATATCCATAAATTAGTATTCTTAACACGTATTTGAAAAATGTAAACCCTTGATATGTTTTGAATCAAACCTTTGTTTCTTGTAAAATGGTGTATTCTACAATACTTGAATCATGAATTATTGTTCTATGTATCATAAATAATACCTATTATAATTTATATGTTATTTCCGAACTGGTATTTAACTATTTTTGCATGTGACCTCCAACAATTGGTAAAAATAGGAACAATCGTACGATGCTATGTTTTGATTATTAAACAATGTGAATATTTTATTAAGAATGGTTGAAAGAATTTAACCTCTTTTATTTAGATAAGTTCTTGTGAAATATAAAACAAGTAACTAACGATAATTTCGTTATGATGTATGACTACGAACCATCACCGGTTTGTGAAATTAGCATATAACATCATTTAAACGCAACAAACTTAATTTTTGTATCAACATGTCTCTAGTTGATAAGTAAGTTAGGTTCTATGTAAAACGTTTGCTTAATAGATGTGAAGGATCTAAATTTGACAAATATACGAACCAAAGTGACAAAACGTGTTTAACGATATGGTTAACCGGTTAAATGTCACGAAATTATACATTGCTCAATAAATTTTATATTTACATAAATTAAAATATAAAATGAATTATTATAAGGTATAATTAAAATGTATTTAAGTGTTTTTGAATAAAAAGAATAAAACATAAACATTAAAGTTCAAATACACAAAAACTACATTGTTATTTTATACTAAGTATACATGTATGTATTTGTATATATGTATTATTATCTAGTGAATGACTAGTTATGAGTCATAAAATAAAGTGATTTCATGTAAGTTTTATGATGTCTAAATCAATTAAGATAAGAGAATTGGTGGAGATAAGTGCCAACTTAACTAATAAGTGCTTAATCACTTAAGACATTTTACTAAGAATGCTTATTAATCCCTCTTCTAATTTTCAAGATTAAGACCTTCCCTCTCCTTAACTAGAACTCCTAACTAACTAAATAACTAGTAGTTAGTTAGTTAACTAACTCTATCTCTAAACAATCACCCAAACAAGTGGCTAGACAAGATCACATCACTTAAACTCACATCCCATCACAAGCTAGTCTAGGTTTTGTCCCGTTATCCTCTTCCACTCTTTTCTCCTTCATAATCACGAAATTTCATCTTCATTTTACCCTCATTTGACCAGCAAATACTCCAGGGAATTTCTCTCAACCTTCATCTCATTTTCAAGCACAAGAACTTCCTTCCAAAGGCATCAAAACCATGAACTAAAGGGCTACTGTCCCTTTTGTGTTTCAGCCACCATTTCACCCATCTACACCTTCCTTTTGCTTGATGTTTTTACCACCAAATACCCCTGGAACTTACTTGTTTTGGTACTCAAAATTATTGATTCAAAACAGTGAGTAAACTACCCTTTTTCTTGCTCTTTTGCTGTGAAAATTTTGTGACAGCAACATAGCCAAAAGAGTGGCTGTTTTGGAGCATCAAACCAACAACCAAAAGTTCATCTTTAACCTTACATTCTTCAAGTATTCACATAAGTTGAGTTCATACCCCTACATTTTCATGTTTTCTTCAAGTTTTAAGGGGGGGGAATACAAGTTAGAACACTAAACATAACTTAAATTTAAATGACAGCTTTCTACAGAAAAGTTGAGTCTTGTTCACGGACTGTTTTGACCATCTTAAACTTAATATCTTTCAAAACTGTACAATATGCAAATAGTTCAAGTTTATACCTTTCTAATGAGTACTCGCACGCGTTCATAAGATTTTTCTACAATTTATGGAGATTTTTATAAAACTGCCTGTCATTTCAGAAGTGATTTCGGACCAGTCTGTGAAGATGTTCATTTTCACACTAGTTTGAGACCACTAAAAATCATAATAAAAATTAGGAACAAAGTAGAATCATTTTATAAACTCTCAGAGGTGACGGATTCAGTTTTTGACTTACGAGGATTTTTCTATGAGCTTTCTAAAAACAGGGACAGTAAAGGGTAAAACTGTCAAAAGTGGTTTATAGATTTATTAACACCTTCTAACATTTTTGAGCAATGTTTATACATTAAGGAAGTTAAAACACAGTCATTTAAATATGTTTAATTACCATTTTTACAAAAGTGATAAGTACAAAAAGGTCTTTAGTATCAAACTTAAGGATTATTTCATGCAAAGTTTCTAATAAAAACGTAAGAATATGAACAACAATTACGAAACATACCAAATCATCTTTTAAAACTTATACATATATATAACCATATACATATATAGGTTTTGTTTACAAACTTGTCTTCTACATCAAAATTTTCACTTTACTCATTTTTATCAAATGAATCACTTGTGATTTATTACTACTATGTGAAAACTCTTATCATACTTTGTGTGCATTAGACTTACGCAAAGTATATAATGATTTCAAAGTACCTTTCATTGTTAAGTCGTTTTATACATTCTAAAAACTTATGATTTATGCTTTGTCAAACATTGTGAAAAAGGATAAACTTTGCATACAAAAACTATCACTTTCATACAGGCTTAGTTGAGAATCCATGAGACGTGTATATCTTCAAATGTTACTTTTCTTTATTAGAAAGTAATGCTGCAAGTCCTGTCTATAACCAGAGTCTCCCTTTCGGAGAACGTGCCAAATGTGTATAGATCTATACGGGAAGTCATGATCCCGCGCCTTGACTGTTAGGTACAGTCCGTCCTTTGGGGTGACAGTTTGTCATAACGCTACGACGCCTGAAGAACGTCGCTACAGGCATATTATGTTTAGTATGGTAATAAAACTCACCGGATATACAATTAATACGGTATTATGCTTTTATGAACGAGTAGCTATTAAAACTATGCTACAACTTTTAAGCATGTCGTTTGCTTGCAATTTTTGGTCTTAGAGACTGCTAGTTATGTTAGGAAAATAAGGGTTTTTCCTGGATACAAACCAAACAACTAATAGGAAAATAATGAATTTTCCTGGTGCAATTACTTACAACTTATAACACGAACATTCATATGCATTTCATACTTTTATAAGAAAATAAGGGTTTTTCTTGGAAAACACAACAGTTCGTATCTCAACCATAAGGGAAAATATGGGATTTTCTGGATCTAATACATTCATTGTCAACACAACGAATCATAACTCTTTACATTTGAAATACTGCATTTTCTGGAAAACATACACGAACTTTTGAATGGCGTACATTTTCTCAAAACACTACTTATGAACTCACCAACTTAATTGTTGACACTTTTTCTTTGAAATAACTTGTATTCTCAGGGAACCGCTAAGCAGGTTTGGAGATCAACTTTTGGGGATTAACGTGCTGATGTTAATTACTTCTTTTGAAAGATGTTTATGTATTTATCTTTTGATCATGTAACGAATACAATTATGTAAACATTTTGAAAAACTTAATATATATGGTGGTGTGTACTTTCCTTTCTATGAACTGTTATGATACTGAATATGACGTCCTCCGCCCTCGAACGTTTCTGCCGTTCTGGTTTGGGGGTGTGACAAATTGGTATCAGAGCATTGTTTATAGTGGATTAAGTATATCAAAAACATTTTTGGTATACAACTATAAACACAACTGGGCAAAAACACTCTGAGTAAGAGTCATACTTTTAAAATTAAATTTATTTAGTTTTTGTAAAGTAGGCATGCATTCATTCCATATTAATAACATGGTCAGTATCATAATTAAAACAATATAGAAGTATTATAAATAAGTTGTGCAGTGCAGGTATGCCTTGGGACATGTAATCGGAACTGGGAAGAATATAGCCTGATCAACTATATTTGTCCAAGAGCCGACTAGCGTATGCCAAGGAGTGTCTGCAATGGACAACAAATTTAAAACTTACCAAAAGCATATCGTTAAAGAGTACTAAGGGAGTATTCGAGTGCCTTCAACCATTAAACTTAAGAGTAAATTCCATGTGCTTTAGCTTATAGTCCATTCTTAACCCTATTCTCGTATAGACTCAAATGGATGGATTCCATCACCCGTTGACCCCTACTACCCCAACCATGGTAATGGAGAAGGGATAGAGAATGATCCTGAAGAAGGAATGCAAGAAGAATCAGACTCAGATCCAGAGAACAATATCCTACCCTTAACGGCTCCAATTCAAAATCCTAATCCTCGACCGAAATTTCATGGCTCGACGCCCCTTTGGGCAACTAACCTGGATAGGTGGAGCCGCGAATAGGAAAAACCCCTTCCATTCAACGGAGACCGAAGCTTCTACAACCTAAGCGAGGGAGGCTCAGCAGACAGAGCCCTTCCTATATTGGTTCGTCGGATTTCTCGCATTGGTGAGCAAGGACGGACGACCATCCATCAAACTGAGGAAAATGATGCGAACACTGGAGTCAACACAGTTCGCATCCGAGAGTTAGGATTATCTCATGGGAGAATCGTAAATCGAAATGAAGCATTGCAGAGAGAGCTAACGACAACTCAAATCGAAGTGATAGAACTTTGGGCACGCCAGGCAAGACATGAACTACGTATGCTCGAGATGGAGCGTCAGTTGGCATAATCTAAGACCCATGTAGCCAGCTCGTGTAACAAATAATACCTGTCTTACTTCCAAAATTTTGTCATAGCATAAGACCTCGGGTAAAGTCCTTACTTTTCTTAACCTTGTAATCAGAAACCTTTAGATATGTCAAATTTTCCTAACTGCAAAATGTAATGCACCATGTTTTATAATATATGATGTATTTCCTTTATTAAACCCTTTGCATACCCCTCCGATTCATGAGTTTATCTACTCTCCTTATGAGTCGAACTCAAAACCCTATTCAGGGGCAAACCAAACTTCTGATATAACAAATCACTAATGCGCGACTTTCAAATCATTAAAACTTATAGTTCTTCTTGTTATTTCCTTATCAGAACAATGTATCCTCGTAGATCAACACGTAGAAATGCAACCCCTCCACCACCTCCTCAATATGACCCCAACATAGTGCAATCTGCTATCGCTGCGGAAGTAACAACTGCACTGTCTCAAGCAAACGTTAGCGGCGCGGCAAGGACTGGAAATAACCAACTTACCAATGCAACCCCATTCCTACAATTGGACACCGCCACTTTGCAAGCTACAGTTATAGCCACAGTGGCAGCCATTATAGCATACAATAACTCTGTAAACTCAAGCATGGAAGGAAACGATATCAAAAATTCTAATCAAAGAAACAATCGAAGCCACCTACCAGTAGCTACCTACAAGAATACTGCAAGGTGCGAACACAAGAACATGAAACGACAACCCTGGAGCAAGAAGGGAGGCAAATCAACTCAAGGAAACGCCAAAAAGCAATCAACAAACCATACTCCTACACCCGAAAGGTCGTACAACGGCAACCAGCCTATGTGCAACCGATGCAACTTTCATCATCACGGATCCTGCCGTGAAATGCATTGCGTTAGGTGCAATAGAAAGGGACACACCGTACGCTACTGTAGAGAACTAGCCCAACCAACTGCTCCAGCCACAAATGTAGGAGTAGACCGTGCGTGTTATGAGTGCAGAGTAACAGGACACTTCCGAAGGGACTGCCCGGAGTCAAACATCATGAATGTTGGTGAAGGAGGTCGAGTATTCGCAATGGGCCAAGGGGAGGCTATTGCAGACCCCACGACTATTCTGGGTACGTTTCTCCTCGATAACTTATTTGCATACATTCCAATTGATAGTAGGGATGTAGGGGAGTTCCGTGAGTCACAAGTTAGAAATATACTCGAACAAACACCCCCAATCATTCAACAAAACCTTCATAGCAGTAATAATAGAGATAGACTAAAAAGCACTAAAAACACATATGTATATTTCACTATCCCACTAACAAGCGGCTTACATTGAGAAGTACCGACATCGGCATTCGATGTGGCCCTACCCATACCAGTTCCATGTGTTATAAAAGACCCTTTCACTTTAAACATCGACTATTGAGACACGATCGATTCATAATGACAAACCCGACACAAAACCCCAATTGGTTTCTAGTTTCAAAACCCCGAAGTACTCATATGAGGAATCTTTACAACCTTTCCGTAGTATCCCCCAACAGATCATCTAGAAATACCACGCTTACAACAAGTCAAATCCAAGCTTGGAAACTAGCAGTGAATCAAAACCATGAACTTCAAAACATAGCTGCCCTAATTCATCGAGTGAATATGCTAACATTTAGAAGAACATAAGTAAATAAACCCAAAACCGCACGATCCCGATCGGTCGAAGTGATAGGCGGAGTAATGAAGGTCCGCTGAAACACGCACATTAGGATCTAGTTTCATAAAGGAACAAGAGGAACAAATGGACCATAAGCACTCACGCTTGCCCGAAAGTATTGGAGCCCTATATAATTAAGATTCTACGGACTTAGGGTTGGTAATTTCGCTTTAAATCCTTTTCCTTGTTTGGATGTGGGCTTAGAATAGAATCACCGATTCGACTGTCTTTTCAATCTTAATTATATACGACTTATAAACACAAAGAAATGATACATGAATCAGTTATGAGTCATACCATGAACTCCATGACAAGTTACCCAAGACAGTGGATGGACATGCTACCACTTGAGCAATCGTAGACAAATCAACCAAACCCACACACTTTCTACCGACCAAGGCTACAAAGAAAAATAGAAAAGCTGACACGAGCATATCACAAGAAGATTGCAAGACTGCATAGTATACTACTATCTATCATTTTGGATAAGGGACAGGCGATTCGCCTCGTGTTTTTAATAATCGTTAAAGAAATCCTTTTTATCACCCTCAAACTGAAAGACAAAGAGGAAGAACCATTCATCGAATCCTTATACAACATCAACTATTACATTAACATCAAGGTCACATCATTCGAAGCTCTCTGCAGAAGCAAGTGTAGATCACCTCTTTGATGGGATGAGGTAGGTAACACACAAATAGCTAACAGACATGTTCCTAACAACACTCTCACCAGCCCCCAGATCATACGAGAAACTACAGAGAAGATTGTTCTTACACGTGAATGATTGAAGGCATCCCAGGATCGGAAGAAGAACTTGTCTGATGAGACTCTTGTTATTCCACTGGATGAAATTTAAATCAACGGGAGTCTAAACTTCATCGAAGAACCGGTGGAAATCATGGATCAGGAGATCAAAAGGACGAAACAAAGCCGCATACCCATAGTGAAGGCCCGTTGGAACGCCAAACGAGGACCTAAATTCACTAGGTAACGCGAGAATCAAAAAAAAAAAAAAACACCCCCAATTGTTTAGTAATATCCCGTCTACAAGTTGAATTTCGGGGCAAAATTCTTTTAATGGGGGGAGAATGTAACAATTGGTAAAAATAGGAACAATCGTACGATGCTATGTTTTGATTATTAAACAATATGAGTATTTTATCAAGAATGGTTGAAAGAATTTAACCTCTTTTATTTAGATAAGTTCTTGTGAAATATAAAACAAGTAACTAACGATAATTTCGTTATGATGTATGACTACGAACCATCACCAGTTTGTGAAATTAGCATATAACATCATTTAAACGCAACAAACTTAATTTTTGTATCAACATGTCTCTAGTTGATAAGTAAGTTAGGTTCTATGTAAAACGTTTGCTTAATAGATGTGAAGGATCTAAATTTGACAAATATACGAACCAAAGTGACAAAACGTGTTTAACGATATGGTTAACCGGTTAAATGTCACGAAATTATACATTGCTCAATAAATTTTATATTTAAATAAATTAAAATATAAAATGAATTATTATAAGGTATAATTAAAATGTATTTAAGTGTTTTTGAATAAACAGAATAAAACGTAAACATTAAAGTTCAAATACACAAAAACTACATTGTTATTTTATACTAAGTATACATGTATGTATTTGTATATATGTATTATTATCTAGTGAATGACTAGTTATGAGTCATGAATTAAAGTGATTTCATGTAAGTTTTATGATGTCTAAATCAATTAAGATAAGAGAATTGGTGGAGATAAGTGCCAACTTAACTAATAAGTGCTTAATCACTTAAGACATTTTACTAAGAATGCTTATTAATCCCTCTTCTAATTTTCGAGATTAAGATCTTCCCTCTCCTTAACTAGAACTCCTAACTAACTAAATAACTAGTAGTTAGTTAGTTAACTAACTCTATCTCTAAACAATCACCCAAGCAAGTGGCTAGACAAGATCACATCACTTAAACTCACATCCCATCACAAGCTAGTCTAGGTTTTGTCCCCTTATCCTCTTCCACTCTTTTCTCCTTCATAATCACGAAATTTCATCTTCATTTTACCCTCATTTGACCAGCAAATATTCCAGGGAATTTCTCTCAACCTTCATCTCATTTTCAAGCACAAGAACTTCCTTCCAAAGCCATCAAAACCATGAACTAAAGGGCTGCTGTCCCTTTTGTGTTTCAGCCACCATTTCACCCATCTATACCTTCCTTTTGCTTGATATTTTTACCACCAAATACCCCTGGAAGTTACTTGTTTTGATACTCAAAATTATTGATTCAAAACAGTGAGTAAACTACCCTTTTTCTTGCTCTTTTGCTGTGAAATTTTCGTGACAGCAACATAGCCAAAAGAGTGGCTGTTTTGGAGCATCAAACCAACAACCAAAAGTTCATCTTCAACTTTCCATTCTTCAAGTATTCACATAAGGTGAGTTCATACCCCTACATTTTCATGTTTTCTTCAAGTTTTAAGGGGGGGAATACAAGTTAGAACACTAAACATAACTTAAATTTAAATGACAGCTTTCTACAGAAAAGTTGAGTCTTGTTCACGGACTGTTTTGACCATCTTAAACTTAATATCTTTCAAAACTGTACAATATGCAAATAGTTCAAGTTTATACCTTTCTAATGAGTACTCGCACGCGTTCATAAGATTTTTCTACAATTTATGGAGATTTTTATAAAACTGCCTGTCATTTCAGAAGTGATTTCGGACCAGTCTGTGAAGATGTTCATTTTCACACTAGTTTGAGACCACTAAAAATCATAATAAAAATTAGGAACAAAGTAGAATCATTTTATAAACTCTCAGAGGTGACGGATTCAGTTTTTGACTTACGAGGATTTTTCTATGAGCTTTCTAAAAACAGGGACAGTAAAGGGTAAAACTGTCAAAAGTGGTTTATAGATTTATTAACACCTTCTAACATTTTTGAGCAATGTTTATACATTAAGGAAGTTAAAACACAGTCATTTAAATATGTTTAATTACCATTTTTACAAAAGTGATAAGTACAAAAAGGTCTTTAGTATCAAACTTAAGGATTATTTCATGCAAAGTTTCTAATAAAAACGTAAGAATATGAACAACAATTACGAAACATACCAAATCATCTTTTAAAACTTATACATATATATAACCATATACATATATAGGTTTTGTTTACAAACTTGTCTTCTACATCAAAAATTTCACTTTACTCGTTTTTATCAAATGAATCACTTGTGATTTATTACTACTATGTGAAAACTCTTGTCATACTTTGTGTGCATTAGACTTACGCAAAGTATATAATGATTTCAAAGTACCTTTCATTGTTAAGTCGTTTTATACATTCTAAAAACTTATGATTTATGCTTTGTCAAAAATTGTGAAAAAGGATAAACTTTTCATACAAAAACTATCACTTTAATACAGGCTTAGTTGAGAATCCATGAGACATGTATATCTTCAAATGTTACTTTTCTTTATTAGAAAGTAATGCTGCAAGTCTTGTCTATAACTAGAGTCTCCCGTTCGGAGAACGTGTCAAATGTGTATAGATCTATACGGAAAGTCATGATCCCGCGCCCTGACTGTTAGCTACAGTCCGTCCTTTGGGGTGACAGTTTGTCATAACGCTATGACGCCTGAAGAACGTCGCTACAGGCATATTATGTTTAGTATGGTTATAAAACTCACCGGATATTCAATTAATACGGTATTATGCTTTTATGAACGAGTAGCTATTAAAACTATGCTACAACTTTTAAGCATGTCGGTTGCTTGCGATTTTCGGTCTTAGAGACTGCTAGTTATGTTAGGAAAATAAGGGTTTTTCCTGGATACAAACCAAACAACTAATAGGAAAATAAGGAATTATCCTGGTGCAATTACTTACAACTTATAACACGAACATTCATATGCATTTCATACTTTTATAAGAAAATAAGGGTTTTTCTTGGAAAACACAACAGTTCGTATCTCAACCATTAGGGAAAATATGGGATTTTCTGGATCTAATACATTCATTGTCAACACAACGAATCATAACTCTTTACATTTGAAATACTGCGTTTTCTGGAAAACATACACGAACTTTCGAATGGCGTACATTTTCTCAAAACACTACTTATGAACTCACCAACTTAATTGTTGACACTTTTTCTTTGAAATAACTTGTATTCTCAGGGAACCGCTAAGCAGGTTTGGAGATCAACTTTTGGGGATTAACGTGCTGACGTTAATTACTTCTTTTGAAAGATGTTTATGTATTTATCTTTTGATCATGTAACGAATATAATTATGTAAACATTTTGAAAAACTTAATATATATGGTGGTGTGTACTTTCCTTTCTATGAACTTTTATGATACTGAATATGACGTCCTCCGCCCTCGAACGTTTCCGCCGTTCTGGTTTGGGGGTGTGACATAACCCCTTGCTCAACATGTTATAAAGGGTAATTTAACTGATGAAATAACTTTTGTATTTATATACGTATACAATTTTATATATAAGTAAAATTTAAACGATATTCAGACAAATAACCGGTACTATAAGTCCACATCCAAACAAGGAAAAGGACCTAGAATGAGTTATTAGTCGTAAGCCTTTTAAATATTTTATATATATATATATATATATATATATATATATATATATATATATATATATACACACACACACACACACACACACAAATATGAATTTTGGGGAAAAATATGAGATTAATATTTTGAGTATTTTTGATGAATTAATGTTGTTTTATCATGATTTGGAATCTTTTATTTGTAACACAAAGTTCTTATGTTATACTTGTATTCCCCGCCGCCGCCCCCCCCCCCCCCCCCCCTAAAACAGTAAAAACTATGAAAATACGGGGGGTATGAACTCACTTGATAAGTGGTGTTTTGGATAGCGTTTCGTTTTCTGGAAAAGAGTTTATTTGGTGAAAACCCAGCTTTAATCGGGTAGAGTTTCGACTAGAGAAAGTAGTTTTTCTTGGGATTCTCGGGGCTTCGAGGCTTGCTTAGTGGTTGAGATATGATACAGGGGCTTTGGGGTTTGTTTGTAAGCTTATGGAAGTGAAAGGGGTGAAAAAGGATGAAAAACAGTGAAAGAAATGGTTTAAATCCGAGAAGTCTCGCAACCCTTATATAGGTTGCGAGGGTTCGGTCCAAAGGGGATTCACCAGACACGCAGCATCAGCAGTGAAGGCCACATGCGAAGTCGGAAGCAGCAACGTGCATGGCTTGGAAGCGCAACACCTGAGTGAGGTGCGTCGAAATGAGATTGGTCGAGACTTTGGTCGAATCGGAGAGTTGCACGCGTCGGATCCGGTTGAGGCAGCTACTACTAATGTAAGGGGTGTCGGCTGGCTACTGGACCGCGACTTCGGTCATATCATAAGGTGCCACGAGGCGGACACGAAGTAGCTGCTGATGCGAGATGACGTACCAGGTACCGTTCATGCGAAATTATCCGGTTCTCATTTATTTCTCGGTTTTTGAGCCAAAAACTTCTAAACTTCATAACGTTCACACACAAACTCTGTTTTTGATGTTCTTTATATGAACACATAGGTAAAATTATACTCTACGAATTTTGTTTAGACTTCGTCGGCTAATTTTGAATTTATTTTTAATATTGTTAATTTTAATAGATCGGGATAGGAAAATCCATTAAAATTTCATAACTACTTCATCCGACGTCCGTTTTTGTCTGTCTTTTTACCGTTGTACTACTATTGACGAGACCTTCAATTCTCGTTTAGGTTTTTTCGGCTAAAAATCAATAGATCTTTATTTCGAGTTTTTAGTTGTACACTTTTATACTGAAACTTAGAAAAATCAGAACTTACTCATACGAAGTCAGATTTTGGCGTTCTTTTTATGAATGTTCTCGGTTTAACATAATCTACAACTTTCATTTAGATTTTTATGGCTAAAAAGCCTTTTATTGAAAATTCATGTTTTACACTGAACAATGTTTTGCCGGTTTTGTCGTGGATTTTCGATTGGTCATAATTTCTTCGTTATAACTCGGATTTTAGTGTTCTTTTATATTTTTGAAAACCTTGTTACAATCTCTATCACTTTTTTTATCCCAATAAAGATTTTTTAATACTTCATTTTTAAGGGTCAATTATGTAAATATACACACTATGCTAAAATTTCTCTTTATTATTTTAAAAAGTGCTAGAAATTGACATACATTATTACATAGGTTTGAAATAATGATTTGTTACAATCCTGAAGGCGAAACTGAATCCACACCCAACCAAGATACTGCAGCTACAACAACAAAGCCTGGCCCTGCCTCAAAACTTCTAATGAATAAACTAGATGAAAAGCATGCATCTTGGTCCTCCACTTCGGCCACAAGATCATCTGAAGGAAATTACAATGATCCTTTTTCCCTTCTAGAACTCCGAGACAACATCTCCGACACCATGAAGAAAGTCAATGCTATAGAAACTTTTGTGGCCGGATTGAATACAAAGATCGATGAAAAAGTTTCCGAACTGGATTTCAAGCTTGTTGTAATCCTTCAATCCCTGTTCGAAACCAACAATTCATACCCACTATTTCTGAAAGAGAAGCTCAGCTTGATCAGCTCATTTCTCTCCGCCTCAAGCATACTATCGAAGAATTTGAACAAAAATATGATGCTTCTGTCGACCACTAACTTGACACAATCACCAAGATGTTAAAAGTTCATGACGATATGATCAATTCTTCCAACGAACTCATCAAGAAAAATCATGTTCTTCATGAGAAGCAGATTCAATGTTTAGAGAAGGAGATCTGGAAGAAGGATGAGATGAAACTCATCATGCAACAAGTTCTTATCAAACTTTTACAAGCATCATGGAACATCTTCAATGTTCCGATTAATAAATTTGACGAGATGCACTCCATTCTCTCCCAGCTTTTTGATCATCTCAAAGCTCAAGCTCTCATAATTGAGGCTTACGATGCCATAAATCTCCAGCTCAGCACCAGTTTTCAAATGGTGTTTGACATGTTTTCGAACCTGAAGGAATCATCATTGCTTGCATTGGTTGCAGGGCCTTCCATCGCAAGAGGGGGAGAAGGACCCAGTTCAAGAACTCAACCCTGGAAACCTATATCAGAGTTGAGACTCCGAAATGAATCTGATGAATCTACAAATCCTTTTAGGTTCTCATAATGATGATGATAGTGATGCAGAAGATGCATATTTCAAAAACAAAGTAATAGGACTTCAAGCTCCAAAGAAATATCTTGCTAAATGCTAACCAAGGATGAGCAAAGAACTTGGTCAGCAATCTCTTGGCCATCCACCTTGCTTCACAAAAACATTAAAGAAGCTAAAGCCAAATCCAAAAAGATGATGAAGCCTTCCGAGCCTCCACAACGATGCTACCTACGATCTCACCTCCAAAAATTGCTCCTGTAGATGAAGGCTCTCCACTCTGGAAGCTGGGTGTTATTTCTGAAGAGCCCCTGCCTTCTTCTCCTCTAAAATTCACAATCGATGAAAATATACAACACGTACTCTCTGATCTCCAAAAGCCAAAAGACAAAGGCAAAAATCCCATCTAGGAAACTCATCTCTTCGGATCTCCTCCAAAAGAAAATTCCGGTTGGTCACAAGAGGAACTTAATCAGGATCTTGAAGAAAGCTTCTGAATCGAATCCTTGAAAGATGATAAACCTCATCCGTTGTTAAGGATCTCTCCTCTTTGTAGAGATGGAATCTTAAAGAACATTGACATGGTGCCCTTGATGTACTATGATCTTCCAAATCAAGATTCGAACCAGATCGACTTGCCTCTCTCTCCTTTCAGCACGTTTTACACAAAGTTCGCTCCTCTCCATTCGAAATATGATCCTCAAATGATCATCTGGACTAAACGTGACAGATTGAAGACCTTTTATTCAAAGAATACATTTCCTCAGAAAGAAGTGTGGTCTCGGAAAAGGATAACCAAGATCTCCGGATTCAGAAGGAAAATCCTGACCAAATTTGAACTCAATTATGTGCTGTTCCGATACCATATCTTCCGAAACAAGCCGACTCAAAAAACCATTACTAACGCTGACTTACCTGCAATCAACCAAAATTGCATTCTGACGATTGTTTCACACTTCCGAAACCATCAAGATGATGATCTTAGAATGGGTGTGTACCACGCGGCTTTGTGTAACATCCCGAAATCGCAAGAGTAGAGTTGAAGGGCTAAAAGTGTAAGTTTTAGAGGGTGACTCGGCGAGTCTATGGATAGACTCGGCGAGTCAGGTCGCGGTTATGATCGCGTGTCAAGCGGCCTACTCGGCGAGTCCAAAGATGGACTCGGCGAGTAGGTGCTGTATGGAGAAAACCCTAATTTTCGGGGTTGAGCCCTATATAAAGAGCATAATACCCCTCCACAGCCTCCCTTATTCCCCCCTTGAGTTTCAGAAACCCTAAATTCGTGGAGAGTTCATTTGTGGAGCAAATTAGAGCTTGGAAAGGTGTTGGTTGAAGAAATCTTGAAGGAGAAGTGGCTTGGATCAAAGGGCTTTGCTTGGATTCGAGTTTGGCTTCTATTGAGACATCTTTTGGAGGTAATACCTTCGTCCTTAGGCTGTGCATTCCTAATTTCATCATTTTGGGGTTTGTGGGGAGTATGTCTAGGAATGTTTTGGAGTTGGAGGATAGATCTGAGGTTGCTACCTCAGATCTGGAATATTGAAGGCCTAGAGTGCATTAAAGTTCCTGTGTTTGAGTGCTTGGTGAAGCCACCATGTCCCAACCTTGGTTCTAAGGTGAATAGGGCGTAGATCTCCTTAGATTCATGTAAATTTTGCCACTTTACGTGATGGATGGATTGTAGGAGGTTGGATCTATGTTTTGGATCAATTGCATGGCCTGAGATGCTTCTGTATGGATTCAGACCGGTGGTACTCGATGAGTCACATGGGTGGACTCGACGAGTTGCTGGAAGATGGCTTGGAACTCGACGAGTTGGAAGAACAACTCGGCGAGTAGGTTGAAGATAGCCTTGGACTCGGCGAGTCTTGTCGAGGAAGTCCTAATATTTCTGGTCGAGTCGAGGAATCGGTGAGTCAAGGGATGACTCGGTGAGTTGGGTGCGAGTGGACTCAGAGTTGTTGGACTCGACGAGTCTTGGGGTGACTCGGCGAGTTGGGTCACTGATTGAAGGATGTTCTGAGCATATGGACTCGGCGAGTCATCGGGTT
The DNA here is from genome assembly GCF_052625555.1 of Lactuca saligna. Classification (NCBI taxonomy): domain Eukaryota; kingdom Viridiplantae; phylum Streptophyta; class Magnoliopsida; order Asterales; family Asteraceae; genus Lactuca; species Lactuca saligna. Next base: position 210,303,884 of record NC_136419.1, read on the forward strand.
GACTCGGCGAGTAGGGTCAGTCAGGGGTTGACTTTGACTTGTCCAAGGTTGACCAGTTGTCTTCCAGGGGTATTTTAGTAATTAAGAGTATTTATTGAGTTGTATGTTTTGATGTTCAGTGGAGGAGTTCGTGTCAGAGTTCGGAGCAGCGGAATCTTATCTTTTCAGCCGACAGTTTCGAGGTGAGTTATCCTCACTATATCAACAGGGTCTAAGGCACCAAGGCCGACCCTTTATTGTATTGAGATTCGGTTATGGTTATTATGTCATTGTTTGATGTGTCTGCATCCTGGTAGCTAGGATGGTACATGCTAGGATGCCTTGATAAGGTCAGTTTCCCGATATACAGAGTGATGCTATGCTAGTGACCGGTTAGGTCGGTAACCCGGTTAGGGTAATGATATGCTATGTGATCTGCTTGCTCGGTTTGTTGACTATCATTGTTATATGAATGTATGTTTTATGCACATGGTTGTTTGGACTGGAGATGGGTTGAGGTGGGTCCTGCTTTGTGCTGTAGGCCAAGATACCCAGGGCGGACTGGTTGTTCCGAAGGCCCAGCGAGCGGTCCGGATAGGCTGTAGGCCCCACGAGGGCGGACCAGATGTGCCGAGGCTCGGAGAGTGGACCAGGCTGACTGAAGGCCCGATGCGGGCGGACCAGTCACACTGTAGACTTAGAGAGTGGACCAGGTGGGTTGAAGGCCCGATGCGGGCGGACCAACCCCACTGTAGACTCGAAGGACATGACTAGACCTGGAGGATGGATACGATGGAGTGAAGGCCCGATACGGCGGACCAGTCACACAGTAGACCCGATATGCATGGCTGTTCTATGTTCTGTTATGTTATATATGTTTTATATGCTTTGGACCGGAAGGTCGTAGCCTGGAAGGGTGTATATGCGGTTGGTATTTTGGGGGTATCTCACTAAGCTTTCGGGCTTACAGTTGTGGTTTAATGTTTTTTAGGTTCTTCAGGAGACCGTGGCAAGGCGAAGGCGCGATCGTACCGGTCCTCATGATTTTGTAGCAATGTGATTCTGGGAATACTTTAATGATTTGTATTGAAAACCTTTTTGTAATAACATTACTAAAATGGGTTGTTTTTGAAGAGTTAAAGATTTGTTGAAATTTTTGGTCGTTACAAGTTGGTATCAAAGCCTTGGTTTGAGTGAATTGGAGGAACACTTGTGTGACTCCAGTCTCAAATCGAGGAGGGTTTTCAAAAAGAGAATTTAAAATGGTTTTCAAAATAAGTAAAGGATGATGCGGAGGTACGATCAGCCGGAGCCAGTAAGTAGCCCCAAAATACCATACATGACAATTGTTTTATTGATATTTGATAGAACAGCATGCTAGAGTTAGGCTAGGGATCTTCAGGATTTCTTGATGAGTTTCCTGATTTATGATGCCTACTAGCCTAGGGTTTCTTGTGAGAGATTTCTAGTGTTCCTCTAGTTGTGAGGATAGAGCGTTGTTATGTAAGTCGCTAGGGTGTTGTGGGAGTACTTCATACAAATATGGGTAGGTGTGGAAGGTAGTATGGGCCCGTACTACTGAAAGCACGGACTCATACGCGTATCAGGGAAACCATGACCTCTAGGGTTGGGATGAGAGCTGGTTCCCGGGATAGTGGAATATGTCTGAGATTTTGGTGTTTTATTTTCAGTATGGAGATTTCAGGGCACGCTGGGAGTGGATCCGGGTCAGGATCAGGAGCAGGAGAGGGAGTTCCAGGTGGGTCTGTTCAGCCCGAGGTTGTCAGTCAGATGAGTACGCACGAGTTGGATGCGAGGATTCGTAAGATCCTGCATGATGAGGTTGCTGCATTGTTTCGGGCTGAGCTGCCGGAGTTTTTTGGGTCGATCAAGACCGCCATGGTGGAGTATTTTGATGAGCGCTATGCGGCTCTCACGGAGACGGCTGCCGCGGCGGCTACCGCAGCAGTAGCAGCGGCAGGGGGAGGAGCCAGTAGAGGTTTCCAGTATCGGGACTTCGATAATACGAAGCCTCCCACTTTTGATGGAGTTCAGGATCCGATCGTTTCTATGAGGTGGTTATCAGATGTGGAGGGATGTTTCTTCACGTGTTCATGCCCTGCTGATCAGAGGGTGAGGTGTGCTCTGAACCTGTTGAGGCTCGGAGCAAAGGATTGGTGGAGATTGACCACGGGGTCGTACTCGGATGCGCAGAGGGCTGCGATTTCATGGGATCGGTTCAGAGAGATGTTCAGCACTCGTTACGTTCCGCAGGTCGAGAGGGAGAGGTTGGCTCAGGAGTTCTTGGAGCTGAGACAGGATTCAGAGTCGGTGACGGAAATCACCAGGATGTTTACTGAGCGGGCGATGTTTTGCCCTGAGTTCGCTTCGGAGTAGGCTCAGATGTCCCGATATCTGAGTATGCTAAAGAGAGACATCAGACAGTTTGTTTCTGCGCAGAGGTGCGAGACTTTGCTAGAGTTGCAGGAGGCCGCCAGGCAGCGTGAGTTAGAGATTGAGTTACAGATGCGTGAGCTGAGGCAAGCTCCGGTTCAGTCGCAGCCGGCGACGAAACGGTCTAGACCGTTGATTCCAGGATGGGAGATCAGGGTAGCCACGTCTGTGGAAAGTGTGGAAGGGGTCACGCCGGGGTTTGTCGGTCCGGTGGAGCATGCTGCAAGTGCGGAAAGGAGGGACGCTATGCGAGGGATTGTCGGCAGTCAGTGCCGATTCGGGATTTGAGGATATGCTATCATTGTCATCAGGTTGGACATGTGAAGTTCAACTGTCCACGACTTGCTGCAGGATCGGTGCAGGCTCCCGCACCGGCTACGTTGAGGATCACAGGTGGAGGTCAGGGTGGAGCGGAGCCCCCAAGGGCTTAGGGTCGTGTTTTTCAGCTTGCTGCTGCGGGTATGTTTCTCTCTGTTGTTTTGATTATTTATGATTGTTGTAGAGTATTGTTATCTGCTAGTTTCGTTGGTTGGTTATGAAATTGCATTTCGGGTTTCCGTGTGGTATCCATTGTTCCTTGAGGGTTTGGCGAGTTGTGATCGAGATTTCGTTTTAGTATCCTTTGTTCTCTGAAGGATCGACATGGTTATGGGTTTGTACTTCGAGCTATCATTGATTATCCTTGTGAGGATTGGTGGCGGATGTGGCATTGGTTTGAAGGCCGGGTAGATTCTATAGTCTGAAGAATGGATATTTGAAGATTGGGTTCCTTTCGAGCGGGTTGTTCAGTGTGGGAACATGATTTTTATGAAAGTTGTTAGCGCTGGTGAGAAACATTTTGCATGTAAGTGTTGATTGTCTGCAAGGTTGCCTTGGGAGATCGGTGATGGCGACCAGTGATTTATTGTCAGTATCTTAAGTGGGGGAGAACTGGAGATTCTCCGAATGATCATTGGGTCTGAGAGGTTGTTTAGCTGCTTGGGGAAATTCAGCGATATTTATATTAGTCGAGAGCAGGCTCGTATGGGTGAGTAATAGGCGTGCGGGGCGGAATACAGACCTAGAGCAGTTGATTATGGAAGGCATGGGAGCGGGCCGGGATCGAGTATGTATGATGGAGATAGAGTTCGGAACCCCTAGAGGGCTAGAACGGTATGCACGGGAGGATTTCCCGAGGGGATAGTTCGGAATGATGAATGTTAGTTGAGCGGTCCGGATAGACTGAAGGCCGGTAGGCGTACCAGCCAGGCCGAAGGCTCGGAGGACGGTCCAGTCAGATTGGCTGAAGGTTCTGAGAGTGGTCCAGATTGGCTGAAGGCCTGGGGAGGCGGTCCAGTCATGCTGAAGACTCTGCGAGTATTGTTGGATCGGTTCGAGGTTATGGGTTGCGTATGTTACAGTGTAATTACATTGGGAGGTCTGGCCCCGGGTAGCGATCGTGAGCCGTGAAGGTAGTGCATGGGCTTGAGAGTCCCTGCGATGAGAGTCAGTGTAGTGGTGATGCATGGATGTCGGGTACGCTTAAAAGAGGTAGTGTAGCGTGGGATGAGCACCATAGTGCCTGTCATGGTGACTGGGCGAACGAGTGGTTTCCTTGGTAAGGAAAGAGTGAGGAATGAAATTCCGAGAAGGGAGTGCGAATTCACGGAAGTGAAAGCGGCAGTGTAGAGTTACGATTGGAGTGGTCCGTTGATGGTCTTTAAGTACTATGTTGCGGCGGTAGAATCAAAGCTCATTCGACTTGATATGTTGCTCTGGGAGCGGAGGGAATACCGCGGCGTAGAGCCAGGGAGAGGGGTTCGGAAGGGATACAAAGAAAGAGTCTTGGACTCTCAGTGAGATTCTGATCAGGGTTTTGGGTATGTATCAGCAGTTCATCCTGGAAGGATGTTTGAGGATATCATCAGTGCATCAGGTTATTCAAACCTGAGGGTGCTAGAGCTAGATCAGCATGTGTGTGTGATTGCGAGAGGAGAGCTCGGGTGAGTTGCTCCGGAATGGAAGAATGGATGTTTCGGTCGACATGGGATGGATAGAGTGGAATTCGGATCGGGGATCCGATGTTTCGTGGCTTTATAGCCATATGAGTCAAGTGAAAGATGAGAATTGGAGCAGTAAGGCATCATGGGAAATTCTTGGTTGTTGAGTGTGGTTATCGGAGGGTACAGCTGGTGCCCGATTTGAGTAGGTGGTGGGGACACTGTATGGAAGGAGAAAGTGAGCTTCTGGTTCTATGATTGTACCTTGAGGGACTTGGTTCGGTTAAGGTCAGGTGGCGCGTCGTGGGAAGTAATTTGAAGATGAGATACCGTACGCTTCGAGGACGAAGCCGAATTTAAGTGGGGGAGAATTGCAACATCCCGGAATCGCAAGAGTAGAGTTGAAGGGCTAAAAGTGTAAGTTTTAGAGGGTTACTTGACGAGTCTATGGATAGACTCGGCGAGTCAGGTCGCGGCTATGATCGCGTGTCAAGTGGCCTACTCGGCGAGTCCAAAGATGGACTCGGCGAGTAGGTGCTGTATGGAGAAAACCCTAATTTTTGGGGTTGATCCCTATATAAAGAGCATAATACCCCTCCACAGCCTCCCTTATTCCCCCCTTGAGTTCCAGAAACCCTAAATTCATGGAGAGTTCATTTGTGGAGCAAATTAGAGCTTGGAAAGGTGTTGGTTGAAGAAATCTTGAAGGAGAAGTGGCTTGGATCAAAGGGCTTTGCTTGGATTCGAGTTTGGCTGCTATTGAGACATCTTTTGGAGGTAATACCTTCATCCTTAGGCTGTGCATTCCAAGTTTCATCATTTTGGGGTTTGTGGGGAGTATGTCTAGGAATTTTTTGGAGTTGGAGGATAGATCTGAGGTTGCTACCTCAGATCTGGAATATTGAAGGCCTAGAGTGCATTAAAGTTCCTGTGTTTGAGTGCTTAGTGAAGCCACCATGTCCCAACCTTGGTTCTAAGGTGAATAAGGCGTAGATCTCCTTAGATTCACGTAAAGTTTGCCAATTTACGTGATGGATGGATTGTAGGAGGTTGGATCTATGTTTTGGATCAATTGCATGGCTTGAGATGCTTCTGTATGGATTCAGACCGGTGGTACTCGACGAGTCACATGGGTGGACTCGACGAGTTGCTTGAAGATGGCCTGGAACTCGACGAGTTGGAAGAACAACTCGGCGAGTAGGTTGAAGATAGCCTTGGACTCGACGAGTCCATTTGGACTCGGCGATTCTTGTCGAGGAAGTCCCAATATTTCTGGTCGAGTCGAGGAATCGGTGAGTCAAGGGATGACTCGGTGAGTTGGGTGCGAGTGGACTCAGAGTTGTTGGACTCGACGAGTCTTGGGGTAACTCGGTGAGTTAGGTCGCTGATTGAAGGATGTTCTGAGCATATGGACTCGGCGAGTCATCGGGTTGACTCGGCGAGTAGGGTCAGTCAGGGGTTGACTTTAACTTGTCCAAGGTTGACCAGTTGTCTTCCAGGGGTATTTTGGTAATCAAGAGTATTTATTGAGTTGTATGTTTTGATGTTCAGTGGAGGAGTTCGTGTTAGAGTTCGGAGCAGGGGGATCTTATCTTTTCCGCCGACAGTTTCGAGGTGAGTTATCCTCACTATATCAACAGGGTCTAAGGCACCAAGGCCATCCCTTTATTGTATTGAGATTCGGTTATGGTTATTATGTCATTGTTTGATGTCTCTGCATCCTGGTAGCTAGGATGGTACATGCTAGCAGGCCTTGATAAGGTCAGTTTCCCGATATACAGAGTGATGCTATGCTAGTGACCGGTTAGGTCGGTAACCCGGTTAGGGTAATGATATGCTATGTGATCTGCTTGCTCGGTTTGTTGACTATGATTGTTATATGAATGTATGTTTTGTGCACATGGTTGTTTGGATTGGAGATGGGTTGAGGCGGGTCCTGCTTTGTGCTGTAGGCCAAGATACCCAGGGCGGACCGGTTGTTCCGAAGGCCTAGCGAGTGGTCCGGATAGGCTGTAGGCCCCACGAGGGCGGACCAGACGTGTCGAGGCTCGGAGAGTGGACCAGGCCGACTGAAGGCCCGATGCGGGCGGACCAGTCACACTGTAGACTCAGAGAGTGGACCAGGTGGGTTGAAGGCCCGATGCGGGCGGACCAACCCCACTGTAGACTCTAAGGACATGACTAGACCTGGAGGATGGATCCGATGGACTGAAGGCCCGATACGGCGGACCAGTCACACAGTAGACCCGATATGCATGGTTGTTCTATGTTCTGTTATGTTATATATGTTTTATATGCTTTGGACCGGAAGGTCGTAGCCTGGAAGGTCGTATACGCGGTTGGTATTTTGGGGGTATCTCACTAAGCTTTCGGGCTTACAGTTGTGGTTTAATGTTTTTCAGGTTCTTCAGGAAACCGTGGCAAGGCGAAGGCGCGATCGTACCACTCCTCATGATTTTGTAGAAATGTGATTCTGGGAATACTTTAATGATTTGTATTGAAAACCTTTTTGTAAACATTTTAATGAAAATCGGGTTGTTTTGAAAAATTGAAATTGGTTGTATTTTTCGGATGTTACACTTTGAGCTTCCTCAAATACTGTGTTGTTGAATTCTGCCAATGCGACTTTGAGTTGGCACATCTGTTCGAAACAGAAAAATACTTGGCCAAAATCGATTTCAAGTTTCCGGAAGCTAAGATACTTGCAGATGGACCAATTTATGAGCCAGTACTAGGGTTTGTATACACGCAAAAGAAGACAAACAATAATGACTTCTTCCAAGTCCTTGCCAAACATCCAGTGCCTGCCAAAGCTCTTTAGAAAGTCATCAATCATGCTTCCAAGTCAGATGCTCCTGAACATGTAAAGGCAAAGTTCATAAGTCAGTTGCAATGGTACATCGAAGTCAGAGATTGGTTGTACATGACGTATGTGTTCATCAAAGAAGATTCAAACTAAGCTGACCAAATTGCTAAGTACACTTAGGGGGAGATTGTTAGTACCTGAAAATGAGCCTCTAGCAATCCTCAATCTGAAATGTTATGGAGCTAGTCTTAGGTCTGAAGCGTAATATGGTCCGGAGTCAGTGTATGGTCCGAAATTATGTTGGTGTCCAGAGTGGAGATTATGTACGAAGTGAAGAAGTTTTTCAGAGATTGTCTTTCCGTCTAGCATTTATTATTCTTGTCTTTTACTTGATGTAATAGCTCATAGGACATAGTTTATTTTGTCAAAATGGATAATAGTTATGTCAGGAGTAATCACTTTGTCCGGTCCTATGTAAGTAACTTGGTTTGTACGATGTAACTCTTTCTCCTATATAAGGAGTTTTTAATGACAAGAATAGTAGAATGATTGTTGCTGCAAAAGATTGATATTTTCAAATTTACTTCGCTTTCACCTTTCTCTCAAATCACTATTTCAAATATTCTTTGTGTTCATTTATTGTCTTTACCTTGATTATACTCACAATCTTATATTTAATACTTGAAGTACTTTGTTGATCCTCATCTTAAAGTCTTGACTGGTCTTGGCAGACTTGACTGGAACTTATAATAGAAACAGACATTGATCTTATGCATTAACTCAAGGATTGAGTTTTCAGACCTTGTCCCTATGCAATAAGATCCTTGTTCTCACATTCGACGACTTGGGCTTATACATATAGTAATATTAAACATTTAATTTTACAGAGATTATAAGGTGTATCTTAAGACATTTTAAAATTCCAAGGGTTCAATCTTTTAATAAATTAAACTTTTAATTTAATTAAATTTAAACCATTTTATGGATTTATTGATTATATTTTCATTAATCATTTAATTCAATTAACAATAAGATCGACAAGATTGTATTTTAAACTTTTCAAAATTCTAGGGTTTTTAAATTTTAAATTTAAAAATAAAAAACAAATGATTTAATAATTATCTTATTAATTAAACACTAAATTAATTTATTAAATCAATTGAGGATTATCTAATTAAATTAATCAAGATAATTTAATCCTAATCCTCTCCCCACTCAATTTTGAAAATCATGGGAGGTGTAAATCAACTCTTATAACTATCCAATTAATAAAATAATGAGATAATGACGAAAAATAAGAAATCCTACAATAAATCCTAATTTTCAAAAAAGGTAAATCTTGGGGAGGAAGGCAAGGATTTCAATGCATGCCATATTCGAAATTATGGGGGGGGGGGGGGGGGTTAAGGAACCCTAAATTTCTAAACTTGTAGGGAAAGGGAAAGAGTTTCAACCCTTTCTAAAATTTTGAAACCTTGGGGCCAAAGGAACCCAAATTTTGAAAATCCTACTCGATTAGGGTTTGGTTGCTATAAACCCTAATTTGATCAATTCAACAATTGAAATCAATTCAATAGAAAACAATCCAATGCTCTGATACCACTGATGGGTTTTAAACATAACATATAAAAAAACCTATGCATGCATGCAACCGTAATTGAAGATCTATGTTTTCTTTGATTGAACATACAAAATTTGAACATCAAATAAGCATCCTAAGGATACCTAGGTATTTTCAAAAATACAAAGAAAATGCTTAGTGTTACATACCTTTTAGTTATTGTAGTAAATAACTAATTAATATCTTCTTGAAAAACTCTTGGAAGCAAGCACCACAAATGTCTTTCCTCTGATGGTTCACACCCAAACTACCAAGAGGAAAACTATAAAGAGAGAGAGAGAGAGAGAGAGAGAGAGAGTGAGAGGACCAAGATTTTGTCTAAGTCTCTTAGAAGGAAGGCATAGATGAAACTATGTGCTAGGGAGGCCATTATATAGCTGAGGTAGCTTGGCGCCAAAGCTAGTGTTTAAGGAGGAAACTCTAATCACTTTGCTTGGTGACCAAGCAACCCATTCCCTTCCTTATGCAAGGGATTTGACGAAATTCATTAGGCTTGCCCAAGAGATTTTCGTCCAACACATCCAGTGAGGTCCATGGCCCCCTTTCCTCAACTTCAATAAACAACAATACATACCCTGCACTATTAATTACTCCAATTAATCCAAAAATTATTTATAACTAATTTCTGACTAATTACTAATTGAATAATATGATTTCCAATTAAAATATTATTCTCACAATATATTAATAAATCATTTATTATGATTTCCAATTAATTTATTAACCATATAACAAACTAATAAATTATTATCTCTCTCTAAAAGCTATCATATTTAATTTTTATGTTTTAGGGCAACCTAAAAGGACCATGTTACTATCAGTTCAAGTTTATAACAATTATAGTTTGGGGCTTAGAAACCTAATCCAACAGGAAGAGCATCATGAAATATCATACCCTCAGGGCTTATAGAGGAGTCAAGAAAGGTGTTAGATAAGACATGTATCTCCAAGATAACCCTAATACCTTAACTTCCTTCTTAAGGCATCCAAGGCACCCTTAGAGCCTAAGGAAACCATAGAAGACTTCTAGAATTCGTCCTCCCCCTATGGCAGGTTCTAAAATTGCTCAATGTTCAACTATTGAAAATTATCACCATTAGTCCTCCTACTTTCAGTTAATCTAATTAATTCCAATTAATTATTAATTAATTAATAATTAAATAATACTAATTCCAATTAATATATTTACAAATCATTTATTTTGATTTCTAATTAATTCATTAACCATATAATACATTAATAAATAAATCTTTCTCTCTTTGTATCTCTCTCTCTCTCTCTCTCTAAGAGTTATCATATTTAATTACAAGGCTTGAGTGCAACCTAAAAGGACTGTACTACTATCAATTCAAGTTTATACCAATTATAGTTATTGACTTAGACACCTAGTCCAACATATGTAAGTTATCAATTTAATAAAAAATTAAGCGGGAAAATTGTGAGAGACAACAAGTGACATCATTATAATAAAGTTAAAATATAGTTCTAAGTATATAGAAAGATTTAATGTGGCACAAAGTCATTTTTACTGTCACAACCCCAAACCTGAATGGTGGAAAATTTCCAGGGCGGAGGACGTCATGTACAGTATCATAACAAATGAATAGTAAAGAAAGTACACACGACCATCATATATGATGTCCAAAAGATTAAACTAATGCTTGAGCATAAGTCTTCAAAAGCAGTTGCTAACCTGGTTTAGCGATTTCCTGAGAAAACAAGTTATTTCAAAGAAAAAGTGTCAGCACTTAAGTTGGTGAGTTCATAAGCGGTTATTTGTGTGAATGAATGTCATTTGAAAACTCCACAGTTGTTTTTAGAAAATCCGATATTTTCTTAAGAATGATGTTGTGAATCGTTATTGTACAAAAGAAATGTAATTGAACTAGGAAAATCCTATATTTTACTAAAAGTGAGGTGTAGTCTTATATGAACCAAGACCATTAATGTAAGTAAATATGCCATACTTAAATTGGGAATGTATAGTTTTATTATTAAAATAATAAAATCACTAATTATGTGTTTAAATCCGATCCTGAACGTGACAATAATATTCTACTATGATTACTTAATACAAATTAGTTATATAAAAGAAATCATAAAGATACTATTCCATGGTGGTGTTCGACAAGTGTATTACTACGTGCATGAGTCATGGTTTCCGCGTGCGAGTCTCTCATAATCATACTAGATGGTAGTACCAATGTTGAAATTTGTCACCCCTTGGACTATAGCTAAAAGTTAGTGTGTGGAGTCGTCAGCCCCGTATAGATCTATACACAAATTTACGCTCTCCCTCTAGGAGACTGTGGTTATATATGAGGGCTTTCTTTGATACTAAGCAAAGCCATATGCCTCACATGATTACTAACAACGAGTTTACGAGTAGTATGTTGAAAAATCTTTTGTATGAAATGATTTCTTTTTCTACCGTGTTAACAAAGGCGTACTAATGAGTTGAATTTTCTAGTAAAAGCATAATGTTATAGTTGAAATGCTTACCCGTGTTTATGATGTGTTATATGAACATATAAATGAAACATAGTTTATTATATATATATATATATATATATATATATATATATATATATATATATATATATATATAAACATGTTTTATTCCACAAGGGCAAAATGGTATCGTGAGATGTTTTGCATGCTAATGTTTTCGTATGATAGTTATAAATCACATATGATTGATTATATAACGAAAAGGGTAGCAATAGATTGATGTTTTTCATACGATTTTTACAGTGTGTTTACTTGTATTCCCCCCTAAAAGTATTTAAAATTAGTTAAAAACGTATTTAAAGTGTGTTTGTAGGGGTATGAACTCACTTGGTAAAAGTGGTAGCTTAAAGAAGGCGAAACTAAACTCGAGCAGTACTTCGACTAGAGAAATTCGATTTCTTGGGAAACTCGGGGGCATCAAGACTTGCGTCGTGAGCTAGCAATAATATCGGGGCTTTAAGGTATCTTAGAGGGGCTAGAGAGGCGTTTAAGGGTGAAGGAGTTGAGAGAGAAGCAACAAAACCCGGAGCCCTAGCCTCCTTTTTATAGTGCTAGGGGCACTCACGACAGCAGGGTGTTCTCTCCCCCCCCCCCCCCCCCCCAATGAGGTTAGCGCTTACATATTTTCCTCTGATGGACGATGGGATGGTTCTGGTCAAAGAACGTAGGACGTTGCTTTAGGGAACACAACGCGTTCCTTCTTGGACCATCCTCGGATTTTGTGCCACGAAGTTGTAAAATCAATAACTTTCGTGTACGAGCTCCAATTTCAACATTCTTTATATCCACGCGTAGGTGACAAAATGCTCTACAACTCTCATTTAGACTATGTTGGCTAATTGTAACAACCCGATGTTGTCGATCGCCGAAACCCATTTCGTCCGAAAACCCGACTATAGCGGTTCGTTCCGATTTCCGTCTTTGGGCTAAGTTATGTAAACTTATAAGTTTGTTTTATTCTTATAAGTGATCAAATCTCTTAGAAACTCATGAAAATGGCCCAAAATAATTAATTTGAAAATTTTCATATTTTATCCCGCCGGATTACGATAGCTTAATCGGGTGCGACCAAAAGCCCCGTTTAACGTCGGTATCGAGTAGAATTCCACCGTGTCCTGAACTTAAGACTTATTTAAAGCTCAAAAGACTTCATTTAAAGCCTTTCCTCTCTCTCACTACTCTCTCCTCTAACTCAATATTAAGGTCCAAAAACACCAATTTCAAGCCCCAAATCTTCAGTGTAACCACCCTAACTCCTAGTATAGCATCTTAGATCTTCAAATTCGAGTTCAAAACATGAATTGGGACCACAGTCATGTGTTTACAGCCCTGGAACACCCGTGGGCCGTGAACACATATTTAAGGGGTTTTATGCCCTAAAACCCTTCCAAAACACCATTGAGGCTTAGATATGACTTATAGAGTTATGGAACTGGACTTGGAACACCTTGAACATCAATTTAGAGGAGTAAACATGAGTTTACTGCCCAAGAACATGCTTGGGCTGTAAACTCATTATCATGGAGAGTAAACTCCTTCTAAGGTGTTAAATTGCCATTTAAACACACCAATAGCCTTGAAATAAATTCTAGAATCAACCACAAACGTATTGGAAGCCTTAAAATCAATGAAAACACCTCCCTTAGGAGTTCAAAGCCATAAACCCTCCCAAAAGGGGTTCATGGGCCATAAACTCCCAAATCATGGCCAAATGACACCCTAAATTCCTTCCGAGGCTTGTGTAGTAGCTTAAAATCAAATGTGATTAATCAAGGACCACCAAAACAAATAAGGAAAGGGTATGGGGGAGTTTACGGCCGTAAACTCCTAGTTTACTGCCGTAAACTCCATTAAATGGTCCATAAGTGGCGTAAATCCATTCCTATGCCCTAGAATTGATCCTAGCAAATTTTCCCAAGTCATATAAGGCCATTTAGCACCATAAAACCCACACCCATGAGTTCATGGCCGTGAACTCATTTGGAGATGGTCTTAGGGCCTAAAACTCCATAAGGGGGTTTACTCTAGAAGAGTAAACTCCATATCCAAGCCATATGTGTCCTTAAATGCCACCTGGGTCCCTCCAAACGCTTGTAATGGAGTGTTTTCGCGATTATAAGTGTTTGTCTCTAAAAAATAAATAATTCAAGCCCTAGTTAGATACAAATGTGTATCTTTTCATAATACGTAGGAATCTTGTGCGTTTGCAAACCCAGAACTGACGTTTAAGATCCAAACCGACACGTTCCTCAACCGGTGAGTTCATACCCCTACCCTTTTTCAAATGTTTTTAAAATGTTTTCAGGGTGGAATACAAGCAAAAGTACAAGGAAATCTTGTACTAAAACTTATTATTTTCTGTTCAAATGTTTCATATTTTGTATACTTTCAATACCGAAAATCATACTAACCATTTGTTCGAATTGCAGAGTGAATTGTCAAACTAAATATAGATTCCTTCAATATATGTTTCATATTATGTTTTGTATAAGGAATCATACTAATAATAAACTAAGTTCAATATTAATAGGATAGAACGAATGCGAATACAAATACGAATACGAATACGAATACGAATACGAATACGAATACGAATACGAATACGAATACGAATATGAATACGAATATGAATACGAATATGAATAAGATTAGAATAGATATACGAATACGAATACGTATATAACTAATTGGATAGAATGAATACGAATACGAATACGAATATAACTAATAGGATAGAACGAATACGAATATAACTAATGGGATAGAACGAATACGAATACGAATACGAATATAACTAATAGGATAGAACGAATACGAATAAGAATACGAATACGAATACGAATACGAATACGAATACGAATACGAATACGAATACGAATACGAATACGAATACGAATGCAAATACGAATACGAATACAAATACGAATACGAATATGAATAGGAATAGGTATACGAATACGAATACGAATGCACGCCTTTGGATGACGCCAAGACTTTGAATATACAACTAGTGTACCACTTGGGTGTCACCAGAGTTTCGAAATTTATTTGACAGTACGCCTCTGGACATCAAATGTCGACAGAGCTTCGAAAATACATCTAAGGTACCCTTTTGGAAATCACCAGAACTTCGAAAACACTGTTAATGTATGCTTCTGAGTGAATCCAAAAATTCGAAAATACCTCTGAGTATAACAGATAATCAATAATCGAATGTAAGGATAACTAAGATATCAGATTACCTAACTAATACTATAAGTAAGGTAGTTATTAGCACATTGAAATCTAAACTACGATTTAAGTATAAAAAGGACAGCTAAACACATAGGAAAATATGGGATTTTCCTGGAATAACGTAACAACTCATAAACGAATTAAGTAATGAAATGAAAACTAAACTGTTTTTACATAAGAAAATATGGGATTTTCTTGGATATCAACTTTTTCATAAACCAAAAAGGGAACTCATTATTTTCAAAACTAAACCGCTTATGAACTCACCAACTTTATGCTGATTTTTAAACTGCTTGTATTCTCAGGTCAGCATTAGACAGGTACACCGCCACCTTTTGGAGAAAACGGAGCATTAGAAGACTCGTCTTTGTTTTTGTTCATATGATATATGTATATAACACTTGTATAACTTTTCTTTCAAACAGATGTAAACAATTCTATGTAATGTAATGTTTTATGTTTACTGTTTTACTATGTATATTGGATTTGATACTCAACGTGGAGTCCGCCCCGGAAATGTTTCTGCCTTCGGTTTTCGGGGTGTGAGACTAATTCTGATATTACTTTTAATAATATATTTTTAACAGGCCAAGACTGGAAAAGTCCGTTAAAAATCCATAACTTCTTCATCCGATGCCCGTTTTCGTCAGTCTTTTTACCGTTATACTACCATTGACGAGATCTTTGATTCTTGCTTAGGTCGTGTTGGCTAAAAGTCGCTCAATCTCTATTTCGAGTTTTTAGCTCTCTATCGCTATGTCTAAAACTTCGAAAAATCATAACTTCCTCATATGAAGTGTAACATCCCGAGCTCAGGAGTGCAAGTTCAGGGTTCAAAGTGGAAATTTGGAAGGGCAACTCGGCAAGTCCATGGGTGGACTCAGCGAGTAGGGTCGCGACTCAGGTCGCATGTTAAGTAGCCAACTCGGCGGCTGGACTCGGTGAGTAGGTGCTGAGTGAAGAAAACCCTAATTTCGGGGGATGAGCCCTATATAAAGGACATTATGCCCTCTCCCTAGCCTCCTTACCTTCCCTTGAAGTCCAGAAAACCCTAGAAGCATGATTGTGAATGGTTTGAGTGCAATTGAGCTTTGGAAAAGAGATTTGGAGGAAGACCTTGGAGAGTTAGGAGGCTTGGAGCAAAGGGATTTGCTTAAATTCAGACTTCCTTATTGTTGGGGCTTCCTTTTGAGGTATTATCTCGTTTTTGGGCTGCTATTCATCTAGATTCATCATTTTTGGGATGTGTGGAAAGTTTGGCTTGTGGTATTTAGAGTTTGAAGGGTAGATCTGAGGTTGCCACCTCAGATCTAGAATGGAGAAGGTCTAGGGTGTATTAAAGTCCTTGTTATTAAGTGTTTGGTGAAGCTATCTTGTCCTAAACCCTAGCCCTAGAGTGTAAAATGCCTAGATCTCTTTGGATTCACGTAAAGTTTGCCACTTTACGTGATGGAAGGGTTGTAGAAGGGTAGATCTACGTTTTGGATCGATTGCATGGCCTGGAAGGCTTCTGTATGGGTTAAGAGCTAGTGGTACTCGACGAGTCACAAGGGTGTACTCGGCGAGTTGCTTGAAGGCGGGTAGGAACTCAAGGAGTTAGAAGAACAACTCGATGAGTTGGTTGAAGATAGCCTTGGACTCGGTGAGTCTGTTCTTGGACTCGGCGAGTCTGGTCTTGAGGTCTTAGCCTTTCCCGGTTAAGCGTTGAATCAGTGAGTCAAGGGATGACTCAGATAGTTGAGTGGGAATTTTCAGTGTTAGAGGACTCGGCGAGTCATTGGGTTGACTCGGCGAGTAGAGTTAGCCAGAAGGTGGACTTTGAATTTGACCAAGAGTTGACCAGTTGACTTCTAAGGGCATTTTGGTAATTGTTGGCTTTTGTTTTGAGTTCAGTGTTGGTGCTAGCTAGTGGTGGAGATCGTGTCAGTGGTCGGAGCATCTCGGTCTTATCTTTCCAGTCAACAGTTGCGAGTTGAGTTATCCTCACTATATCAATAGGGTCTAAGGCACCAAGGTCGGCCCTTTATCGGATTGTAATCAGGGTATTGTTGTTATGTTGCTGTTTACTATGTTTGCATCCTGGTAGTTAGGATGGTATTCGTTAGAGACCTGGTTAGGTCGGTATCCTGGTATATAGGGTGATGTTATGCTAGTGACCGGTTAGGTTGGTATCCTGCTTAGAGTATGTTGTGTTACGTGATCTGCCAGGTCGGTTTGATTGAATGTGAATTGTTATATGATTGTATGTTAGTGTGCACATGGTTATTTGACTGGGGTTGGGTTGAGGTGGGACCTACTTTGTGTTGTAGGCCCCACGAGCGGTCCGGATAGGCTGTAGGCCCCACGAGGGTGGACCAGACGTGCCGAGGCTCGGAGAGTGGACCAGGCCGACTGAAGGCCCGATGCGGGCGGACCAGTCATACTGTAGACTCAGAGAGTGGACCAGGTGGATTTAAGGCCCGGTGCGGGCGGACCAACCACACTGCAGACTCGATGTATATGGCTAGACACGGAGGGTGGACCAGGTGGACTGTTGGCCGGTGCGGCGGACCAGTCACACAGTAGACCCGATATACATGGTTGTTATGTGATTCGATATGATATAGTATGTTATATGTGTGGTATATGTGGTTGGTATTTTGGGGGTATCTCACTAAGATTTCGAGCTTACAGTTGTGGTTTAATGTTTTTCAGGTTCTTCAGGAGACCATGGCAAGGCAAAGGCGTGATCCTACCGCTCCTTGTGTTTATGTTTTATGATATGGTTTTGGGAATACTCTGATAATAAATGTATTGAAAACCTTTTTGTAATAACATTACTAAAATGGGTCGTTTTTGAAAAGTTAAAGATTTGTTGAAATTTTTGGTCGTTACAAGTTGGTATCAGAGCCTTGGTTTAAGTGAATTGGAGGAACATTCGTGTGAATCCAGTCTCAAATCAAGGAGAGTTTTTAAAAGAGAATTTATGATGGTTTTCAAAATAAGTAAAAGGAGGACGCGGAGGTACGATCAGCAGGAGCCAGTAAGTAACCCCAAAATACCATGCATGATATTTGTTTTCGAGCTTTGATAGAACAACATGCTAGTACTAGGCTAGGGATCTTCAGGATTTCATGATAATGTTGCCTGTTTTATGATGCCTGCTAGCCTAGGGTTTCCTTTTGTATGAGATTTTCAATGTTCCTCTAGGAGTGAGGATTGAGCGCTTGCTATGTATATTTGTCACTAGGGTGTTGTAGTAGTACTTCATACAAATATAGGTAGGTGTGGAAGGTAGTATCGGCCCATACTACTGAAAGCACAGGACCCATACGCGTATCAGGGAAACCATGACCTCTAGGGTTGAGTTGGAAGTTGGTTCCCGGGTTAGTGGGAAGTATCTGAGATTTTGTGGTGTATTTCAGTATGGTGGTCACGAGGCATGCTGGGAGCGGATCTGGGTCGGGATCGGGAGCAGGAGAGGGAGGTCAGGGCGGGTCTGTACCGCCTGAGGTTGTTGGTCAGATGAGCATAGGTGAGTTGGATCCTAGGATACGTGAGATCCTGCATGATGAGGTTGTTGTGTTGTTCCGGCCGAGCTGCTGGAACTGTTTGGGTCGATCAAGACCGCCATGGTGGAGTATTTTGATGAGCGTTATGCGGCTCTCGTAGAGACGGCTGCCGCGGCGGCTACAACGGCTGTAACAGCAGCAAGGGGAGGAGCTGGTAGAGGTTTCCAGTATCGGGACTTCGATAATACGAAGCCCCTACCTTTGATGGAGTTCAGGACCCGATTGTTGCTATGAGATGGTTGTCAGACGTGGAAGGGTGTTTCTTCACGTGTTCATGCCCTGCTGATTAGAGGGTAAGGTGTGCTCTGAACCTATTGAGGCTTGGGGCGAAGGATTGGTGGAGATTGACCACGGGGTCATATTCGGATGCACAAAGGGCTGCAGTTTCATGGGATCAGTTCCAAGAGATGTTTACCACTCGTTATGTTCCGCAAGTTGAGAGGGAGAGATTGGATCACGAGTTCCTTGAGCTGAAGCAGGATTCGGAGTCGGTGACGGAGATCACCAGGATGTTCACTGAGAGGGTGATGTTTTGCCCCGATTTTGCTTCGGAGCAGGCTCAGATGTCCCGATATCTAAGTATGCTCAAGAGGGATATCAGGCAGTTTGTGTCTACACAAAGGTGCGAGACCTTCTTAGAATTACAGGAGGCCGCCAGGCGGCATGAGTTGGAGATTGAGTTGCAGTTACGAGAGCAAAGGCAGGCTCCGGTGTAGTCGCAGCCGATGCCGAAATGGTCTAAGAACGTCGATTCTAGATTGGGAGATCAGAGCAGCCATACTTGTGGGAAGTGTGGGAAGGGTCACACCGGAGTTTGTCGGTCCGGTGGTGCATGCTGCAAGTGCGGAAAGGAGGGTCACTATGCGAGGGATTGTCAGCAGGCAGTCCCGGATCGGGATTTGAGGATCTGTTATCATTGTCATCAGGTTGGGCACTTGAGGGTCAACTGCCCACAGCTTGCTGCGGGACCGGTGCAAGCTCCAGCACCGGCCACATTGAGGATCATGGGTGGAGGTCAGGGTGGAGCGGAGCCCCCACAGGCTCAGGGTCGTGCTTTCCAGCTTACACCGGAGGAGGTCAGGGTAGTGCCGGATGCAGCTGCGGGTATGTTTCTTCTTGATGTCTTATTATTTTATGATTATTGTGGAGTATTGTTTATCTGCTAGTCTCGTTGCGTGGATTTTGGTATTGTATTCATTGATTTTTGAGGGTTATGGCATGGTTATGGGTTTAGTGTTAGAAATTTCGTTGGTTATCTTTCATGAGGGTTGTTCGTGGGAATCAGGTGTTGGTCTGGATATCGGGTAGCATCGGCAGTCTGAGGAGTGGTTAGCTGAAGATCGAGTTTCTTTATGATCAGCGTGATATGTGATTGCGAAGGTGGCTTGTATCAATGGAAATCAGTTCGCGTGTAAGTGTTTGTGTCGTGAAGGGTTGTTGAGGGAGGTCGGTGATGGCGACCGGTGGTTGATAGTCAGTGTTTTAAGTGGGGGAGAGTTGGAGAATTCTCTAGAAGATCGGTGAGCATGAGAGTTTGATTAGCTACGTGGGACTCAACAGTGTTTCGGTTAGCCAAAAGTGTAGGTTGGTATGAGTAAGTGGCAGGCGTGCGGGGCGGGATACATACCAAGAGTGATTGATTGTGGAAGGCCTAGGATCGGACCAGGACTGAGTATATGGGATGGGGGTAGAGTTCGGAACCCCTAGAGGGCTAGAATAGTATGCATGGGAGGAGTTTCCCGAAGGAATAACTCGGAATGTAGATCTCTAATGAGCGGTCTGGATAGACTAAAGGCCGGTCAGCGTACCAGTCAGGCCAAAGGCTCAGAGAACGGTCCAGCCATACTGAACGCCCTAGAGGGCGGTCCAGGTCTGCTGAAGGTTCTGAGAGTGGTCCAGTTTGGCTTAAGGCTTGGTAAGGCAGTCCATTCATGCTGAACACTCTGCATGTGTTGTTAGATCGGTGCGAGGAAATGGTTTGAGTATGTCGCGATATGTTAGCGTTAGAAGGTCTGGCCCTGGATATTGATCACGTTTAGTGGAGGTAGTGCATGGACTCGAGAGCCCTGCGAGCGGATTCAGAATATGTGTGGTGCATGGGATAGCGGTTATGCCATAAGGAAATGGTGTAGTATTGGGTGAGCACTGTGGTACTTGTGGTAGTGTCAAGGCAGCCAAGTGGATCTCCTTGGTAAGGAAAAAGGAAAGGAATGTAGCTCTGAGAGGGAGTGTAAGTCACGGAAGTAAGATCAGTAGTGCGAAGTTATGATTGAGGTGTTTCAATTATGGTTATTGTGCAGTGTGTGCGGCGGTGATATGGAATCAGATCTGGTTTGGATGTCTGTCGAGGACACAGAAGGAAATTCCGAGGGTGTAAAGTGATGAGGCTCGTAAGAGATGCAGAGATGGAGTCTTTGTTTTCCAGCTCGATTTTGGTTAAGAAATTGTGTATGTAGTGGTAATTCATCCTGGGAGATGTTTGGAGGTATTGTCAATGTATCGGGTTTTCCAACCCGAGGTGCTAGAGCCAGTTCAGCATGGGTATGAGATTGCAGAGGGGAACTCATGAGAGTTTCTATGAGATTAAGGAATGTATCATCCTGTCAGCATGGAGGGGGTAAAGTTGAACTCATCCTAGGGTTCTGGTGGTTCAGGGATGTAACGACCAAAAATTTCAACATAATTTAAACTTTTCAAAACAATTCATTTTAATAACATTATTACAAAAAGGTTTTCAATACATTATTTATCAGAGTATTCCCAGGTCCATTTCATAAAACATAAATGCGAGGAATGGTACGATCACGCCTTTGCCTTGCCACAGTCTCCTGAAGAACCTGAAAAACATTAAACCACAACTGTAAGCCCGAAAGCTTAGTGAGATACCCCCAAAATACCAACTACATATATGCCCTTCCAGGCCACGACCTTCCGGTCCAAAACATATTGCCTTCCGGCCCATAACATATTGCCTTCCGGCCCATAACATAAAAAGCATACATAACATAACAGAACATAGAACAGCCATGCATATCGGGTCAAACTCCAGTCCAAACAACCCTGTGTACATAACATTCAATCATATAACAGTTCACAATCAACAAATCGATTAAACAGATCACATAACATATCATCACCCTAACCAGGATACCGACCTAACCGATCACGAGCATAACATCACCCTACGTCTCAGCCAAAATACTACTTATGTACATGTAAATCCCTAATCTGCCCGTGTATCAGTCAAATCCGTTTGATGGTGCGGAATCCCAATCAAACGGATGATGTTAGGTAAAAATAGAAGAGAAGGAGAAGAAGAATATTGTGAATCTTGAATGTATTAATGATATGAATGAAAATCCTTACACAAGATTCACACACAAATAAAAGCTCCCGTTTCTCTCTTGCCGTAAACTACTAGTGTTCATCAATCTCTACTCCTCACCCTAAGACCTCTATTTATACATGTTGGATATGGGCTTGGTGGACATGGGCCGTAAATGGGTTTACGGCCGTAAGGTGTTTACAGCCGTAAACTCAACCGTAAACGTGGCCGTAAACTCCATAAATATTACAGAAAAATATAATTGCCCAGAAAAGTAAAGTATAAACCATATTTTGACCCAACAATCTCCCCCTTGGTTTATAGCTTTCTTAATGACCCAACAAGCTCCCCCTAAAAAGTAGCTGACTTTCTTGATAATCTTCATTGGGAACTTGGCTTCAGCATTAAGCTTCAAATTCTTCACAGCATCAGGATGAACATATGCATCTTCCATGAATGACTTCATCTTGAGCAATTAGGCTTTTCTTCAGAGTTTGGCATTGATCGCACATTGAGTAAGGAGGCTTGACGTACTGATTCTTGAAAGATGGCGCTTTCAGCTTGAGAATCTTCAGAGAGAACATCAGAGAGAACAAATCTTCTGGATCACTTCAGCAGGTAAAACAATAGCAGCAGACTGATTGAGGAGGCTTCAATGCAAACCGTCACATAATCTTCAATTCTAGCTTCACCTTGCTTCTGGGGTTGAAAGATTGAATGTTGAAAGAATAATCTTCATTTCTTGCTCCTTCGAATGCGAATTCTTCGATGCTCACGGACGAAGCCTTTGGCTCAGAAATCTTCAACACAAACTCCATGAGTCTTATCTATACCTGAAATCACTTTTCAAGACAAAACAAAACTAAAAGAAAACTTAGCACACAAATTAAAATAGAAAGAAAATTATTTTTTGGATTTTTTTTATTTTTCTGAACAAGAAATAAAACATAAATAACACTATTTTTGGATTTTTTTTCATTATTTTTAATTTTTAATTCTCCCTAATATTTAAATTAGAAGAAACTATGACAAATATAGCAAAAACAAAAATGATATCTAACTTTAAGAGTGATTTGGGATCAAAGTTTTTAGATAGCCTTTATCCACTTGTCGGTACCTTCCATATTCACATCTTTGTCTGGTCGATCGTCGGTATTGTGGTCCACTTAAACACGAAAAATTTGTGACTTATTTAGGACATACTATTTGATACAAGACAAGGTGAACTTAAGTTCCTAAAAATTATATCTGATCCTAATTCCTTAGATTCTATATCTTAAGGACCATTCATCTGACGACGACCAGGGATATTGTTATCCACCTAAATTGAGCAGCGAGATCTATAGACAATCTTTGAGTGTTCAATTTTAAGTGTACTGGAACGTGTTTCCTGCTTCCTGATATGCCCCAGCCATCAAGAACTTCCAGAGTACTCCTTACACCGGGTGAGCAGACAATCATTCAGAGAGAGAAGGGATACATAATTCTATTGCTAACTACTTTAGAGGGGTTGAGAAAAAGAAGGTTGCATATGCTGTGTACCAGGTCGGATTAGAAGTCGCGCAAAGGAGACAGCATATGGCTAACAGATGAGAAGTATTCACACATATATTTCATACACATATATATATATCCTGCAGAGAAATAGAGTTGCATATGTTTCAATCCAAGTCGGATCTCTTCCAATCACGCAAAGGGTGCAACATATGACTAACAGATGGAAAGAAAGAAAATGATATTCTACAGACCTAATTTATCAGAATTTACTAGTCGCCCCATCCAACCGGAATTAAGGAGAGAATCCGCACATCGAGGAAAAGTTAAACCACGGTTCCAAGTACGGGTTAAATTAATGTGACGAGTAGATTCTCATATATATCTCCCTGCTCAACCTATCCGAGCGTCGTATTGTCAGGCTGAATGGATCTAACTAGGTCAAGATTTGTCAAGTCTATAAATTTCCTAAGTTCAACTCTGTCTAGTCATGTCGATTTTAAAATTTTTCGTGCCTACCGACACATCAAGTCAGAGCATAGACCCTTCAACTTTAGGTACGTTACGCAGACTCAGGTTGCCTGTTATCACTTGATAATATCACTTCCGAAAACATCACCCTCAAGCACATTTCATAACTAACATTATTTTTTTTATTTGCTGATTTTCTAATGTTTTTGGATTTTTTTTAATTTTTTTTAATTTTTGTTTTTTTTTTTATTTCTCCCCCTAAATTTGTGCATAGGAGAGAAACGAAAGTAAATGCGTTTGATACCAATTGTAAATCCCTAATCTGCCCGTGTATCATTCAAATCCGTTTGATGGTGCGGAATCCCAATCAAACGGATGATGTTAGGTAAAAATAGAAGAGAAGGAGAAGAAGAATATTATGAATCTTGAATGTATTAATGATATGAATGAAAATCCTTACACAAGATTCACACACAAATAAAAGCTCCCGTTTCTCTCTGGCCATAAACTACTAGTGTTCATCAATCTCTACTCCTCACCCTAACACCTCTATTTATACTTGAATATGGGCCGGACACACATGGGCCGTAAATGAGTTTACGGCCGTAAGGTGTTTACGGCCGTAAACTCAGCCGTAAACTAGGCCATAAATTCATAAATATTACAGAGAAATATAATTGCCCAGAAAAGTAAAGTATAAACTATATTTTGACCCAACAATCTACCCCTTGGTTTATAGCTTTCTTTTCTTAATGACCCAACAACTCCCCCTAAAAAGTAGCTGACTCTTCTTGTCAATCTTCAATGGGAACTTGGCTTCAGCATTAAGCTTCAAATTCTTCACAGCATCAGGATGAACATATGAATCTTCCATGAATGACTTCATCTTGAGTAATTGGGCTTTTCTTCAGAATTTGGCATTGAACGCACATTGGGTGAGGAGGCTTCTTGTACTGATTCTTGAAAGATGGCGCTTTCAGCTTGAGAATCTTCAGAGAGAACATCAGAGAGAACAAATCTTCTAGATCACTTCAGCAGGTACAACAATAGCAGCAGACCGATTGAGGAGGTTTCAATGCAATCCGTCACATATTCTTCAATTGCAGCTTCACCTTGCTTCTGGGGTTGAAAGATTGAATGTTGAAAGAATAATCTTCATTTCTTGCTCCTTCGAATGCGAATTCTTCGATGCTCACGGACGAAGCCTTTGGCTCAGAAATCTTCAACACAAACTCCATGAGTCTTATCTATACCTGAAATCACTTTTCAAGACAAAACAAAACTAAAAGAAAACTTAGCACACAAATAAAAACAGAATGAAAAATACTTTTTGGATTTTTTTTTTAATTTTTCTGAACAAGAAATAAAACATAAATAACACTATTTTTGGATTTTTTTTTTTAATTTTTCTGATTTTTCTTTGATTTTTTTTTAAATTTTTTGATTTTTTTTTTTTTGAATTTTTAATTATCCCCTAATATTTAAATTAGACGAAACTATGACAAATTTAACAAAAACAAAATTGATATCTAACTTTAAGAGTGATTTGGGATCAAAGTTTTTAGACAGCCTTTATCCACTTGTCGGTACCTTCCATATTCACATCTTTGTCTGGTCGATCGTCGGTATTGTGGTCCACTTAAACACGAAAAATTTGTAACTTATTTAGGACATACTATTTGATACAAGACAAGGTGAACTTAAGTTCCTAAAAATTATATCTGATCCTAATTCCTTAGATACTATATCTTAAGGACCATTCATCTGACGACGACCAGAGATATTGTTATCCACCTAAATTGAGCAGCGAGATCTATAGACAATCTTTGAGTGTTCAATTTTAAGTGTACTGGAACGTGTTTCCCGCTTCCTGATATGCCCCAGCCATCAAGAACTTCCAGAGTACTCCTTACACCGGGTGAGCAGACAATCATTCAGAGAGAGAGAAGGGATACAGAATTCTATTACTTATTACTTCAGAGGGGTTGAGAAGAAGAAGGTTGCATATGCTGTGTACCAGGTCGGATTAGAAGTCGCGCAAAGGAGACAGCATATGACTAACAGATGAGAAGTATTTCACACATATATATATCCTGCAGAGAAATAGAGTTGCATATGTTGTGTACCAGGTCGGATTGGAAGTCACGCAAAGGAGACAACATATGACTAACAGACAGAAAGAAAGAAAATGATATTCTACAGACCTAATTTATCGGAATTTACCAGTCGCCCCATCCAACCGGAATTAAGGACAGAATCCTCACATCGAGGAAAAGTTAAACCACGGTTCCAAGTACGGGTTCAATTAATGTGATGAGTAGATTCCCGTATATATATCTCCCTGCTCAACCTATCCGAGCATCGTATTGTCAGGCTGAATGGATCTAACTAGGTCAAAATTTGTCAAGTCTATAAATTTCCTAAGTTCAACTCTCCCTAGTCAAGTCCATTTAAAAATTTTCGTGCCTACCGACGCATCAAGTCAGAGCATAGACCCTTCAACTTTAGGTAGGTTACACAGACTCAGGTTGCCTGTTATCACTTGATAATATCACTTCCCAAAACATCACCCTCAAGCACATTTCATAACCAATGTTATTTTTTTATTTTCTGATTTTCTAATGTTTTTGGATTTTTTTAATTTTTGTTTTTTTTTTATTTCTCCCCCTAAATTTGTGCATAGGAGAGAAACGAAAGTAAATGCGCAAATTTAAACTATCATAAAACAAAAATTAGTCTTTAAAACGAATCAGGTTAAGAAAAACTTAGGAGTTTAGAGAAGAAAACGCAAATCGTAAGTCACCGATTGAATTTGCATCCCAAAGGTCTGAGAATGGCATGCGTAATCTCAGAACAGATCCGAAAATTCTTTACGTCATTAAGCACTATCCCCGTGAGTGATCACTTCTTTTCTTCCCTTCCCGCAGAGGACACATTCTCCCAAACAATGTTCTGAGTGTTGTACAGTTGAGAGATGTCTCCTATCATGTACCTGGAACAGCCACTACCAACAAACCGAAGTATGATGATATGCCTCCATGGATGCTCCAACACAGAGCGGGATCAGTTGGTCTTTGGAACCCAGTCCATTTTGAAACTGGGTCGACCTTTGTCATCCACGCACGATACTCTCTCCCATGACATATCCTGTTTATCACAAACAGAAGATGTAGAAATGTTAGAGTCGTTAGTTGATTTGGGAGATTGAGCCTTCGGAACCCATTTGTAGTTGGGTTTAACCCATTTCTTTTTCGATCCGATGGGTGGCTCAGTACTTGATTTGGAACTTGATGCCAACTGCCGAGATGACGTTGACCTAACCGGTCTTGGCTTCACAGGAGCATCTCTTGAACTGGGCTTGTTGGCTGACATATCCTTCTTGCCCTTGGGATTTGGATGATTGTCCTTTGGAATTTGATTCTTGGCCTTGGGAGTTACATTCTTGGCCTTCTTCGCATTCCAGTCGTCAATGTCTGAACGTGACCTTGAGGGGTTTCTTTTGGAGTATCTCCCTCTTGGCGCGTTCTGCCAGCCTTGCGCATAGTAAGGAACGTATGCGCGATTTGGACAATTTCGGGCAATGTGTCCAGGTGTTCCACAGTGAAAACAAGTCTTTTTCTTCACTGTGAAGTTATCTCTTCCTGCCCCTGGTGGCGTATCCTTGCCTTGTCTCTTTTTGTTCCCACATGCACACTTGCGACAGACACTCTGTTGCGTTGGAATTGGAGGCCTGTATTTCTCAACGGCAGGTTTATCAGAAGCAGCTGAGTTCGAAGCAACAGACTCAGAGCTCAAAGAGACATTTGTTTGTTCAATAGTGTTCTCCTTGTTCTCATCTTCTGCTTCTTTACCTTCACATGAAGTAGCAACATTAGTATCTTCAACATTAATAACTCCTCCTGACACAAATCCAGCTCGTTTTCCATATTGAAGATGCGCCTCTTTGTCAATTTCTTCTTGTTTCATAGGGATGGATGTGTAGTTATGATTGTAAGGAGGAGGTACACTATCATACCCTAGACCCTTGTGTTGATTCCTTTTAAACTGCATGCTTTGGTCTATCATATTTGCAACCACCTTACTTGAGAAATCATATTTTCTAACATCAAGTTTGGCAGTTTCAAACTTTCCTTTCAAAGATTCAACTTCAGCCACTAGCTCAGCATTTTGTTTGACTACATAATCATAGTTTTCACATTTGTTACTGTAGTCTTCCTGAAGTTTCTTAAAGTCCTTGGTTTTTGCTTCTAACTCAGCCTTCAGGGGTTTCTGTCCTTTCCTGAGTTGATATCCTTTATATCTCAGGTCCTCAACTTCCCCTTTTAATAAATCAATTTGTTCCCGAAGAAATTTAATCGTATCTTCACATGATTGAGAACATGAAACTTCACATGAATGAGAACACGACACTTCATTGACCGGAAGGTTTGCTGAACTCATTGTTTTTCGACAATTCAAAGCGTTAAGTTCTTCAATTATATCAGCCAGACTAAGACAATTAAGATCTTTTGTCTTCTTGATGTCAGCCACGTCCATGTCCCACGATTTTGGAAGTGAATTCAACAGGTTTTTGTTGATCTCGGACTTAGTTAAGAAGATCCCGACTATATTCATCTCAGTAGTGAGTGTAGTAAATCGCTGCAACTGGGCTTCCAGGGTTTCTCCAGGGACATAATCGAACATCTTGAAATTTTGTCTTAACATATCCTGACGACTTTCTTTCATGTTTTCAACTCCCTCGTAGACCTTAAAATCAATAATAAAAAAAAAACTAGAAGCTAAAATAAAAATTAAACGTCAAATTTAAAATGCCCTTTTTTTTTTTTTTTTTTAAATCAACCTTAAAAGTCAAATAAAAAAAATCAAACTTGAAAAGTCAAACCGAAAAGCTAAATTTGAAAATTTAAAAATTAAACGAAAAAGTCAAAGGTCAAACCTGAAAGTCAATATCGAAATTTGAAATAAAAAGTCAAAAATAAAGGAAAAAATAAAAACAATTTATTATTATTATTATTTTTTATTTATTATTGTTATTATTATTTTTTTATATATATTTTTTTATTTTGAATGAAAATAGAATTTAAAAATAAAAGAAATTGAGTTTTTGGGTCAAAAGTGTCAAAATTCGAAATTAGGTGCGAAAAAGACGGGGTATATTTAAAACTTCGGAGAAAAAGAACAAGGAATCAGGTAGACGAGTTGGTAAGGCGCTGGGTTTTGGAGTTGGAGGTCGCTGTTTCGATCCCTGTCCGTTGCAAAATCGCTCCTTATTTTTAATTGAGCTGCTATGCGAGCTGCTGCTTAGCCGGCCACTGAGCCGAGCCTTCAAGCCGCAAACGTAGCCGTAAACGCCGAGCCGCTCTTCAAGCCACGCTCCACCGCTTCAATCCGCAAGCCGCTGCCAAGCCGAGATCTCCGGAAACCCTAGCCGTAAACACAAATGCGCCGCCGGCCTTGGCCGTGAACTGTTTCCGGCAGTAAGCTCCGGCTGTAAACAGTAAGATTACGTGAAATTCGATTTTAAAGCTCCAAAACTCAATCAAAAACCCTTTTTAATGAAAAATACAAAGAACAAACCCTCCTTATTTTTGCGAGATCTATACAAAAACGCAAAAATATTTCGAAAATAAGATCAAATAATGCCCCAAATAGAGTTTACGGCCCAAGAACTCTGAGTTTACGGCCGTAAGCTTGGACCGTAAACACCAATTAGTCAGATTCCAGATGAAACAATAATCCTTTTGACTGATACAACTTGGTTCTGATACCAATTGTAAATCCCTAATCTGCCCGTGTATCAGTCAAATCCGTTTGATGGTGCGGAATCCCAATCAAACGGATGATGTTAGGTAAAAATAGAAGAGAAGGAGAAGAAGAATATTATGAATCTTGAATGTATTAATGATATGAATGAAAATCCTTACACAAGATTCACACACAAATAAAAGCTCCCGTTTCTCTCTAGCCGTAAACTACTAGTGTTCATCAATCTCTACTCCTCACCCTAACACCTCTATTTATACATGTTGGATATGGGCTTGGTGGACATAGGCCGTAAATGGGTTTACGGTCGTAAGGTGTTTACAGCCGTAAACTCAACCGTAAACGTGACCGTAAACTCCATAAATATTACAGAAAAATATAATTGCTCAGAAAAGTAAAGTATAAACCATATTTTGACCCAACAGTACATATGCCTTTCCAGGCCATGACCTTCCGGTCCACATAACATAGAATGCCTTCCGACCCATATCATAATGCCTTGCGGCCCACATCATAATGCCTTCCGGCCCATATCAAGCAATACCATAACAGACAACTATCCGGATTTCCATCCGGTAAAGGGTCGGCCTTGGTGCCGTAGACCCTGTCGATATAGTGAGGATAACTCACCTCGCGATTGCCGATACTCTGAATCGAAGAAGAAGACTCTCGAATCGCCAACTCACCGCAAATCCTGAACTAACCATCATCACAAAAATAAACATAAGGTCAATCATACTTTCACTTATCGGGCCAAGACCAAAGTCCAAATGTCACACAAAGTCCAATCATTGGCCCAATATACCAAATTGGGCCCACCTCACCAAATGGGCCTAGATCCAAAGACCATAACAATAATTGGGCCCAAAACACTTTATTCATAATTTCCCCAACTTGGACCAATAACCAACAACCCTCAATTAGCCCAAACTCAAAAGCCCAAAATGAAAGTCCACAGGAGGAGTACGTTGGGCGTACTCTCCTTGGTACGCTGGGCGTACTGCTATGATCACCAAAAGAAAACGGGGAATTGGCCCGCTACGCGGGGCGTACTCGAAGGTTACACGGGGCATAACTGCAAGATCCATTAAGCCTTTCTAACCTCTTAATGGCTTAAGCTCTTAAGCCCAAATTTCAGATCCAAAGGTCAAATATGATTAGAATTCATAAAGTCTCGGACTTTATCACTTGGGACGTCCTTAAGCCCTTAATCCAAGGTCTTAATCCATTAAGACCTATATATCTCATACATGGAATAGCTACAGCCCTTGGGACCTCATTTTTATCACTCAAGACCTCTCCAAAGGTCTGAAAGGACAGATAATCTTGACCAAATAGAACTATACCACAAGGTGGGGACTTTTGGGACAAGAAAGGTGACAAAGCTTCAAGATACATAGATCTATGCAATATGAAGGTCAAGCAAGAAACTTTATACCTCAAACAAGCCCCAAAGGGTGATATTTCTTCAGATCTACAAGCTCCACACGTTCTTTTTCTTCTTTGACAACTTCCCTTTTCTCCTTCAAGCCTTTCTTTTGCCAACACAAGCTTTTCAAGATCAAACACACCCAAATATGAGAGGATACGAGATCTAGGGTTTCTCTGAGGTTGAAGATGAGCATAAGGAGGCTGATGGGTGAACCAACATGTTCCTTATATAGTGGCTGACCCTAAAAATAGGGTTTGGGGTTTCTGAGAGTACGCTGGGCGTACCTCCCTGGTACGCTAGGTGTACTCACCCGGCCACCCGCATCTATTCGCCCCTCTACGCTGGGCGTACGTCCAGCTTACGCTGGGTGTACCCAGCCACCTTTCAAAATCAAAAGCATGCATGCATGCATGGGACCATTTCCCTCTTATTCCACAAACAACTATAAACAATGATCAACTT
The DNA here is from genome assembly GCF_052625555.1 of Lactuca saligna. Classification (NCBI taxonomy): domain Eukaryota; kingdom Viridiplantae; phylum Streptophyta; class Magnoliopsida; order Asterales; family Asteraceae; genus Lactuca; species Lactuca saligna. The sequence goes on from NC_136419.1 coordinate 210,334,966, forward strand.
TGAAGCACAACAACTCCTCTAATCTAAACCCATGCTCAAATAACTTTACATTCGTACGAGGGTGACGAGAAGCCCAATACTTCTAACACATACACCCGTCCAAAACCTTCTCGGTTGAAACTCATTTCTCGAAAGGGACCAGAATTACCCTTCCTCTTAAATCTCAGGGAATTATAATTGAACACTCGAAGAACGGGGTGTTACAATTCTCCCCCACTTAAATTAGGCTTCGCCCTCGAAGCCTGCGACAACTCTACTCTGAACTAACCCTGCAATGCTCCGCCTGGCACTCACCAGACCAAGCTTCCCAAGACTCGACCATCGAGATCTGAAACCCAACTTACCTTTCTTGCCGACCGAATGAAACGAGCTTCAGCCCTAGAGCAACTCCCACGGGTTCTTTATTGCAATCTCATAACCGCACCAAACTAGCTCTAGTATCCTCGGGTTAGGAAAACCCCGATACACTGATGACACTTCCAAACACCCTTCCGGATGCATTTTTACCACATAAACAAATCTATCTGAAATTCCGAAATTCCATCCATCCATTCCTGCTGAGCCTCAGCAACCATCCAACCCGGATGTGCTCCATACCGCTGCCAAATCTCGATGCACAATGTCCATAATTGGGCCACTCCCATCGTAAACCTGCGTTGCTGCTTCCACTTCCGTGGATTTACATTCCCTTAGCATGGCCGCTAACCATGAGACATACATGTCCTGAACCTGCTCGCAAGGACTCTCGAGTCCATGTACCACCTCCGCTACTCACAATCAATACCCGGGGCAAGACTTCCTAATGCTAACACATCTCAACACACCCAACCCATTTCCTCGAACCGATCCGATAATACCTACAGAGTCTTCAGCATGACTGGGCCACCTCACCAGGTCTTCAGTCAATCTGGACCACTCTCAAAACCTTCAGCCAATCTGGGCCGCCCTCCTGGGCCTTCAGTCTGGTTGGACCGTCCCTCGAGCCTTCGGTCTGACTGGTACGCCTTCTGACCTTCAGTCTATCCGGACCGCTCAACTAGCATTCATCATCCGAGTTATCTCTCCGGGAAATCCTCCCCTGCATACTGTTCTAGCCTCTCAGCGGTTCCGAACTCTATCTTTATCATACATACTCGATCCCAGCCTGATCCCAGGTCCTACACAATCAATGCCATAGGTCTGTAATCTGCCCCGTACGCCTGCTACTCACCCATACCAGCCTGCTCTCGGCTGAAAGAAATACCGCTAAAACCCAAGCAGCTAAACAACCTCATAAGTCTATCGATCATTCGGAGAATTTCCAATTCTCCCCCCACTTAGGGCACTGACTATCAACCACCGGCCGCTAACACCGACCTCCCAAAATAACCTTGCACAAAACCCAACGCTTACACGCAGACTGATTCCCACTAGCACTAGCAACCATCGCAAAACACATTTCCACACTGATCAATCCGTTCGAAAGTACTCATTCCTCAGCTAACCACTCCTCAGACTGAAGATGCTACCCGACTTTCAACCAACGCCATATCTCCACTAATCACCCTCACAAATGATAGCCAACGATAGCATGAAACACCAAACTATAACCATACCAAACCTTCAGGTAACAACGGATACCAAAACGAAAACCCGAAACACTAATCCATAACCATGCCAAACCCTCAAGGAACAAAGGATACCAAAACGAAAACCCGAAAAACTAATCCATAACCATGCCAAACCCTCAAGGAGCAACGGATACCAAAACGAAAACCATCCAACGAGACTAGCAGATAAACGATACTCCACAATAATCATAAATCAACAAGACAACAAGAAAGAAACATACCCGCAGTTGCATCTGGCACTGCTCTAACCTCCTCCACTGCAAGCTGAAAAGCACGACCCTAAGCCCTTGGGGGCTCCGCTCCACTCTGACCTCCACCCGTGATCCTCAACGTGGCCGGTGCTGGAGCCTACACCGATCCTGCAGCAAACTGTGGACAGTTGACCCTCAAGTGTCCAACCTGATGACAATGATAACATATCCTCAAATCCCAAACCGGCACTAACTGTCGATAATCCCTCGCATAGTGCCCCTCCCTTCCGCACTTGCGGCATGCACCACCGGACCGACAAACTCCGGCGTGACCCCTCCCACACTTTCCACAAACGTGGCTGCCCTGATCTCCCATCCTGGAATCAACGGTCTTAGACCGTTTCGTCGCCGGCTGCGACTGAACCAGAGCTTGCCTCAGCTCACGCAACTGCAACTCAATCTCTAACTCACACCGTCTGGCGGCCTCCTGCAACTCCAACAAGGTCTCGCACCTCTGCGCGGACACAAACTGTCTGATATCTTCCTTTAGCATACTAAGATATTGTGACATCTGAGCCTGCTCCGAAGCGAACTCAGGACAAAACATCGCCCTCTCAGTAAACATCCTGGTGATTTCCGTCACCAACTCCGTATCCTGCTTCAGCTCTAGGAACTCCTGAGCTAACCACTCCCTCCCGACCTGCGGAACATAACGAGTGTTGAACATCTCTCTGAACTGATCCCATTAAATTGCATCCCTCTGCGCATCTGAGTATGACCGCGTGGTCAATCTCCACCAATCCTTTGCCCCGAGCCTTAACAGGTTCAGAGTACACCTCACCCTCTGATCAGCAGGGCATGAACACGTGAAGAAACACCCCTCCACGTTTGATAACCATCTCATAGCGACGATCGGATCCTGAACTCCATCAAAGGTGGGAGGCTCCGTATTATCGAAGTCCCGATACTAAAAACCCCTACTAGCTCCTCCTCCTGCCGCTGCTACGGCCGCTGTAGCCGCCGCGGCAGTCGTCTCTGTGAGAGCCGCATAGCACTCATCATGCAGGATCTCACGAATCCTCCACCATGGCGGTCTTGATCGACCCAAACAGTTCTGGCAGCTCGGCCCGGAACAAAGCAGCAACCTTATCATGCAGGATCTCACGAATCCTCACATCTAACTCGTGCGTACTCATTTGACCGATAACCTCGGGCCGTACTTACCCGTCCGCAACTCCTTCTCCTGCACCCGATCCTGACCCGGATCCACTCCCAGCATGCCTCGAAATCTCCATACTGAAAAGAAACCACGAAAACCTCAGAAACTTCCCTCTATCCCGGGAACCAACTCTCAACTCAACCCTAGAGGTCATGGTTTCCCTGATACGCGTATGGGTCCTGTGCTTTCAGTAGTACGGGCCCATACTACCTTCCACACCTACCCATATTTATATGAAGTACTACCACAACACCCTAGCGATAAATATACATAGCATGCGCTCGATCCTCACTCCTAGAGGAACACTGGAAATCTCAACAGAGGAAAACCCTAGGCTAGCAGGCATCACAAAACATGCAACATTATCATGAAATCCTGAAGATCCCTAGCCTAACACTAGCATGCTATTCTATCAAGCTCAATAAGACAAATATCATGAATGGTAATTTGGGGTTACTTACTGGCTCCGGCTGATCATACCTCCACATCCTCCTTTTACTTAATTTGAAAACCATTTTAAATTTTTCTTTTTAAAACCCTCCTCGATTTGAGACTAGAGTCACACGAGTGTTCCTCCAATTCACTCAAACCAAGGCTCTGATACCAAATTGTAACGACCAAAAATTTCAACATAATTTAAACTTTTCAAAACAATTCATTTTAATAACATTATTACAAAAATGTTTTCAATACATTATTTATCAGAGTATTCCCAGATCCATTTCATAAAACATAAACGCGAGGAACGGTACGATCACGCCTTTGCCTTGCCACAGTCTCCTGAAGAACCTGAAAAACATTAAACCACAACTGTAAGCCCGAAAGCTTAGTGAGATACCCCCAAAATACCAACTACATATATGCCCTTCCAGGTCACGACCTTCCGGTCCAAAACATATTGCCTTCCGGCCCATAACATAAAAAGCATACATAACATAACAGAACATAGAACAACCATGCATATCGGGTCAAACTCTAGTCCAAACAACCCTGTGTGCATAACATTCAATCATATAACAATTCACAGTCAACAAATCGGTTAAATAGATCACATAACATATCATCACCCTAACCAGGATACCGACCTAACCGATCACGAGCATAACATCACCCTACGTCTCTGCCAAAATACTACTTACGCACATATGCCTTTCCAGGCCATGACCTTCTGGTCCACATAACATAGAATGCCTTCCGACCCATATGATAATGCCTTCTGGCCCATATCATAATGCCTTCCAGCCCATATGATAATGCCTTCCGGCCCATATCAAGCAATACCATAATAGACAACTATCCGGATTTCCATCCGGTAAAGGGTCGGCCTTGGTGCCGTAGACCCTGTCGATATAGTGAGGATAATTCACCTCGCGATTGCCGATACTCTGAACCGAAGAAGCAGACTCTCGAATCGCCAACTCACCACAAATCCCGAACTAACCATCATCACAAAAATAAACATAAGGTCAATCATACTTTCACTTATCGAGCCAAGACCAAAGTCCAAATATCACACAAAGTCCAATCATTAGCCCAATTTACCAAATTGGGCCCACCTAACCAAATGGGCCTAGATCTAAAGACCATAACAATAATTGGGCCCAAAACACTTTATTCATAATTTCCCCGACTTGGCCCAATAACCAACAACCCACAATTAGCCCAAACTCAAAAGCCCAAAATGAAAGTCCACAGGAGGAGTACGCTGGGCGTACTCTCCTTGGTACGTTGGGCGTACTGCCATGATCACCAAAAGAAAACGGGGCATTGGCCTGCTACGCGGGGCGTAACTGCGATATCCATTAAGCCTTTCTAACCTCTTAATGGCTTAAGCTCTTAAGCCCAAATTTCAGATCCAAAGGTCAAATATGATTAGAATTCATAAAGTCTCAGACTTTATCACTTGGGACGTCCTTAAGCCCTTAATCCAAGGTCTTAATCCATTAAGACCTATATATCTCATACATGGAATAGCTACATGTCACACCCCAAAACCGAGAACGGCGGAAACGTTCTGGGGCGGAGGACGTCATGTATAATATCAACAACAATGTAAAGTAGTAAACAAGCAACAACATCATCCATTGCATTAATAAAATAATTATTATACAATTGTATTCTGTCAAATTTTGATAAACACTAAAGCATAAATCAAAATGAAAGATAAGTCTTGAACAAGCTCCATCTTCCTTTCTCCTTGCATCGGTACCTGTCTATGATGACCTGAGGATACAAGTAATTTTGAAAGCGAGTATCAGCTTTGAAGCTGGTGAGATCATAAGTATTTAACGTCTTAATTTGTATGTAAGAATTTGTAAGTGAACTGTAAGTATGAAAATGTTTGTAAAACAACTGTAAACGTTTGAAAAACCTTAGAAATCCCTATAATTCCTACTATTATATAAAGTGCGTCTTCTACCAAGACCTAACTGTTCTGAATGTTCGTTTCTTGTAAACGTGTGAAATTTTCCCAAGTGTAACTATCATTATCAAAATATAGTTTTTACATTTATACTTTAAGTGAAAAGATCACTAAATATCTGAACAGGGAAAATTAATGTAGTACTAAAACGTAGCGCTATAAGAACTACTGCTGTACTAATTACCTTAAACCAGATTTATATTAAGGCATTATGTGATAAATTGCACCATACTATCGACTGGTAACAACGACAACGTATAGTCGAAAAATAAGGTATGACGTTTGGCACCCACAGACCTGTCGGTCCCGCTGTAGCTAGCAGCGAGGTGTAGGATAGTCAATCCAGTATAGATCTATACGCAAACTCACACTCTCCCTCCAAGAGACTCTGGCTACAATCCGGGTCATGATAATTAAGGCATGCTCCCATACAGTGGATCACAATTTTATTAACGTATTAATGTAAGTGTAATGTAACGAACTCTTCTAGCTGAAATGTACGTGCTCTCTACCTGGCAAGTATAGTAATGTAATCATTCTAGAAAGTATTGACTCATGAATGAACTGACTCATTGTATGATATCATGTTCTAGTAATTGTTCTAGTATCTTCCTAAACTACCCATATGGTAGTTTACTAGTAATCTATCTGGTAAGTATGGACATGGATGTATACCCTTGCTACCCAAGGGCATATGTTGAACTGGAAGGACCTTTTATGACTATATATGTACACATGATATATAACTAATATTTAAACGACTTTCGGACGATTACCCGATATCCCACCAGACCACATCTCAAGGCGCGAAAAGGAAATAGGGTGGATAGCCTTCCTTAGTCTTTTAAACATTTCTTATATAACTATACATATAGAGGCATGCAATTTATAATATAAAAGCATAAATAAGTTTTGTAAGACATTGGAAAGATAAATCTTATTTCAAGAAAAGATCGACTTGATGTCGATCTATAAAACAATTTGAAGGCATAAGTATGATAAAACAGTTTTGAGTATAAGGAAACATTTGATCGAAACACAGTTGTAAATAAGTTTGAAAGGCAATGTACCGAGTAAGATGTACAGTGTATTAAGTAGTTTAAAACATATAAAATGTTTATAAAAATCATTTGAAGGAAACTGTTTGGTAAAACGGCTAATGAGTAGCCAAATCTTTTGAATGCTGTATATTAATCACATGTGATTGATGTAATAACTAGCGTAATTCTACTTATTAATCGCATGTGATTGATATAATACTAGCATGATTCTACTTGTTTTCCCCCCCATTAAACATTTAAAACTAGTTTAAAACATTAGTTACGGGGTATGAACTCACTTGATTGAAGTGGTTGATTTGAAGTAGTCGAGAGAGAAATCGAGCAGAACTTCGACAGGAAGAGTTGAAACGCGGGAAATCTTGGGATTCTCGGGAATCTCGGGAACAAAAAACCTTCCTTCGGGACTTGAAGGTGAAAACCGTAGCTTTGGGAGGGTCTCGGGGGCTTAAACGCAGAGCTTCGGCGCGAGAAAGAGAAGAATGGAGCACCTAAACCTGGCACCCCAAGAGTTGTATTTATAGGGGCATTTCTGGTGTGCCACGTTGTGGCAAGTGATGGCCACATCGTGGGGAGTAAAACTTATCCTCTTCCATTGATTGGACGCCCTCAGTCACTTGCCGGGTCGCGGCAAGCTTGTGCCACGTCGTGGCAAGCCTGACAGCCTCGGATTTCGGACCCCGAACTTGTAAAATCCGTAACTTTCGCATACGAGCTCCGTTTTTGACGATCTTTATATGCACGCGTAGCTAAAAACATGATCTACAACTCTCGTTAAGACTTCATCGGCAAATTTTGAATTTATTTTTAATTATTTATTTTTTACGGGCCAGGACGCGATAATTCCGTTAAAAATCCATAACTTCTTCATCCGATGTTCGTTTTCGTCAGAATTTTCGCCGTTGCGCTACTAATGTTGAGACCTTAGATTCTCATTTAGGTTGTTTTGGTCAAAAGTATCTCGAGCTCTATTTCGAGTTTTTAGCTGTCTACTGCTATACCCGAATCTTGGAAAAATCATAACTTCCTCATACGAAGTCAGATTTGGACGTTCTTTTTATGTATGCTCATGGTTTGGGGTTATCTATAACTTTTATTTAGATACTTAAGGCTAAAAACTATTGTATTGAAACTTCGCATTTTTCGTTTAATCGGTGTTGCTGGTTTTGCCGAGAATCTTCGGTTGGTCATAACTTCTTCGTTATAACTCGGATTTTAGGGTTCTTTATATGTACGAAAACCTTGATACGATTCCTACTACTTTATTTAACCCAAATAAGATTTTAGGAAAGTTATATTTTGACCTAAATTTGATTGGTTTTACATTACATTGTCTCGAAATATCGGGTTGTCACACTACAGCCCTTGGGACCTCATTTTTATCACTCAAGACCTCTCCAAAGGTCTGAAAGGATAGATAATCTTGACCAAATCGAACTATACCACAAGGTGGGGACTTTTGGGACAAGAATGGTGACAAAGCTTCAAGATACATAGATCTATGCAATATGAAGGTCAAGCAAGAAACTTTATACCTCAAACAAGCCCCAAAGGGTGATATTTCTTCAGATCTACAAGCTCCACACGTTCTTCTTCTTCTTTGACAACTTCCCTTTTCTCCTTCAAGCCTTTCTTTTGCCAACACAAGCTTTTCAATATCAAACACACCCAAATATGAGAGGATACGATATCTAAGGTTTCTCTGAGGTTGAAGATGAGCATAAGGAGGCTGAAGGGTGAACCAACATGTTCCTTATATAGTGGCTGACCCTAAAAATAGGGTTTGGGGTTTCTGAGAGTACGTTGGGCGTACCTCCATGGTACGCTGGGCGTACTCACCCGGCCACCCGCATCTATTCGCCCCTCTATGTTGGGCGTACGTCCAGCTTACGCTGGGCGTACCCAGCCACCTTTCAAAATCAAAAGCATGCATGCATGGGACCATTTCCCTCTTATTCCACGAAGAACTATAAACAATGATCAACTACGAAGCACAACAACTCCTCTAATATAAACCCACTCTCAAATAACTTTACATTCATACGAGGGTGGCGAGAAGCCCAATACTTCTAACACATACACCCATCCGAAACCTTCTCGGTTGAAACTCATTTCTCGAAAGGGACCAGAATTACCCTTCCTCTTAAATCTTAGGAACTTATAATTGACCACTCGAAGAACGGGGTGTTACAAGGGATTATCTCTAGCTCGTATGAGTCAAGTGAGTGTTATGACTTGGAGCGAGCAAAGTATCAGGGAGTGGTACTCGGTGGTTAGGTGTGGTTATTAGAGGATGAGGCCGGTGGCCGACTTCAAGCGGGGATTAGAACACCGCAAAAAGAGAGGAAGTTGGATTTCTGATTTCTATGGCTGTGTTTTGAGTAATCTGGTCTGGTTAATGCCAGGAGATGCATTGCGAGAGTATTTCTGAAGTTGTGTTGTCGTAGGCTTCGAGGACAAAGCCTAATTTAAGTGGGGAGAATTGTAACATCCCGAGCTCAGGAGTGCAAGTTCAGGGTTCAAAGTGGAAATTTGGAAGGGCAACTCGGTGAGTCCATGGGTAGACTCGACGAGTAGGGTCGCGACTTAGGTCACGTGTTAAGTGGCCAACTCGGTGAGTCCAAGGCTGGACTCGGTGAGTAGGTGATGAGTGAAGAAAACCCTAATTTCGGGGGATGAGCCCTATATAAAGGACATTATGCCCTCTCCCTAGCCTCCTTACCTTCCCTTGAAGTCCAGAAAACCCTAGAAGCGTGATTGTGAAGGATTTGAGTGCAATTGAGCTTTGGAAAAGAGATATGGAGGAAGATCTTGGAGATTTAGGAGGCTTGGAGCAAACGACTTTGCTTAGATTCGGACTTCCTTGCTGTTGGGGCTTCCTTTTGAGGTATTATCTCGTTTTTGGGCTGCTATTCATCTAGATTCATCATTTTTGGGATGTGTGGGAAGTTTGGCTTGTGGTATTTAGAGTTTGAAGGGTGGATCTGAGGTTGCCACCTCAGATCTAGAATGGAGAAGGTCTAGGGTGCATTAAAGTCCCTGTTATTGAGTGTTTGGTGAAGCTATCTTGTCCCAAACCCTAGCCCTAGAGTGTAAAATGCCTAGATCTCTTTGGATTCACATAAACTTTGCCACTTTACGTGATGGAAGGGTTGTAGAAGGGTAGATCTACGTTTTGGATCGATTGCATGCCCTGGAAGGCTTCTGTATCGATTAAGAGCTAGTGGTACTCGGCGAGTCACAAGGGTGTACTCGGCGAGTTGCTTGAAGGTGGGCAGGAACTCGACGAGTTGGAAGAACAAATCGGCAAGTTGGTTGAAGATAGCCTTGGACTCGGCGAGTCTGGTCTTGAGGTCTTAGCCTTTCCTGGTTAAGCTTTGAATTGGTGAGTCAAGGGATGACTCAGTGAGTTGAGCAGGACTTTTCAGTGTTGGAGGACTCGGCGAGTCATCGGGCTGACTCGGCGAGTAGAGTTAGCTAGAAGGTGGACTTTGACTTTGACCAAGAGTTGACCACTTGACTTCTAAGGGCATTTTGGTAATTGTTGGATTTTGTTTTGAGTTCAGTGTTGGTGCTAGCCAGTGGTGGAGATCGTGTCAGTGGTCGGAGCATCTCGGTCTTATCTTTCCAGTCAACAGTTGCGAGGTGAGTTATCCTCACTATATCAACAGGGTCTAAGGCACCAAGGCCTCCCTTTATCGGATTGTAATCCGGGTATTGTTGTTATGTTGCTGTTTACTATGTTTGCATCGTGGTAGTTAGGATGGTATTCGTTAGAGACCTGGTTAGGTCAGTATCCTGGTATATAGGGTGATGCTATGCTAGTGACCGGTTAGGTCGGTATCCTGCTTAGAGTATGTTGTGTTACGTGATCTGCCAGATCGGTTTGATTGAATGTGAATTGTTATATGATTGTATGTTTGTGTGCACATGGTTATTTGACTGGGGTTGCGCTGAGGCGGGACCTGCTTTGTGCTGTAGGCCAACATACCCAGGGCGGACCCGTTATTCCAAAGGCCCAACGAGCGGTCCGGATAGGCTGTAGGTCCCACGAGGGCAGACCAGACGTGCCGAGGCTCGGAGAGTGGACCAGGCCGACTGAACGCCCGGTGTGGGCGGACCAGTCATATTGTAGACTCAGAGAGTGACTAGGTGGATTGAAGGCCCGGTGCGGGCGGACCAACCACATTGCAGGCTCGATGTATATGGCTAGATGCTGAGGGTGGACCAGGTGGACTGTTGGCCGGTGCGGCGGACCAGTCACACAGTAGACTCGATATGCATGGCTGTTCTGTGATTCGATATGATATAGCATGTTATATGTGTAGTATATGTGGTTGGTATTTTGGGGGTATCTCACTAAGCTTTCGGGCTTACAGTTGTGGTTTAATGTTTTTCAGGTTCTTAAGGAGACCGTGGCAAGGCAAATGCGTGATCGTACCGCTCCTCGTGTTTATGTTTTATGATATGGTTCTAGGAATACTCTGATAATAAATGCATTGAAAACCTTTTTGTAATAACATTATTAAAATGGGCTGTTTTTTGAAAAGTTAAAAATTTGTTGAAATTTTCGGTCGTTACATGAAGTCACATTTGGGTGTTCTTTTAATGTATGTTTACAGTTTTAGGATATCTACGACTTTCATTTAGATTCGTAAGGTTAAAAAGCATTTTATTTAAATTTCACGTTTTCTGCTTAACAGTGTTTTACCGGTATTGTCGCGGATCTTCGATTGGTTATAACTTCTTCGTTGTAACTCGGATTTTAGTGTTGTTTATACTTTTGGAAACCTTGTTACGATATCTACCACTTAGTATAATCAATTATGGTTACTGAACAAATTTATTTTTCACCTAATTTTTGTTGGTGTTACATTATCCCCTCGTTAGAGAGAATTTCGTCTCGAAATTCGCATTTTGACTGGGACTTCAGTTGTTGAGGAAAGTGTTGGGTTATGAACATTCTAACACTCCTAAGTGTACATGCAACCCTAAATACCTTGGATCTATATTTTCTCTATTATACATGCGAATATGAACATCCAAGGTATTATCCTAATCTAGCATACAAAACAATGGATATAACAAGATAGAATACATACCTTTTTCCATGTAGAAAGTCTTCATGAAGCTTGAGTGCCTAGTGCCCCAAGTGTGACACCTCAGATGGTTCACACCACACCAAATACACTTGGAATAACTTGAGAGAATTCTACACTTCATGAAATCGGCTAGCCCTCTCTGGAATCATACTAGCGGCCGATTTTGTCAAGAATAAGATCTTTATATAGTGTTACAATTAGGGTAAACCCTAATTGTCATGACTTTCCATTTCCTTGGATCCATGGGTTCAAATACAGCATGGAGCATCCATGGAGCATCATATGGGTTTTAGCCCAACTAGATAATCCATGGAGCATTAGCCCACTATATAAGTATGGATGATTTGCACAATCAACCCATATATTTAATTAGTCTTCTTTTGATCACTTAATTAATCCTAGATTAATTCTTGATCAATACTAATTAAATAATCTTATTATTTTTATTATTAATATAGTAGAACTTATAATATATCAATAACCATAAGTGTCTTATTTCTCTCATTATAGTCTTATCCAAATGCATGATGCCATGCAACCCAAATGGACCATGCCGGGTCAGGTCAAGTCTTACCAATTATAGTTATGGACTTAGACATTAATCCAACAGTCTCCCACTTGGATAAGTCTAAAACTATTATTGCGTATGACTTCAGGAACCAACTGGCAATCGTATATGGACTGAGACATGCATTATAATCATTCTCTCTGTCCATTTGTTGTTTCCCGATTTCCTATTTATGACAACTAACTAATTGAACAAATCAAATCAGTCCTGGCCCGGTCGAGCACTTCTATTTGTCATCATCAAATCATCGAGGGGCCCACAGATATCGCTTTTATCCCGAAGGTAAAAGGAATGGATAAACTTCGACTCATATGGCTTGTTTTACTAGTTGTTGAATCATACACAAAGACACGTTTTATAACATCGAGTTACCAATGCGTTTTCGTGCAATCAATGTACTATCAACTCATAGTAACAACTCATATCTCTAGGTTTGAAGAATATAAGATATTATCGTCTCATGATCACTCGTGATAAAATCCATGAAGTGATTCCAATAATAACGGGTTAAATCCAATACTCAGAACTTATGAGCACTCATGAGTGTTGTAGCCCTTTGTCCAACACCTTAGACCTCTACAAGCCAACCCATGACAGTCTTAATTCATATCTACTTCCAACATATGACCGACTGTGGATGGTTTGAATAACTTAGTCATTCCGGAAGAATAACCTAGTTTATTCGGGAAGTCAAAACACGCAAAGTGAAACACAAGAATAATTGAATCCAATATGGTATCAAAACCTATAAAATAAAACACCTTTTATTTATCACCATATGATTACACATTATTCATTGTATACTGTTTCCGCTATCAACTTTATTCTTGAATTTAAAACAATAGTTGTCCTATGCTCCAAGCATGTACACTATGTTTTCTAAGCACTAGTCATGCCATACACCAAGTATACATACTATGTTTGTCTATGATTTTTACTTTGTGAACTAGATCAATTGAACATAACTTCAATGATTCTCTTTTCACACTCTCAAATCCTTACTGCAAATGCAAGAATTCCAAATTCATGCCATTTACTGAAATCTGTTAGATTCTAAACTTCTATGCATTGATCCTGTTGTAACGATTATGCACAAATTCACAAAGACTTGGCAACAATCATTACAGAGTATGCCAAAGGAGATCAATTCCTTGGAAACATCCTTCTTGCATTAAGTTTCCTTAATCTTACACAGATTGAAATTTCTGACTTTGAAACATTTCCAGATTCATTTTGACTATCACTTCTGAACAAGAGTTGCCTCCTTACAGATTATGTCAATATGGTCCTTCCAGAATTATCACTATACTTCCAATTGTCCTTGAGCAACCAATCTTTGGTAAACCTTAGATTGTCCTTGACAATTGTTTAATCCTTTTAATCATATCCAGTTCTAAACCTTTTCCTTTCTTATTACCCCAGGCATTTGGAAACTTTTAGAAAGGATGAATATAGTACATGTAATCGATCCTATATCCGAAGCATATGGGACACGATTCATGATGTCTCACATAAAGACTAAACCAGTCTTTTGCTATAACATTTCCATTTCTATTTGCCAAGTTCTCATAATTCAGATTATGAAAAGGGATGTCGTAATCATAATCGAATTTAAGAACGCAAATAATGGACCCATATACTGAATTTCCTTATGTTGAGCCTTTCCAACATGAAATTCATATATATTTCCTTGACTAAATCATTAAAATGTCACGATCTAAGCTTATAGATTTGAGATGAAGTATAATTCCCTCTCCCTTAATTATAGCAAAACAACTTTTCCCAATTGAAACCTTTTGTTTTCTATAATTAACATTGCTAACTTGCAATACTTATCATAATTATCATGCTCCCACTAACATGATGATTATTAGCATAACACTTATGTTCCCACTAGCTTTGACATGTACTCAGAAATCAGCTGACTTTCTTACCAAAGTTCAGATTTCTAATACCAGATTGTTTTGATAAAACTTTATGAAAATCATACACCTTCCCTTAGATAGCACACTTGTGTGTCTACACAATTATGAAGAGGGATGCCGTAATCATAATGGTTAGACCTTTTTGCCACTTCTCACAAGTCCACTAACGACTTTGAGAATGCAAATATCACAATTGCTATCTAGCTAAAATCTACTTAGTGAAAGTGTTTCCTCACCATCATTTTCATGAATCGGAGAGAAACCTTATGACACTTAGATTTAATGGTGTATGTGTTCTTATCCATGTGAATTATCAAAACCATAGTCACAAGACAAGGATAATGACAAATCCAAACTCATATGGACTAAACTCAATCTTAATTTCTTGCTACCTGGCAGCTCAAGGGCCTGCCATTGCTTCCAAGTTGTTGTGTAACCAATTGAGAACTCTAAGAACTCATATGCAAAGCCAACTTTAATTGGAATGGGTACAGAAAATGTCAACACGATAGGTTATAAACCTCAAGCCGTGTGCTAGTGAAGAACTTCAGGTTATATTCTTGATTAGTTCTTGAGACTTTGAAGACCTTTAAGACTCCCACTATCCTCTTGACCTATAAGACTCCCTTGTCAAACATCCAAGAGATAGTGTGGATTCTAACCAAGACAAACACTTCACACAATTGGCCTAAGTTGGTCTTTGTTTTATCCAAAACATCACAACTTACCAATTTCAAATGTACAAGAGTAGAAAACTGTTACTCTTACATTTGACAAGTGTTTAATACCTTCTTTGAGACATGTCACTCAAGTTACAATCTTGGAGTATGACTCTAAGAATTGTTTTTGGAACGAAGTATGAATCATCCTCTTGATTTAACCACTTCAACAATTCATAGTTCCTCTTCTTAGCTATAAGAAAGAACTTAGAGGATGAATTGTGATAAGGTCTCTAAATCATTAAGATGATCATAAAAACTGATACGAAAGTACTCTCCCATCTTTTCAGATTTGAGAAACTTCTATCCTTCTGCCTAATTTGATTCTTCTTATTCGCTCTGCCTTACATTGGAACCTTTTTCCAATGTCTCAGAATTACACTTAAGCTTGTAAGTATAACCATATTTACTGAACTTTAGTAAATTATGACGAATAATCTTATTGATCTTTTGTGGTGCACTTGACCAGTGCACAAGAATGTGTAATCGATCCCTTAGTCTTTTAGTTGACTCACACATCCATGTGAACAAGTAATTAGTCTTAATTTTCCAATACTTGAAAGTTCTCATTCATGATGCTATACAACTTGCATGATTCCAAGTTCCGGTCCAATTGAGACTTGGGTGATGAAAATCTTTCCTTATTTGGTAAATTTAGACATTACCACAAATGAAAGAATCAATTTCATATTTCCACTCTTGCTATTAATGAAATCATATAAGCAACAATTTTTCCTCAAATGCCATTGTAAGGATATTTTAAAATAAATAAAATCATCATTTTTTTCCTTTTATTTTAAAAACTTAGCGGAAAAACTTATCCTTACAATCCATATGAAAAACTTGTTGTTATCTATTCCTAAGCAACATCTCATAACTCCTAAGAAGTATCTCAAGAATCCGATCTTCGAACTATGCGGTAGAAATCCATCTACGCGATCAGATTCAACATACTCTTTTTTTTTTTTAAGTTTCTTCCCTTTTCTTTGATTCTTAAAACATCACCATGTGACCCAGTCACATCATGTATCAAGAATCTCATAATAGAAACTTAGCAGAGTTAGATAGTGGACTTTACCTGAAGTAGAGTCAAACTTATTGACTTTAACATCCTTAGGTAAATTTGGCAGCTTCGCAACTAATGACCCTTCCTTTGGCAATATAAACATATGGACCCTTTGATAATGGTACACGGGACTACTACAAACTTAGCCTTTTCTCTTTACCATTTCGTCAACCTAGTTGACTATGGTCAATCCCTTTCCTTGGGAAGAGAATGCTTTTTCTGTATTTCCAGTGTCACCATTGTCAATGTCCATAAAGTTTCAGGAAGTTGATCTTAGCAAATAGATAAGATCATTAAGGGTCTTGTCATAGTCTGTTTCATAGGTGTTCCAAAAGAACTCACTATGTGACTTAGAAAGTAGTTGAACCACCAACTTCCTCAAGACTTTGACACCCTTCTCTCCCGGCTTGTCAATATGTGACTACATCTCCAAGATGTGACCACACCTAGACCTTCACTTGCCAATAGGGTTCGAGTGACCTTAAAGTTTTTAAGAACTTGTGGGTTAGGGAGAATAATTTGAGGAGGTGAAAAGAAGTATGATTTCCATGGGACATCATCTTCATTTAGGAAAGATTATTTCAAGAGATTTGGGAAGATCATAAATGTCTAAACCAGACATCTTTTGGGAGATATTCAAGATAATTGATTTTAAAGTCCTTAATATGACACCCAATATGAAATATTAAGGCTAGGACCCAACAAACTATTTTATAACTTAGAAGAGGGATGCCGTAATCCAAGCTATAAAATATTTGAAGGTAGGTGAATGACGATTCACTAATTTCTACCAAGATAAACGAAATGTATTATTAGGTTTTACTTGGTTTTTGAAACTCCTAGATCTTTGAGATTCATTGAACTGTTCAATGGCATGTTTCAATCTCGAGTGTGCCCTTCAGGTTTTGTGACTGGGATGTCAAGGATCACAAAACAAGGTGTGATGTAACCATGCAAATTACTTGGTACCCTTAAGTGTTTACCCCTCAATCGATGTGCCGGTTAACCACACACGCTCCATCGATACTATGATAAACATTAAGTTACCCTTTGCCTACCTTGTTAAATACGAGTTAGTGTGCCGGTTAACCACACACGCTCCACTAACCGACTTAAACAAAGTGCAAAGTGTAATTTCATGGATTAGCACCTTATTCACATTTTCCTAAGTAACTAAGATTGGGTATTATTAAGAGTTTAGTTACTTAGTATTTATCATTAATACTTTTAATGAAGGGAGAATTATAGTCCTGTCAAACCCGTTCGGCTAACGACCCTCCACCAGTCAAGCAAGCGTAGGGTGAGAGTGGACACCCATTAAGTTGCCATTTTATAGGCAACAAACTTATACCCACCTTATAGACCGACTTCGTGAATGAGGCGTACTAGCGGTAAGACTGACTTTACTCTTATACATACATATATATATATATATATATATATATATATATATATATATATATA
The DNA here is from genome assembly GCF_052625555.1 of Lactuca saligna. Lineage (NCBI taxonomy): Eukaryota > Viridiplantae > Streptophyta > Magnoliopsida > Asterales > Asteraceae > Lactuca > Lactuca saligna. The sequence goes on from NC_136419.1 coordinate 210,352,310, forward strand.
TATATATATATATATATATATATTATTAACTTATAATATTATAAAGTATAAGCGGTTGAATTTTAACTTTTAAAATTCTAAGGGCTATCTTGGAATTAAAGTATTCATAAGAGAAAACTTTACAAATTCCAAAACTTGAGGGCAAGTTTTGAAACTATTCAAAACTAATTAATTCCATAACTTATGTGTTTAAAGTAGTTTTAATCCAAAAACTCTTCAAGTTCCATAACTTGAGGACAAGTTATGGAAGACTTTAAACTAATAAAAGAATTAATTTTCTTTATTTTATAACTTATGGAATTAATTAAGGTTACATTTATTTATTTATTATTTAATGAAGAGACTCTTGGTCCTCCATAACTTGAGGACAAATTATGGAGTCATAACACCAATTAATTAGAACTAGACTCTTCATTTTGTAACCTTTGCCAACTTTTATGAGTTTTATGAATATTAAATGTGACTTTTCATATAACTTGAGGACAAGTTACAAAAACACATTTTAGAATCAACTCTTAGATTAATTTGGATTGAAAACAACTTTTTCACTCAACTTTTCTATAAATCTAAGCAACTCATAAGAACAAGATAATTCAAATCAAACTTTTTCATGTAATTAGTCTAAACTTTAAACAAAACATGAATCTATTGACAATTATCTTTGAAATTGGATTACCATGAACATTACCACATCAAAAACAAGTTTATAAGTTCAAAAACATCTTAACGTAATGTTCCTAGTCCAATTCCAGCCAAAAAGGTCGAATTTATGTTGTCTGGGGGTCCAACTCGGCGAGTGCACTAACCAACTCGGCGAGTTGGATACTTTTTGCCTTGGACTCGTCGAGTCCCTTCATGGACTTGGCGAGTCTGTTGGGCAGACAGCATCAAAACTCGATTTTTCAGCTCCATTTGCAAGTATAACAAGAAAACAAGCCTAGGCTCTGATACCACTGTTAGGTTATGAGCATTCTAACACTCCTAAGTGTACATGCAACCCTAAATACCTTGGATCTATGTTTTATCTATTATACATGCAAATATGAACATCCAACGTATTATCCTAATCTAGCATACAAAACAATGGATACAACAAGATAGAATACATACCTTTTTCCATGTAGAAAGTCTTCATGAAGCTTGAGTGCCTAGTGCCCGAAATGTGACACCTCAAATGGTTCACACAACACCAAATACACTTGGAATAACTTGAGAGAATTCTACACTTCATGAAATCGGCTAGCCCTCTTTGGAATCATACTAGCGGCCGATTTTGTCAAGAATAAGATCTTTATATAGTGTTAAAATTAGGGTAAACCCTAATTGTCATGACTTTCCATTTCCTTGGATCCATGGGTTCAAATACAGCATGGAGCATCCATGGAGCATCATATGGGTTTTAGCCCAACTAGATAATCCATGGAGCATTAGCCCACTATATAAGTATGGATGATTTGCACAATCAACCCATATATTTAATTAGTCTTCTTTTGATCACTTAATTAATCCTAGATTAATTCTTGATCAATACTAATTAAATAATCTTATTATTCTTATTATTAATATACTAGAACTTATAATATATTAATAACCATAAGTGTCTTATTTCTCTCATTATAGTCTTATCCAAATGCATGATGCCATGCAACCCAAATGGACCATGCCGGGTCGGGTCAAGTCTTACCAACTATAGTTATGGACTTAAACATTAATCCAACAGAAAGATGTGGGTACTTCTGTTCCATTTGAATTTTCTTGTTCTCTATTGAGCCCAAATGCTAGCATGGGTGTTCCTCTGGGCCTTCATTACTCCGTCTATTGCTTCGACCGGTAGAGGTCGTGTGGATTTAGGTTTGTTTGACTATGTTCATCTAAAAGTTAGCATGTTTCAGTCGTAATATAGGTCGTTTTATTTTGAATTTCGTGGTTGAATTCTTACCTGGTCCGCTTATCACCGCCTTGTGTACACAAGTTGCATACACATTTGCTGTGATAGGTTAACCATAATCATTCCTAGCCTCTGCGTTTCTACTTGACTCGTCGTACATGTGTTATTCCAAAATAGTATGTCGGTAATACTTCAGGAAGGTTGCAAAGGACATAGTACTCCTTACATGAGTGCTACAGGATTTTGAAACTAGAAATGATTTGGGAGTTGTGTCGGGTTTGTCGTTATAACTTGATAGAGTTCCGTTAGCCAACGGTGAAAGTGAAGGGTATTTTCATAGAACATGCAATTGGCATGGTGAAGACCAAGCCAATCCATTTCTAGTAGCTATTTGGGAACTTCTTATTGCAACAGGTGTGATGTCGATGGGAAGAGTGTTCATTAGTGTGATGGTGTGTTCTACACATGCGTTTTTAGTTTTTATTTTCTATCTTTGTTATTGTTTTGATTTCCCTTAGTTGAAGTTGTAAAGGTTTGTAATTCTATGGTAACTGTCTCTTTCTCTAAAGGGTGTAGGTGATAGAAAAGTTGGATTTATCGAAGGATTGAGTCTGTTTGAATAACGAGAAGGCATTTCCAGCTATAAGGTTACAGATGAAATGGTGGCAAGACTTTGCCAGTGTTGTTGAGATTAATAACATTGAACTACAATACATTAGATCGACAGGGACAATGTAGCGAGTTTCTATAACAGTTTATGACATGAACTGCCTACATAGCCAAAGCATGGATTGATAATGATGATCTTTAAAGGAAGCAAGAAGTCTGTCATAATAGTTGGTATAGAAGTTACATAGAATTCGGAAAATTTGACCTTGGCGTAGGTCTACAACATACCACAAATGGAAAATTTGACAGCATAGAGGTCTAGTGAAACATATATTGCTAGACGGGGAGGTTTACATGAAAAGAGTACTACTTGGAGTATGTAAAAAGGTTAAACTACTTGTGATGGGAACTGCTTGGATGAGCCTTTGGTTCTGCCAACTGACGCTCCATCCCGTGCTTACGACTTTCATACATTTCCTAATGTGATCGAAGTTTTCTAACTACAGTTTGAGTTGTAGTTAGCTCTCTTTGTAGAGCTTCATTGTGATTCATGGTTCTCCTATGAGGTGATTCTAACTATCGGATGCGAACAGTACTGACTCCGTTGTTCGCATCATTCTCTTTGGTTCGTTAGATAGTTTCCCTTCCTTGCTCATCATTGCGAGCAATTTGGTGAATCATTATAGGAAGGACTCTATCTGCTGAGCCTCCCTCGCTCAGATTGTAGAAGCTTCGGTCTCCATTATACGGACGGGATTGACCTTGTTCTTTGCTCTACCTATTCAGGTTCACTGCCCACAGAGGTGTTCGACCCTGAATTCCTGATCGAGGATTAGGATTTTGGATCGGGATAACTAAGGGTAAGTTATTGGTTTTGGGGTTGGTGTCAGAGTCTTCTTGTATTTCTTCCTCGAAGCCTTCCATAATGTCCTCGGGATCCTCCTCCGGACCCTCTTCTACCCATCCTCCATTTCCTTGGTTCGGATAGTAGGGGTCCCCTAGTAGATGGTATCCTACCATTGCATTTGTGCGAGAATAGGGATATGAGAATTGTCTAAAAATTAAAACATGTAGGTTAAACTATTGTATTTAAAAATACTCCTATAGTATTCTAGACGTTATGTTTGATTCTAAAGTTTATAAGTTTGGTAAGTTTTAGACTTGTTGTCCACTACAGTTATTCCCTGGCATACGTTAGTCGGCTCTCGGATAAATATACTTGATCAGGCTATATTCGTCTGAGTCCCGATTACATGTCCCACGGCATACTTGCAGTGCACAACTCATATATAATACTTCTATATTGTTTTAATACGACACTACTCTATATTGTATGCATAAAGACCTTTATAAAATTTTATTTAAAAAGTCAAAATTTAAATCAGACTGTTTTTGCCCAGTTGTATTTATAGTTGTACGTCATAAATGGTTTGACATACATAGTTCACTATAAAAAATGCTTTGGTACCAATCTGTCATACCCCCAAACCTGAACGACAGAAACGTTCAGGGGCGGAGGACGTCATGTACAGTATAATAACAAATGAATAGTAAAGAAAGTACACACGACCATCATATACATAATTGAAAAGTTTACACGATTGTAGTATTACATGTTTGCAAAATTCAATTACAATATGATATCCAAACTATTAAACTAACGCTTGAGCGTAAGTCTTCAAAAGCTGTTGCAAACCTGGTTTAGCGATTTCCTGAGAATACAAGTTATTTCAAAGATAAAGTGTCAACATTTTAGTTTGTGATTTCATAAGTTGTTATTTATGTAAATGAATGTCATTTGAAATGTTCGCATTTGTTTTCATAAAATCTGATATTTTCTTAAGAATGATGTTGTAAATCGTTATTGTACAAAATGAATGGATTTGAAGCAGGAAAATCCTATATTTTCATAAAAGTGACGTATAGTCTTATATGAACCAAAAGCATGAACATAAGTAAATATGTCATACTTAAACTAGGAATGTATAGTTTTATTATTAAAACAATAAAATCACTAATGAGGTCCTTAAATCCGATCCTGAACGTGACAATAATATCCTACTATGATTACTTAATATAAACTAGTTATATAAAAGCAGTAGTAAAGATACTATTCCATAGCGGTGTTCGAGAAGTGTATTACTACGTGCATGAGTCATTATTTCCGCGTGCGAGTCTCTCATAACCATACTAGACGGTAGTACCAATGTTGACATTTGTCATCCCGTTGTTATGATATGTTATATGAACATATAAATGAAACATAGTCTGTTATATATATATATATATATATATATATATATATATATATATATATATATATATATATATATATATATATATATATATATATATATATATATATATATATATATATATATAAACTTGTTTTATTCCACAAGGGCAAAATGGTATCATGAGATGTTTTGCATGCTAATGTGTTCATCTGATAGTTATAAATCACATATGATTGATTATATTATGAAAAATATAGCAAACGATTGATGTTTTTCACATGATTTTTACCATGTGTTTACAAGCATTCCCCCCCCCCCCCCCCCCAAAATAAAAAAAATTATTTATTTATTTATTTAAAAGTAGTTAAAAACATATTTAAAGTGTGTTTACAAGGGTGTGAACTCACTTGGTAGAAGTAGTAGCTTGAAGAAGGCGAGACTAAACTCGAGCTGTACTTCGACTGGAGAAAGTCGATTTCTCGGTAATCTCGGGGGCGTTGGGACTTGCGTCGTGATGTCACACCCCGAAAACTAAGGCGGAAACATTTCCGTGGCGGACTCCACGTTGAGTATCAAATCCAATGCACATAGTAAGTAAAGTAAACAACCATTACATTACATATAGAAATTTAAATTTGATCAAAAGTAAAGTTGTACAGTGTTATACATATGTATATATAAACAAGAGCAAGACGTGTCTTGAACGCACTCCATCTTCGTCAAAAAGGAATCATCAGGTACCTGTCTAATGCGGACCTGAGTATACAAGCATTTTAAAAATCAGCATAAAGCTGGTGAGTTCATAAGCGGTTTTGTTTTGTGAAAATGTACGAGTTCCCTTTTGGTTTCTGAAAATGTTACAACCCAGGAAAATCCCATATTTTCTTAAAAGTAATGTTTGATTAACTGTTAGGTTACACATTTCTGGTTATGTTTAACTGTTATCCCAGGAAAATCCCATATTTTTTCTAATGTGAAAGATGTATACTGACAACCTGGCTATCCTTGTAATGTGTGTGTGTGTGTGTTTTCGTTCACCAACCCAAAATGTAATGTAAAAGATGTACTCTGAAAATGTATTAGTTTTAACACGTTTATAAAACTAACATATACCAAGTAAACTAATTACTTAACCCATTATTACTATTATGTAAATTTCTGTTATCAAAATTGCGACTTCCATAACCATACAATAGACTAATTAGGGCAATAAATAGTCCATCACCCTATATGACTTTCGTCACCCTTGAACCTTTCGGTTCGGCTGTACCTAGCAGCCAGGTGCGGGGTAGTCAGCCCCGTATAGATCTATACACTCAAGTCACGCTCCCTATTTAAGAGATTCTGGTTACAGGGGCGGTCCTCCACTCGCGTATCTATGTGGAGTGTTCACCGAGGACGTCTCTCCAATTATAGGATTAACAAATTTACTAGTAATAATACTGAAAGATCAAATGACTATCCTCCACTTGCATATTTCTATGAAGTGTTACCGAGGACAAAACCATGTTCAAATGTTATTCTTTTAACTGTTATATTGTGGGAAAACATTTGTGAAAATATAAATACAACAATTTATAATGTAATTCACAAATAACATGATAATGTGTCCTGTAAGTTCAAACGGTTGTTTGTTACGACTGTCAGTATTAAAAGCATATATAATATGAAACACAATGTATATAAAACAAGTTTTGAGTACAAGTATCACTTGTACTTTGCTTGTATTCCCCCTGAAAACAGTGAAAACAGTGAAAATGGGTAGGGGTATGAACTCACCAGACGAGAAAACGCGACGGTTTGGATGCTATGTGACGGTTCAGGGCTTGATTACGCGTGAGGTTCCTATGTAATATGAAATGATATGAAATTTTATCTAATTAGACTTTGAACCACTAATTAGAAATGAATTTTCACTCCAAGACGTGAAAACACTTTAATTCAAGTGTTATGAGTGATCCGGGTAGCATCTAAGGGTGTGTAGGGCCTAAATATGATGTTTACTCTTCAAAAATAAACTCCTTGAAGATTTTATGGCCTATTGACCATATCCCCATGAGTTTACAGCCGTAAAATCATGGGTGGTGGGTTCTTGTTTGCCAAATGGTCATACAATGCACATGGGAAAGTTCTAGGGTCGATTCCATGGCTTAGGAAGTGATCGGGACTTGAAATGGCCTTGGGAAATGAGTTTACGATCTAAGTAGATGCTCTTGGGGAGTTTAATACCTTAAACTCATGAGTTTATAGCCATAAACTCATGTTTGTCCATGAATCAAAGGCTTCGGTGGTTGTAGGTTAATCACATGTGATTCTAGGTCCAAAACCAAGCTATTCAAGGGGTTAAAGGCAGCTTAACACCCTTTGAGGGGTGTTTATGGCCTAAGGAAGTGGTTTTACGATCCAAGAATGTTCTTGGGCCATAAAATCAACTTTATCCCATTTGATGATGATTTGGTGCATCACATGAAGGTTTATGAGGTTCTACACTCCCATAGAAGCATTTTGAAGGTGTTTAAGGAAATTTTGACTCATTAACATGAGTTTATGGTCCATGAATGAGGGTTTATGGTCCAAGAACATGCTTGGTCCGTAAACTCACGTCCATACATCATATGATACGATTTTGGGGTCCTAAGCTCATGCATGCAAGTTTCTAGGCCAAATCTAAGCCCTAGAAGTGTCTTTGAGGGGTTTTGAGGCTTCATAACCCTCATATGAGGTGTTCACGGCCTAAGGAGGTTCCTAGATCATAAAAACTTGTTTATGGTCTCATTCCTCATAAAAAAATCCGAATTTAAAAGTCTAAGATGCTAATTCATGAGTTAGGGAAGTTACCTTAGTGATTTAGGGCTTGTTTTGGATGATTTTGGCTAAGTTTTGGATTTTAGAGAGAGAGAGAGTGGTGAGAGGAAGTTTTTAGAGAGAGAGTAAAAGCCTCAAAATGATGTCACTCAATCCCTTATATAGGGGTTGAGTTTGTGGCCCGGTGGAATTCTACCCGATACTGCCGTTAGACGGTGCTTTTGGTCGCAACCGATAAAGTTGTCGTATTTACGAGTTAAATAAAAACTAAATATTTTTTAAATGAAATAGAAAATATTTTAATGTTTTTAAAATGTATTCCATCACTTTTAGAACATTAATAGAAGTCGCAATAATTTATTAAGAACAAAGTTAACGAAAGTTTTTGAAACTAACCGTTGTATTAATGAAAACGGGTTACAAATAATGGAACAAACTTCCGGTTGTCACATTATCCCCCCCCCCCCCCCCCCCCCCGTTAGAGGGAATTTCTTTCCGAAATTCAGAATTAAGATACAAATCATGGATTTGGAAAGAGATGCGGATACTTCAGTTTCATCGAGTCTTCACGCTCCCAAGTGAATTCCGGTCCCCGCTTGGCAATCCAACGAACCTTCACTATTGGGATGCGACTTTGTTTCGTACGTTTGATCTCTCGATCCATGATTTCGATGGGCTCCTCCACGAAGTTTAAGTTCTCATTGATCTTGATCTCATCAAGAGGAATCACAAGGGTTTCATCGGATAGACACATTTTAAGGTTTGACACGTAGAAGACGGGATGAATGTTGCTAAGCTCGTGAGGTAATCGAAGTTTATAGGCTACCGGACCGATCCTGGAAAGGATCTCAAAGGGTCCAATGTACCTTGGATTAAGTTTCCCACGCTTTCCAAAGCGTACCATGCCTTTCCAAGGGGAGACCTTCAACAGGACACGGTCTCCAACCTGGAACTCCAGAGGTTTCCGTCGGTTATCAGCATAACTCTTCTGTTGGTCTCGTGAAGCTTTCAGTCATTCTCAGATCTAGATGATTTTCTTGGTGGTTTCTCGGATAATTTCAGGACCAGTGAGAGCACTGTCGGGGAATTGACTCTTGGCTAGCTGCATGTCTCCTACCTCGGCCCAGCACAGAGGGGATCTGCACTTATGATCGTAGAGGGCTTCGAACGGAGCAGCCTTGATACTGGTGTGGTAAATTTTGTTGTACGAGAACTTGATCAAAGGTAAGTGTGTGTCCCACAACTGTCCGAAATCGATGACACATGCCCTAAGCATGTCTTCCAGGGTTTGGATACTTCTCTCACTCTGTCCGTCGGTCTGAGGGTGATAAGCCATGCTCATGTCTAGTTTAGTTCCAAGAGCCTTCTGGAGTGACTGCCAAAATCTGGAGGTAAACCTGCTATCTCGATCGGAGATAATGGATGCTGGTACACCGTGCAGTTGAACTACCTTTTGGATGTAGATTCGCGTGAGTCTTTCCATTTTGAATGATTCTTTGATCGGAATGAAGTGAGCGGATTTGGTCAAACGAGCGACAATGACCCAAATGGTATCGTACCCACTTGGACACTTGGGTAACTTGGTGATGAAATCCATGGTAATCATCTCCCATTACCACTCGGGTATCTCAGGTTGCTGGAGCAGACCCGAGGGTTTCTGGTATTCGACTTTCACTTTGGCGCAAGTCAAGCACTTTCCCACGAATGTAGCGATCTCGGCTTTCATGTTCGGCTACTAGTATTGTTTCTTGAGATCTAGGTACATCTTGTCCGAACCTGGGTGAACAGAGTATCTGGTCTTGTGTGCCTCTTCCATGACAATCTTCCTGAATCCTCCGGACTTTGGAATCCAGAATCGGTCCATGAAACAGTAGACTCCGTCACCTCTGATCTCAAGTTTCTTATCCATTCCCCTTAAGGCTTCACTTGATTTGTTCTCGGGTTTGAGGGCTTCTATCTGGGCATCTCGGATTTGCATGGATAATTGGGAATGGATAGTCATTGTCAGTGTCCTCACTTTACGGCTCGAACTTTCCTTTCGACTAAGGGCATCTGCTACCACATTGGCCTTGCCGGGATGGTAGCGGATTTCACAATCATAATCGCTGAGTAGTTCTACCCATCGATGTTGCCTCATGTTTAGGTATTTCTGATTGAGGATGTGCTGCAGGCTCTTATGCTTAGTGAAGATCGTACACTTGGTTTCGTAGAGATAATGTCTCCAAATCTTTAGTGCAAAGACTACGGCTCCTAACTCCAAGTCATGTGTGGTATAGTTGACCTCGTGTGCTTTTAGCTGTCTCGAGGCATAAGCAATTACCTTTCCCCTTTGCATAAGCACACAGCCTAAGCCCTGATTAGACACATCACAATAGACAACGAAGTCTTCTGTCCCTTCAGGTAGGGACAAAACAGGTGCGCTACACAAGGCTTGCTTTAACGTCTGGAATGCGGATTCTTGTTTTTCACTCCAACAAAAGGGTACACCTTTCTGTGTTAGAGTGGTTAGGGGATTGGTGATTTTGGAAAAATTCTGGATGAATCTCCGATAATAGCCGACGAGACCCAAGAATTGACGGATTTCTGTGGGTGTCTTCGGTGCCGACCAATTCTCTATCTCTTTAATCATGGAAGGATCCACATGAATACCTTCCTCGCTTACCACATGACCGAGGAATGTTACCTTCCAGATCCAGAATTCACACTTGGAAAATTTCGCGTACAGCTTCTCGGATCTAAGGGTTTCCAACACTAACCTCAAGTGTTGCTTGTGGTCTTCTTCACTTCTGGAGTAGACAAGGATGTCATCAAAGAACACGATGACAAATTTTTCTAAGAAAGAACGACACACCCAGTTCATCGGGTCCATGAACACTGCCGGTGCATTGGTTAGACCGAAGGGCATCACTACAAACTCGTAGTGTCCATACCGAGTCCTGAAAGCTATTTTGGAAACATCACTCTCCTGAACTCGTAACTGATGGTACCCTGACCGAAGGTCTATCTTTGAGAAGTAGCTGGCTCCCTGGAGTTGATCGAAGAGGTCATCTATTCGCGGAAGGGGATATCGGTTCTTGATGGTCAACTTGTTCAGCTCGCGGTAGTCGATACACATCCGAAAGGATCCATCTCTCTTCTTCACAAACAAATCCGGACCTCCCCAAGCTGAGGAACTCGGTCTGATGAACCCTTTATTGAGTAACTCGTTGAGTTGGCTAGATAACTCCTGCATTTCTGCTGGAGCTAAACGATATGGAGACTTGGATATGGGGGTAGCTCCAGGAATTAGGTTAATGCGAAATTCGACCTGACGTTCGGGAGGAATTCTTGGGAGCTCTTCCGGAAAGACATCAGGAAAGTTACAGACTTCGGGGATGCTCGCGAGCTCTTTAACTTCCTGTTTCTTGTTAATGACATGGGCTAGGAATGCATGGCATTCCTTTCGCAAGAGTTTCTGAGCTTTGATGCAGGAAATGATGCGAAGGTTGGAGCTGAGTTTATCACCATAAATTATGAGAGTTTGACCCGTAGGAAGATTGAGACGGATGGATTTTTCGTAGCAAAGGATATCAGCATGATTGGGACTCAACCAATCCATGCCAATGATAACATCAAAGCTCTTAATGGAGATTGGCATAAGATCGATGGGAAATGAATGATCGTTTAGGGTAAGGGTACAACCTATGAATACATCACTAGTGCTTTCTTTCTCACCGTTAGCCATCTCGACGGTAAACGTTTCGGTTAATGGTTGGGGATTAGGTATTAGATTATGTTTGAACGAATGACTAACAAAACTTCTTTCAGCACCCGAATCGAAAAGAATACTAGCATAAGAGTTGTCGAGAAGGAATATACCCGAAACAACAGTGGAATCGGCGACTACCTCCTCCCGTCCCATGGCTAGGACTCTCCCGGTATTATCAGCTGTCGCCTTCTTAGGGCAGTTCCTCTTGTAATGCCCAAATTCTCCACAATTATAGCAGGTTTGACCAACACCTGCTTTAGAAGATTGATTTGCAGATTGGGTTGGGGCCTTGCAAAATCGGACCGTGTGCCACTTTTTCCCACAGTTGGTGCACGACAGTTCACGATAGGGGTCAGGGTTATGGTGGTACTTGCATTTTTCACACAGAGAGATGTTACCAGCATATCTACTGATAGGGGTCTGAGCTGTAGATCCGACAACAGAAGCAACAACAACGGGGGTAGTAGCAATGTGGACTGCTACAGTGTGCTGTTTCTTTGAGGATCCTTGGGAAGGTTGGCCTTTCTTCTTCTTCCAGAACTTTCTCTTTTCACTACTAGTTTTGGTCGGTTTAGGAGTGGCGGTTGTTTCCTCAACTTCATTGTTGTGATCAATCAGGATCTAGGCTAAACTTTTGGCACTAGCATAAGTATTCGGCCGTGCAGATAAGACGTGTCCCTTGGTTGGCTGGGTCAGCCCCCAAATAAATCTTTCTATTTTCTTACTCTCCGGGGTAACCATTCTCAGATAGAGTAGTGTCAGGTCATCGAACCTCGAGGTGTACGCTGCAAGATCGAAACCCTTCATCTTTAGGTTCCAGAGCTCGTGCTCTAACTTCTGTATTTCGCCCCGAGGGCAGTACTCAGCCAGAAGGAGTTCTTTCATGGCTTCCCAGCCCATAACATTGGCTACAGGTAGGGTCAGGGATTTGACTCGGCCGTTCCACCAAGTCAGGGCTTTGTCACTGAAGGTACAGGCTGCGAACTTTATTTTATCGGACTCCGAACAAGCATAGATTTTGAAGATGGATTCGATTTTCTTGAACCATCGAGTGAGGGAAATGACACCTCCAGTGCCATCAAAGGAAGTGGGTTTTGTGCTCATAAAATCTTTATAAGAACCCCCTTTTCGGTGTCCTTGACTATCTTCTAGGTTTTGGGGTTGGGGACCACCTCCTGAATTTATGGGGTTCATTTGTGACACGACGACTATCACTGCAGCAGTAATGGCTGTTTGAAGTGTTGCGAGGTCAATTTGAGGAGAAGGTGGTGGTGGAGGGTTGTTGGTCTTTGAGCTGGGTCTCTTTCTTGGAGGCATCTTGATCTAATAAGTTCAGGAAAGAGAGGATGATAAGTCCTCCGAATTTAATCAAGAGATATGATAGTTATATATTCCGAATAAGCGATAAAGCAGGAATGAGTTATGAAAACAGATAAATTATCGCTAAAGGAATGATCAGGGAATAACGCTTGAATGAGGATCTCTACACAGGATTGGTTCGAGAAATACTCCCATAGTATTTCATGATTCACTACGACCATGGTTCGATGTTTGGGATATTAGGGTAAGTTTTAGGCATGCTGAACACCACAATCACACCCAAGCACATGTTGGCCGTGTCTCGAATGAATATAGTTGGCCAGGCTATATTGATCCTAGACACAACTACATAACTGCCCTGGTTTAACCACAGTACACAAAACCCATTTACTTATGTTTTGTTCTACTTGTAGTTACGGATCTCGATGGTTAGGTATACTTGTATAATTTTGAAAATACTTATATTTTGAAGGATACTTTTAGTTCAGAGCACTTAGGCCCCTTAGTGTTTATATTTTTATACCATGTAAGGTTTGGTATACTTCATTCACTATAAACAAGGGCTCTGATACCAATCTGTCACACCCCGAAAACCAAGGCGGAACATTTCCGGGGCGGACTCCACGTTGAGTATCAAATCCAATGCACATAGTAAGTAAAGTAAACAACCATTACATTACATATAGAAATTTACATTTGATCAAAAGTAAAGTTGTACAGTGTTATATATATATATATATATATATATATATATATATATATATATATATATAAACAAAAGCAAGATGTGTCTTCAACACACTCCGTCTTCGCCAAAAAGGAATCATAGGGTACCTGTCTAATGCAGACCTGAGAATACAAGCATTTTAAAAATCAGCATAAAGCTGGTGAGTTCATAAGCGGTTTTGTTTTGTGAAAATGTACGAGTTCCCTTTGGGTTTCTGAAAATGTTAGAAACCAAGAAAACCCCATATCTTCTTAAAAGTAATGTTTGATTAACTATTAGGTTACACGGTTCTGGTTATGTTTAACTGTTATCCCAGGAAAATCCCATATTTTCCTAATGTGAAAGATGTATACTGACAACCTGGTTATCCTTGTAATGTGTGTGTGTGTGTGTGTTAGTTCACCAACCCAAAATGTAATGTAAAATATGTACTCTGAAAATGTATTAGTTTAACATGTTTATAAAAATAACATATACCAAGTAAACTAATTACTTAACCCATTATTACTATTATGTAAATCTCTTTTATCTAAATTGCGAGTTCCATAACCATACAATAGACTAATTAGGGCAATAAATAGTCCATCACCCTATATGACTTTCGTCACCCTTGAACCTTTTGGTTCGGCTGTAGCTAGCAGCCAGGTGCACGGTAATCAGCCCCGTATAGATCTATACACTCAAGTCACGCTCCCTATTTAAGAGATTCTGGTTACAGGGGCGGTCCTTCACTCGCGTATCTCTGTGGAGTGTTCACCGAGGACTTGTCTCCAATTATAGGATTAACAAATTTACTAGTAATAATACTGAAAGATCAAATGACTATCCTCCACTTGCGTATCTCTATGAAGTGTTACCGAAGACAAAACCATGTTCAAATGTTATGCTTTTAATTGTTATATTGTGGGAAAACATTTGTGAAAATATAAATACAACAATTTATAATGTAATTCACAAATAACATGATAATGTGTCGTGTAAGTTCAAACGGTTGTTTGTTACGAATGTCAGTGTTAAAAGCATATATAATATGAAACACAATGTATATAAAACAAGTTTTGAGTACAAGTATCACTTGTACTTTGCTTGTATTCCCCCTGAAAACAGTGAAAATGGGTAGGGGTATGAACTCACCAGACGAGAAAACGCGATGGTTTGGATGCTATGTGACGGTTCGGGGATTGATTACGCGCGAGGTTCCTATGTAATATGAAATGATATGCAATTGTATCTAATTAGACTTTGAACCACTAATTAGAAATGAATTTGCACTCCAAGACGTGAAAACACTTTAATTCAAGTGTTAGGAGTGATCCGGGTAGCATATAAGGGTGTGTAGGGCCTAAATATGAAGTTTACTCTTCAAAAATAAACTCCTTGAGGAGTTTACGGCCTATTGACCATATCCCCATGAGTTTATGGCCGTAAACTCATGGGTGGTGGGTTCTTGGATGCCAAATGGTCATACAATGCACACGGGAAAGTTCTAGGGTCGATTCCATGGCTTAGGAAGTGATCCGGACTTTAAATGGCCTTGGGAAATGAGTTTAAGGTCTAAGGAGATGCTCTTGGGGAGTTGACTACCTTAAACTCATGAGTTTATGGTCCAAAACCAAGCTATTCAAGGGGTTAAAGGTAGAAACACCCTTTTTTGGGCTATTTACGACCTAAGGAGGTGGATTTATGGTCCAAGAATGTTCTTGGGCCGTAAACTCAAGTTTATCCCATTTGATGATGATTTGGTGCATCACATGAAGGTTTATGAGGTTCTACACTCCAATGGAAGCATTTGAAGGTGTTTAAGGGCATTTTGACTCATTAACATGAGTTTATGGTCCATGAATGAGGGTTTACATTCCAGGAACATGCTTGGTCTGTAAACTCATGTCCATACATCATATGATACGAATTTGGGGTCCTAAGCTCATGCATACAAGTTTCTAGGCCGCATCTAAGCCCTAGAAGTGTCTTGGAGGGGTTTTGAGGCTTCAAAACCCTCATATGAGGTGTTCACGGCCTAAGGAGGTTCCTAGACCGTAAACACTTGTTTATGGTCTCATTTCTCATAAAAATTCTGAATTTGAAGGTCTAAGATGCTAATTCATGAGTTAGGGAAGTTACCTTAGTGATTTGGGGCTTGTTTTGGATGATTTTGGCTAAGTTTTGGATTTTAGAGAGAGAGAGAGAGAGTAGTGAGAGAAAGTTTTTGGAGAGAGAGAGTAAAAGCCTCAAAATGATGTCACTCAATCCCTTATATAGGGGTTGAGTTTGTGGCCCGGTGGAATTCTACTCGATACTGCCGTTAGACGGTGCTTTTGGTTGCACCCGATAAAGTTGTTATATTTACGACTTAAATAAAAAGTAAATATTTTTTTAAATGAAATAGAAAATATTTTAATGTTTTTAAAATGTATTCCAACACTTTTAAAACATTAATAGAAGTCGCAATAATTTATTAAAAACAAAGTTAACGGAAAATTTTGAAACTGACGACTTTATTAATGAAAACGGGTTACAAATAATGGAACGAACTTCGGGTTGTCACACGTGAGCTAGCGGTAATATCGGGGCATTAAGGTAGGTTAGAGGGGCTAGAGAGGCGTTTAAGGGTGAATGAGTTGAGAGAGAAGCAACAAAACCCGAAGCCCTAGCCTCCTTTTTATAGTGCTAGGGGCTCTCATGAATGCATAGCCTTCCTTTAGGGAACGTAACGTGTTCCCCCTGTGAGGTAAGTGCTTATGTATTTTCCTCTAATGGACGATGGGATGGTTCTGGTCGCAGAATGTAGGGCGTTTCTTTAGGGAACGCAGGGCGTTCCTTCCTAGACCAACCTCAGATTTTGTGCCCCGAACTTGTAAAATCCTTAACGTTCGTGTACGAGCTCCAATTTCGACGTTCTTTATATCCACGCGTAGGTGACAAAATGCTCTACAACTCTCGTTTAGACTCTGTCGGCTAATTCTGATTTATTTTTAATAATATATTTTTAACAGGCCGGGACTGGAAAAGTTCGTCAAAAATTCATAACTTCTTTTTCCAATGCCCGTTTTCGTCAGTCTTTTTACCGTTGTATTACCATTGACGAGATCTTCGATTCTCGTTTAGGTCGTGTTGGCTAAAAGTCGCTCGATCTCTATTTCGAGTTTTTAGCTGTCTACCGATATGTCCGACCTTTGAAAAATTATAACTTCCTAATATGAAGTCAGGTTTAGGCGTTATTTTTATGTATGTTTATGGTTTTGGGATATCTACGACTTTCATTTAGATACGTAAGGTTAAAAAGCATTTTATTTAAATTTTGCGTTTTCTGCTTAACAGTGTTTTACCGGTATTGTCGCGGATCTTCGATTGGTCATAACTTGTTCGTTATAATTCGAATTTTAGTGTTGTTTATAGTTTTGGAAACCTTGTTACGATACCTACCATTTAGTATACTCAATTATGGTTATCGAACAAATTTATTTTTGACCTAATTTTTGCTGGTGTTACATTTACTTCCCAAACTCAATTGAGAAAAAAAGTTAAGAATGGGGAATCAACCTAAGTCATACATTTATTTTGCCGCAAAACACTTGGTCGCACTGGCATAAATGGACCAGACTATACACGTTTGTTTTTAAAAAAAAAAATATTTTTCCTTAATCATTGTCATAGAAAATAGAAAAACAAAATCTTTTTTTGTTTGAGATTTTAAGAAGCTATTTTTATCAAAAAAACTATTTCAAATATATCAAAATTCATAATTTTTTATTCTTTATAAATAGATATACATATTGATCTTGTTTTAAGATAAAATAATTTTTTATAGGTTTAGCTTTCGCTATTCATAAGTGAATAAATGTATATCACACTACATTCGTTATTCACTTATGAATAAAATGTATACTTAATTTTTTTTTTTATTCTAGTATCATTCGTATATGAATATAACAAGCAATAATTTTTTTTTAACATTTTGTTTTTTGTTTTTTGTTTTTTTTTTACATTACCTTTTATCATAGTTTATATTAATATATGAAGAAAACATGTGTTAGCTCTCATTATATATTATATTCATATATGAATAAAACATTTAATATATTTTTGTTGTAGTTCATTTTTATTAAAATATAAATGTGTAGTATGTTAATAAAATTCTAATACATGTGTTATTTACACATAAATAAAAATATAGTAAAAAAAACTTTATTAATTGTTATATTTATATATGAATGATAACTAAACTGCATATATTTTATTCATAACTAAATAACGAATGTAATCTAATAAAAATCAGATATACTTTTCATCGCTTATGAATAAAGAGAACTAAAACTATAAAAAAGTATTTTTTTTATTTTTTAATAAATCTATATCAATGTGGATGTCTATTTATAGAGAATAAAAATATTATAAATTTTCATATGTTTAAAACCAATTTATAATAAAAATAGCTTGTTAATTTTTAAATTTTTTTTTTTGGTATATTAAGCTAATGATTAACATATGTGTATTGCATTCTTTTTTCCACCAGTATAATAGACGTTTTCGCGGCAAAAATAAATAATCGTCTAAGAATAATTCCATATCAATATTTTTTTAGTTTCTTAATAAAAGTTACATCTCTCTCACTCTCGGTGTGTGTGTGTGTGTGTATATATATATATATATATATATATATATATATATATATATATATATATATATATATATATATATATATATATATATATATATATTTGAAACTCTCTGCTTTTTAACTTTAAAAAAAAATTAATATATTAAAATTATTTATTTATTATCATTTCAATATGAGCATTCTGGTGTCTATGATTCTTTTAACAATTTTAACAGTAATAAGTACATTGTAAAATATTTTATAACTTTTTAATAATTATAAGAGGCTTAAATTGACTAACAATAACGGTAAGTACTAATATATCGTAAAAATATATATTACATAACTTTAGATTATAACCAAATGTTAATATTTACAAATAAGGATGATAGAAATTAAATATGGTCATAGAGTTAATTTTAAAATTATTTATAAATAAGAATGGTTGAAAGTAACATTAAATATTGAATTATATTTAATTTTATTAATAGATATGGTCAATAATTAATTTTGAAAGTAGTCAGTCATAACAATTTCTAAAGTAACATTAAATCTTGGTCAAATAATTAATTATGATAGTAGTCATTCCTAACAATATTTCTAATAACATTAAATTCAAAATTATATTTAATTTTATTAATGTGTGGGTAACAAATAATATTCATTGAATAATATTATTTTAAGTAGTTTCAATTTTCAACTGTGATAATTATATTTTTAGTAGTTAATGTCATGAAAAAATCAATATCAACAACGTTTTTCTTAAATTATAACTATATAATTTCAACATGTGTATCGTACATGTATTTAACTATTATAAATTATAGATTAAGTAATAATGTTATAAATTTTCAGACTATATTTGTTTGAGTAATATCTAGCGTAGTGGTATAAGCATTGTATTCCTTTTAAGATCGATGATTGAAATTCCGTTAGAAATAGATTAGATTTATCGTTTAAAAAAAACTCTAATATAATTATATTAAATGTAAAAATTGTATTATATCATGGACATTAAATGCTATCATTTATAACTAATATATTATGCAACATTTTAATATAAATTTTAAATGCTCGAAGGGGAAGCTTTGGTTACATTACATAAGAGAAAACTTATTAAATTTTCTATAGAAAAACTCATTAAACTTTTTTCTAAATAAAGTTTTCCTCCTATCAAATGAATAAATAAAATACTGCATTACTTTTTTAAAATGATGAATTTGATATCGGCATCTTAACATAAGTAGCTATGATCCCCTATATATATATGTGTAAAACATGGGATGTCAACATATCAACTTAAATCATGAGTTTTACAACAAAATGTTCATTTGCTATCTATCTTTTGTTACATCTCTCGATATTTGTAAATAGTTTTGATAATTCTTTGAAAATTAAAACTCCTCCGGCAAGCAAATGGCTTGAACCATACAGAATCTATATAACTAATCAAAATGTCCCCGACATAATTATGTTTCAGTGTAATGCCCCGGGACAAAATCTACTCCAACCTGGCGAGACTGTTACATGGAAATTTCGAGATGATTTTATGTCGGATACTACATATAATTGTTGGTTCGCATGGCTTCCAAAAGGCGCGAGTGGTTTAAAGCAGGCATCGTTCAATGTTTTCGAAGAAAAAATTAGAAATCTTTGTGGAATAAGTTTGTTCAAGATGAATAGATGTTATTGGTTGATTAGGGAGGATGGTTTTTATTATTCTAACGATGGGATATCCCCGGAGGAGGCGAGTCCCATGCATACATGGAATTAGTAATCTTTTATTGTTACTATTGTATCCATTTTATCTTAATAGTCGGTAATCAAATGTTTTCTTCCTATATTGTCATACATTCACACCGTTGTTGGTTATATATATATATATATATATATATATATATATATATATATATATATATATATATATATATATATATATATATATGGGATATCCCAAGAGAATGCGAGCCTCATGCATTCATGGAATACATAATCTTTTCTTTTATTGGTACTATTGTATCCATTTTATTGCTAATATTTTTTCCTATACTGTCACACCATCACATATATGTTTTTTATTCGTCAACAAATTTGCAAACCCTCAAATAAATGTCAATGTGTGGGTTAGGACATACAACCAAATGTATATCTAGGTTTATGCCAATTATGTTTGAAACAGAAAGTTAAAAACATTATACATACATATATATATATATATATATATATATATATATATATATATATATATATATATATAATGTTTTTAACTTTCTGTTTCAAACATAATTGGCATAAACCTAGATATACATTTGGTTGTATGTCCTAACCCACACATTGACATTTATTTGAGGGTTTGCAAATTTGTTGACGAATAAAAAACATATATGTGATGGTGTGACAGTATAGGAAAAAATATTAGCGATAAAATGGATACAATAGTACCAATAAAAGAAAAGATTATATATTCCATGAATGCATGAGGCTCGCATTCTCTTGGGATATCCCAAATATATATATATATATATATATATATATATATATATATATATATATA
This sequence comes from Lactuca saligna, assembly GCF_052625555.1. NCBI lineage: Eukaryota > Viridiplantae > Streptophyta > Magnoliopsida > Asterales > Asteraceae > Lactuca > Lactuca saligna. The sequence continues at coordinate 210,372,795 of NC_136419.1, forward strand.
TATATATATATATATATATATATATATATATATATATATATATATATATATATATATATATATATATATATATATCGTCTTTAATAAATTAAGATATTTTTTGCTACTTTTCATACCATCATTGAAATTATCCAATGTCATTTTATGGTTATTTTAAATTGTTTTTTTCCAGGTATCATTTTATGAGTTTTTTTATTTTATTAAATTTCACATGATAATTTAATGTAAAAAGTGCAATAAATGTAATAATAAATGTATATCAATTTCATTAATGAACTTACCTTTTAATTTCAAAATTCTTAAAATTAAACCTCATTAGTTCTTTTTATTTAAATTTAAAAGATAAAAAATATTTTCGTTATAATAATTCATTATTTTTCTTGTTTTATTCTAAATTTAAAGTTGTCAAACATATTGACTTTTGTAGCTTTTTTTTTTTTTTTTTTTTTTTTACTTAACACATTTAATACATCGATCTCACAACTAATATATATATATATATATATATATATATATATATATATATATATATATATATATATATATAAAGGGCTTGTACTTATTATTTTATGGTTTAAAAAATCACATTTTAACTTTTGAATGGTGCAACCGGTCACAAGTTTTTTTTTTTTTCATTAATATCCTTTGCTAAACATTATATGTTTAATAATTTACAATTTTGAAAGAATATCAATATTAGCTGTAAATGAACCAATTTTTTTCAAAGTTTTTGCAAATTATCGTGCATTCAAAAGCGATCGACCCAAAATTATGTTTCTCAATTAGGAATGTTGATTTTAATTTTAATTGAATTTAATATATTAATTGGCAAATTGCATCAAATTTATGGAGACATTTAAGTTTCCTTATTTTGTTTATTATATTTTTAGATTAGATTTTTTTATAATTTAACAACAAAACCATAAAAATCACAATTTGCGAAGTGGATATAAAAGAAATTAAAAATTAAAAAAAATGTCATGTGACATATTGAATTAGGTAATAACATGAGGCAAAAAACATTCATTTGTTAGGTAGAATTTTACTACCTTTTCATCCGTATCCTTTTCTCAAACCGTTCTTCACACAAATCCGTTTCTTAAACTCCTCCTCGCTCGAACCAGGCAACATAATTATTTCAAGTATGATATTGTGTTCCATGATGGATTGAGGATAATAGTTACTGATATGGACTACCAGGAGTTAATGGAAGTATGATATGCTTCTAATTGTGTAACTCATGTATACATCGACCATCTTGGTGTTAATGTACCTCAATGGATACTTGACAAGCAAGCCAAAATATGATCTTTATTAGACGAATTGTCTGCTAGAAATGATCATTAAGAATTGCAAGGTGGTATGGATGGGAATGATGGAATTAACATTGAGGATTTGCTAGGTCATAATTTGCAATTTGATACTAAAGATTTGCAAGGTACTAGGGAGGATTTATAAGGTGAGGAAGATGATGGCATTGACATGGAAGTTGACAATAAACCTAATGAGTTTATTCCTATGAACGAGACAAAATATGATGAGTTTTTGAGCAAGTTGTGCCCAAAGGACCAAGTTACCCCTATCAATCCACCTCATGAAAAGCCATATGATCAGCTACATGAGGATGATGTAATATTTGATGAACAAGCTATTTACAATGAGAATGTTTATTGGAAAAAATAGAAGCTTGTATTACATATGAGATTTATGAGTCCTATATAACTGAAACACATGATGTGTAACTATGTTGTTGCAAATGATTATCAGTTATGCTGTAAGAAAAATGATTGTAGGAGACTTTTAGTGAAATGTTGTTCTGGTGCTTGTAAGTTTGGAATGTGGGCTTCTTGGATGAGTGAGGAAAAATCTTTCCGAATTAAGATTCTCATAAATGAGCATAACTTTGCAAGAAGCTTCAAATTAGGTTCATTTGTGAACTATGCCTAGATAGGTATCCATTATAGAACCCAATTCTTACATAAACAAAAAGTTAGTGTGAGGCTCCTTCGAGATGAGGTTAAAGAGAAATTTTGGATAGATGTAAGAATGGGACAGTGTAGAAGAGCAAATAAGTATGCAATTGAATTGATTGTGGGAACACTAGTGGAGCACTATGCAAAGCTATGGTTACATGGGGAGGGGATAAGAAGATCAAATCCTAGATCAACAGTCAAAATCGATGTCAATACTATGCTAGATGGTAAGACTTATTTTCACAAGTTTTACATTTGTTTTGATGGCCCAAAGCAAGGGTGGAGAGGAAGCTACAGAAGAGTGATAAATTTGGATGGTTGTTTCTTAAAGGGTTTATGTTCAAGAGAGCTACTATGTGTTGTAGGAAGGGATGCTAATAGTAAAATATTACCTATTGCATGGGCAATTGTATGTGTATAAAACAAAGCAAATTGGAAATGGTTCTTGAAAAATCTAAAAGATGACCTTAATCTAGATAATGGTTTTGGTATAACATTGATTTCGGATCAGCATAAGGTATGTCCTCTACTATAAACTTTTATATATTTTACATATAGGTTACATTATGTCTAACATATCACAATTGTTTGATAGGGGTTGTTAGAGGCTGTCAAAGAAGTGCTTCATGTTGCTAAGCATAGGCAGTGTGCAAGGTATATTATTGCCAACTTTAGGAAAAGATTAAGTGGTATATACTATGAGACCATGTTTTGGAAGGCAAGCACAGCATCTACTAAGACTTTATTCAATGTTGAAATGAAGGAGATTCAAGTTCTTAACCTTGCAGCCTATGAATACCTTATGGATACAAACCTAAAATCTTAGAGTAGAGCATTCTTTCAAGAAGGAAGGATGTGTAATGTGGTGGAGAATGGATTATCTGAGAGCTTTAAGAATTTCATTAGGGACACAATGAAAATGTCAATAATCACCATGTTAGAAGAGATTAGATTATATGTTTTGGAGAGGCTATAAAATTTAATATGAAAGGTAGTTCATGGATTGATTACAAACCTTTCCCATCAATTACACTCCTATTAAATTAATTGAAAAGAACACAAAAGTACATTCCAATCTTTACACTCTTAATCTAACTTACATACTAACTTAAGTAGTAGCTCAAATAGGTATTGACAGGTTTTACCAAGTTGTCTAAGCCAATTTGAAACCATAAACCTGGCAGAGTCATATACTGTTGACCTGGACAATAAGACTTGTAGATCTAAAGTGTGGCAAATTAATGGGTATGGACATGTGCATTCAGTAGCTACTATATCATATCTAAATAATGATGTTGCCACTTATGTGGATCCAATGTTCTATGGTGCCTTGTACAAGAAAACTTACAAATACCAAATACATGGGATGAATGGTAGCAACATATGGCCACCTACTGAGTTCATGCCACCTTACCACCAATGAATAGAATAAATCCAGGTAGACCAAAGGTAAATAGAAGAATGGATGCATCAGAAAAGCTTCCAAGACATACTGTGTCTAAGGCATGGAAAATAATATTATGAAGTGTGTGTAAACAAGTGGGGATAACAAGGTTACTTTTCCAGAAGTTGAAAGGCCATAGGTAAAAAGGGTAAGGGTTCAAAGGCCCCATGAAACTTATGGTCACCAAAAGGGAAAAAGGCCAAGGGTGAAGATGGTGAAGGAAGTTGTGGACCAAAGTTAGTTAATGAATGAGATAAACGACCAAAAGTTGGTGGTAAAAAAAAAATAAGAGATAATCATAAAAATGAAACTTGCAAAGAAGGTTAAGACCGAGGATTGGAAAGGAGAAACTAGTGCAAACCCAATAGACGTTAATGAGGAGGGAGTAATTTATGGTGTCATGTGGTTATGGTTAACAATGGTTTAACAATGAGTTGTAGTTGTTTGGTTTGACTTTTAGTTTTCTGTTTGATGTTATTTTGTTTGGTTTGACAATGGTATTAACTATTATCATGCTTTGGTCGCCCGTTAATAATAGTAGTTTTCAACGTACGTGCATGTAATTATATGAAGTATCATGTGGTCCTTGTGTTCTTAGTGGACAAATAGACAATGGGAACTGATTCGTACACAACAAAATTTTCCCATACATAATGATTTTTGCATTAAAGTGTTGTATTGTACAAGTCCATAAAACATATATTATTGTGCATGGATAAAAATTGTTGAGTACAAATCACTTCCCATAAACAATTATTGTTAAGAATTTTTAAAGCTATTTAGCAACGTAGTATATGTAATTAAATAGTGAAGAGTAATGACATGTAATTAAAACATTTAAGAACATGTGGTCCTTGTGTTTTTAGTGGACAAATATACAATAATTGTTAACAATTTTAAGATTCTTTTTTACCAACATACTATATGTAATGACATTAAGTGTGATATAATTTCACCAAAGTAAGGGTAATTAGCATCATCACACGTAATTAAGGCTAATTACAAGACAACAATACATCAAGGTCACATCACACAACTACAAGAAGGAAATCTCAAGACTTTATGTAACACCATCGTTTTCGAAGCTGAAGATGGAAACAAGGATACTGAAAACTCTAAAAGCAGTCAAAAAAGCTATCAAAAATGACGAATATATGGAAGTAACCCTTTATTGAGTCTTCTTCATTGTTCCTTCATCATCCCTTCCGTGGAGTCCTCTTCATTCTAACTATCACCCCCTTCACTTCTTCATTTCTTTTCAACACACATACTCAACAACTCTCATAACATATTAGGTAACTTACAAAATCTATACTTTCTTTTGCACTATCTTATTTGGGTTATGATTTTATTCATATTTTGTAATTTTTTTAAAATCAATGCTTTAAAGTAGGCTATCATAACTGTTGGGTTTTATACAAACAATCCTATGTGTGCATGCAACCCTAGAATTGGATCTATGTTTTCACTGTTAGTTACACAACATTATGAACACATAATAAAACCCTAATGAGTCATACTATTTTCGAAATTCACCAAGAAGATTAGAATACATACCTTTTGTTGTTATATAGTAATAACAACTCAAATCCTCCCTGTAATGACTTTAGAAAGCATAGAGTCACAAGTGTCACTCCTCTAATGGCTCACAAACACCAAGAGCAAGAGGATGAAGAATGATAAGAGAGGAGGCACCCAAAAACGTGTGGAAACCCTAGGGAAACTATTGACCACGTTTTTGGTGCTCTAGGGATCCTTAAATAGTGAGGCTATTAGGGTTATCTAACAAGGAAACCCTAATTTGACTGCTTAGGCCCTAAGCAACCCAAGGACTCCCTTCTTAGATGCCTTGGACGATTTCTAATCGGGTTTCCCATAGAAATCGTCCATCCCTCTAATATGGAGTCATTAGCCCAATATTCAACTATCATACAATTGACAATTCTAGTCCCTAAAGTTTAATTAATGTCTTTTAGGCACAAAATTAATTCTTAATTAATTATTGACTAATATTAATTAACCAATATGATTTCTCCTTTAATATATTATTCTCATAATATATTAATAAATCATAATTATTTCTCTCTCTCCATAATTCATCATATCAAGTTGCTTTGGTGAAGGCAACCCAAAAGGACCATGCACTATCGGGTCAAGTTCATACCAAAATAGTTATGAACTTAGACACTAATCCAACAGTCTCCCACTTGGATAAGTGTAATAACTATTATGCATATGACTTCAGATCCTGATCCGCAATCATAGCTTTCAAAAGCCGCTGTCAACTCTAATCTTATCAGATACGCATCCTTTAGATAAGGGATCATATATTCCTCCATTCTAGATATGGTATAAACTGAGACATGGATTTAAATCATTCTCTCTATCTATGTGTTGTTTCCTGATTTTCGATTTACGACGACTGACAACAAACTACAATTGAACACATCAAATTAGTACCAGATTGGCCAAGCGCTTAGGTGTCATCACTAAATCATTGAGGGGCCCACATATATCGCTTTCATCCCACTTTGGATAAAAGGAATGGATAAAATTTGATTCAATGCTTGCTTTCACTCACTCACCGAATCACACACAACAATATGTTTTATGACACCAAGTTATTGGTGCGTTTACATATTATGAATGTGTAACCGACTCGCAAGATACAACTCACATATCTCAGTTTCAAGAATATAACATATTATCATCTCACCAATCACTCGTGATAAAATCCATGAAGTGATCCAAGTGAGCATGGGTTTAATCGAATGCTCAAAATCATATTCGTAAGCACTCATGAACATTGCAGCAAACCCTTGCTATGTCTAATACACTTTAGACAATCTACAAACCAATTCATGACAGTCTTCATTCATACATACTTCCAACATATGAACGACTGTGATCCGTTCGAATAATTTGATTGTTCTAAACCAATTTAATTATTCAGGAAGTCAAAACATGCAAAGTGAAACACAAGAATAATACTAATCCCATACGGCACCAAACTCTGGGTATAAATAAAACATTTTATTTAATCACCATATTGATTACTGATTATTTGTTGTTTCGGGTAATCAACTTCTTTCTTTAATTATTACTACACTTGTCCTGCAACAACGTAAATTTTCAAAACAATTTTTCATTTTTCAAACAACATAAATCATCATTTAATATTCGAAAATCATATGCATAACAATTGTCATCGTAACAAAATACACCCCAAGATCATAAAATAACTCTTCCAACAGTGTGTACAGATCACGCCGGCACCTTCCCACGGTCCTCGCTAGTACATGAAACACATATCACAACAACTGTAAGCAGAAATGCTTAGTGAGTTCCCCAAAATACTACTTACGCACATACACCTTTCCAGGCCCTGACCTTCCGGTCCATGTGTCTCAAGGGACTTTCGTCCCGACTCGGTAAAACTTCCGGTCCTACCCGTGTCAACCTTACGGTCCACATCAAAACGCCTTCCGGCCCATAACATAATGCCTTCCGGCCCATATCAAGCATAGCATACATAGCACATACAAACGATTAACTTATCATACACAATGCATACCACTCATAACATATTCGACCTTCCGATCACACAATAAAACCCTTCTGGGTACAGTATAGTGAGAAAACTCACCTCGTGGAAAGTCTAAAATCTCACGTGCTCGCTATCTCCGAATCCCAAACGAAGACTCAACCTCGCCTAATCATCACGAATATCATTTTAATTAATATAGACTTCCACAACTAGACTTTACCCCTTATTAACATTCCTCAGAGGGTTAAAAGACCATTTTACCCTTCCTTGACTCAAAGTCCACATGTTAACCAAAACCCTAAAAGTCAACAAAAGTCAACATCTTCAGTACGCGGGGTGTACAGACTGATGTACGTGGGGAGTACATCGCCAACCCAAAAGTCGGGGTCTCCACCCAGTACGCTGCACGTACTGGGAGTTACGCCCAACGTAATAGTCCGATCTAGCCATTCTTCATTTCTGGTCTTAATCGGTTAAGTCACTTCTTCAACTTCCAGATCCGGCTTTCTTTAAGCCTCCTTACTCATAAAGTCGAAACCTTTAAGCCTTGGCATGGCTGTAAAGGTTCCTACACTCCTTAACACCTTTCCATTTCAACTCAAAAGATCTAGATCTCATGCATGGCTAATCATTCACGTCCAAGATTACATTTTTATGAATCTACAACTCAAATGAACCAGAAATATGATGGATCTAAACTAATGGAGACTACTTGCTCATAAAGTCTCCACCTTTGGGACCAAAACCCTAGAAAATGGTCCATAAAGCATACCACAAGAACTACAAGTCAAGATCCGAACTTTTTACCTTAGAATGAAGCTCCAACCTTTGCTAAACGCGGATCTACACTTGATCACCAACTTCTAGCCTCCACAATGGACTCCTCATATCCTTTGCTACCTTGAAATGACACCACCAAGCTTAGAACACTCACAATATAAGCTAGGAACGAAGGAACACTCTCTTAGGGTTTCTTTTTGAGTGATGGTGGCTGAGGAACCAAGCCATCTCATTCCTTTTATAGCCAACCACAAAAATTAGGGTTTTTGGGTCTGGACCAGTTACACCCAATGTAACCTTGGGTACGCCCAACGTACCCGAGGGAGGATGCGTTTAAATGAAGTGTGCGAGTACGCACAGCGTACTCCTTGTACGCCCAACATACTCGCCCAACACAAAAGCCCTTAAATGACAACAAAATAAAGATAAAGGGCCAAATAAAGATACCTGGATTTCGGGCTGTTACAATTCTCCCCCACTAGAACCAGACTTTGTCCCCGAAGTCTTACACCGAAAACAATTCCGGATACTGCTCCCGCATCTCAGACTCGGACTCCCATGTCAGCTCGGACCCCTTCCGAGGTTGCCACTGCACTTGCACTAAGGGTACTTCCTTGTGCCTCAAAACCTTAATCTTTCGATCCCTAATTTCCACTGATCTCTCAACATAGTTCATGCCTGCATCCACCTGAATATCATCTAATGGTACCACTACCGACTTGTTGGCAATACATTTCCTTAACTACGACACATGAAAGATGTTGTGGATCTGACCCTACTCAGTAGGTAGATCCAACAAGTAGGCTACCCAGCCAACCCTAGCGATTACCCTGAAAGGTCCAATATATCGAGGTCGCAACTTGCCACTCTTCCTGAATCGTATCACTCCTTTCCAAGGAGAGACCTTTAAGAGCACAAGGTCACCAACCTGAAACTCGAGCTCGGACCGACGCCTGTCCGCATAACTCTTCTGGGGACTCTGAGCGGTCAACAATCTCTGCCTGACCTGCTGTATCTTCTCGGTCGTCTGAAGCACAATCTCCATACTACCCATTACCCGTTGCCCCACCTCTCCCCAGCAGATGGGGGTGCGACACCTCCTCCCATACAACAACTCAAAGGGTGGCATACCAATGCTTGAATGATGGCTGTTGTTGTACGAAAACTCTACTAAGGGTAAATAGGTGTCCCAACTCCCTTGAAAATCCAAAAAACACACTCGGAGCATATCCTCGAGCATCTGAATCGTCCGCTCGCTCTGTCCGTCCGTCTGTGGGTGGTATGCGGTACTGAAATGCATCCTCGTACCCAAATCCTCGTGAAACTTCTTCCAAAACCTGGAAGTAAATCGTACGTCCCAATCTGAAACGATCGACATCAGAACCCCGTGCCGCGATACCACTTCCTTCACATATAACTCTGCCAACTTCTCTGCAGAAGAGCTCTCACTGATAGCTATAAAATGAGCGCTCTTTTTCAATCTATCCACAATCACCCAAATTGCATCGACCCCTCTCGCAGTCCTTGGCAATTTGGTGATAAAATCCATGGTAATCTGTTCCCACTTCCACTCGGGAATCTTCAACGGCTGCAACTTACCATGCGGACGCTGGTGCTCGGCCTTAACCTGACGACAAGTCAGGCACCTCTCGACAAACCACGCAACATCCCTCTTCATACAGGGCCACCAATACTCCTTCTTTAGGTCCAAATACATCTTAGTAGCCCCGGGATGGATCGAGAATTTTGACCCATGCGCTTCTTCCATCAAAATTGTACGCGTCCCACCCACAAACAGTACCCAAATCCGACCTTGAAATGTCATAAGTCGCCGACCATCAGTAACGAATTCCGATACCTGCCCGACAACTCACTCCCTCTTTCGGTTTTTTGGTCTCGCAGCCTCAGCCTGGGCCCCTCGAATGGTGTCCAAAATCGAAGTCATCACCGTCAACCTCATACAGACGTCTCGGATCGGGGCGCTCACTGCCTACAGCTCAATGCATCAGCTACGACATTAGCATTGCCCGGGTGGTACAGGATCTCACAATCATAATCCTTCACTACATCCAACCATCTCCTCTAGCGCATATTCAGATTTGGCTGATCCATCAAGTACTTCAGACTCTTGTGGTCCGTGTATATGGTACACCGAACCCCATAAAGATAGTGTCGCCAGATCTTGAGGGCAAACACCACAGCCCCCAGTTCCAGGTCGTGGGTGGGATATCACAGTATACCACAAAATCCTCCATCCCCTCCGGGAGTGCGAGTACCGGGGCCTCGCACAATTTCTGATGAAGGGTCTCGAATGAGGACTGCTGCTTTGGACCCCATGAAAATGCAACACCCTTTTGGGTCATCTTGGTAAGTGGCACTGCGATCTTGGAGAAATCCCTGATAAACCTTCGATAATAGCCGGCCAATCTCAGAAAGCTCCTGATCTCAGTGGGCGATCTCGACACTTCCTATCTCATCACCGCCTTGATCTTGGCCGGATCTACCAATATCCCCTTCTGGTTAACAAGGTGCCCTAGGAACTAGACCTCTCGTAACCAAAAATCACACTTGGAGAATTTGGCATACAGCCTCTCCGATCTCAATACTCCAAGAGTCTCCCTCAAATGTTCCTCATGTTGCTCCCTAGACCTCAAATATACCAAAATATCATCAATGAATACGATCACCGACTGATCCAGCATCGGCTTGCACACCCTGTTCATAAGATCCATGAATGCAGCCGGGGCATTTGTGAGCCCAAAAGGCATCACCACAAACTCGTAATGCCCGTAACGAGTTCTGAATGCAGTCTTCTGGATATCTTCATCCCGAACCCTCATCTGATGATAACCTGACCTCAAGTCTATCTTAGAGAACCAAGATGCCCCCTGCAACTAATCGAACAGATCATCGATCCTAGGTAACGGATACCGGTTTTTAACCGTCAACTTGTTCAACTCTTGGTAATCGATACACATCCGGTGTGAACCATCCTTTTTCTTGACAAAAAGAATTGGCGCTCCCCAATGTGAGCTACTCTGTCGAATAAACCCCTTTCCCAACAGCTCCTGAAGCTGCGAGGATAACTCCTGCATTTCTGGTGGAGCGAGGTGATAAGGTGCCTTGGCGATGGGTGCCGCTCCCGACACCAGATCGATACAGAACTCCACTTGCCTTTCCGGAGGCACGCCTGTAAGTTCCTCGGGAAACACATCCGAAAACTCGCACACTACTGGAACCTCGTCAACCAAATTTGGCCTCCCCGCGGCCATTCGTGTGTCTATCACATAGGCTATGAATCCACTGCAGCCCTGCTGCAAACTCTGTCTCGCCCTGGCAGCCAAACAAAACGCTGACCCACACCGGGTCCCCTCGCCATACACAGTAAGCAATCCCCCACTAGGGTCTCGTATAATCACCAGCTGCCTCTCGCAGTCAATGACTGCTCCAAACTTACTCAACCAGTCCATGCCCATGATGACGCAGACATCTCCCATCGCTATAGGAACCAAATCTATAGGGAACTCGACACCAAAAATATCGAGCACACATCCTCGAATCACGTCAGTGGCGTATACCGCTTTCTCATCAGCTATGGAAACCCTCAGAGGTTGACTCATCACCTCCCGATCAATACCGATGTGCTAACTAAAAGCCAAAGATACAAAAGACCGACTCGCACCCGAGTCAAATAATACCAAAGCAGGTACATAATTCACAAGAAAAGTACCTACGCATATCATAATATAAGCACAATATCTCAGCATAAAAGTAAATACACGAAATAATACATACCAGCCACGACATCGGGCACCGGGCGGACCTCCTCCACAGTCAACTGAAAAGCTCTCCCACGAGCATTCGGAGCCTTGACTTTCACCGGCCGAGTCTCGGTAACCCTAGCAGTAGGCATAGATCCTTGGTGAAGCTGAGGACACTCGGCCTTCCGATGGCCGGTCTGGTTGCAATGGAAGCAAACAATTAATCCCTTGGGGAAATCCCTACCGATGTGCCCCTCCTTGCCACACTTGTAGCAAGCACCTGATCCACAGGCCCCCTCATGACCCTTGCCGCACTTTCCGCAAGTGCGGCCCTTCTGACCTCCCGTCCTCGAATCGGCGGACTTGGTCCGCTTGGCTGCCAGCTGGGACTGAGCCGGCCGCCGATCCACCCACTGAGACTCGGCCTCCTCCCTGGCCTGAGTCTCCAACTCGATCTCCCTCTTTTGGGCATTTTTCTGGAGCTTAGCAAAGGTCCGGTATGACGAGTTCGATACGAACTACCGAACGTGTAACGTCATAAAATTTCCAACCAAAAAGTTTCATTTTTTTTACAACCATTAAGACATGAGTAATTAATTTAGATTTCCAAAATAACGTCGTAGTCTCCAACGATTACATAACAAAAGATAAAATAGTTTTCCCCGAGTGTGTGTACGATCACGCTGGCGCCTTCCCACGGTCCTCACTCGCACCTGAAACACATAAGCAACAACTGTAAGCATAAAGCTTAGTGAGTTCCCAAAATACAACATACGCACATACGCCTTTCCAGGCCTTGACCTTCCGGTCCATGTATTTCAGGGGACTTCCGTCCCGACTGGGTAAACCTTCCGGTCCTACCCACATCAACCTTCACAGTCCATATGACCACGCCTTCCGGCCCATATCATACATGTCACATATAGCAAATAACTTACACACATAAAGCATATATTCCATATCATAATCGACCTTCCGGTCACATAGTCAAAACCCTTCCGGGTACAGTATAGTGAGAAGACTCACCTCGTATGCCTTGCTAAGCTGCTACCTGTAAATCCTGGAATCACTCGGGCTCGAACCCTCGAGCTAAAATCCTCCTACGATATATATATAAATCTATAAATATTACTTGTACCACTAAGGTGGACCATTCAACTCAAGTCAACACCGGTTGACCCGGTCAGCAGTCTTTAGCTAATTTGGACTAGACTCGGCGAGTGCACAATAGTGACTCGGCGAGTCTACGCGTTTTTACCAACTCTCAAGCATTTTCCCTTTGACTCGTCGAGTACTCCCCTGACTCGACGAGTCCCACCTGGGCCTGAATCACAGGGTCACCGCGATTCAACTCGCCGAGTCTAAGGCCAACTCGGCGAGTCCCATCCTGACTCGGTCCACCTGTCAAAACCTTTCCAACTCTCTGCGACTCACTGAGTCGCCCACAAATCGGTCCAGTCTACACACAAGATGGTCTCAAGGACAATCTTCAAGTGACTCGTCGAGTCTGTTCTTCAGACTCGGTGAGTCCATGCCATGCACCAGCTAAAACTGGCTCTTGCGGTCAGATCCGTTCCATAAATACATAGATCTGGCCTTCCCAAGCTTATTTGTCACGTAAAGTCTCAGTCTTGGTTGCCATGCAATGCATACAAGGCTTATTTTGAAGAAACAACCTTCAATATGGCAAGTATAGCTTCTAACTCAAATGGATGGGCATAAAGCTTGTCATAAGGGGTCTCCTGGACCTGCTAAAGTCCAGATCTAGGTTCCATGTCTCCATGGGACCTCTCATACTTCTTATTCAAGCCAAGAAAGGCAAGAAGAAACCCTAGATTTGGCCCATCAACACAAAACACGAAGATTGGCTCAGAAAGTTACCTCAAGAAGACCCCCTTGATGAAATGGCAACAGATCTAAGCTCCCCAACACTTCAAGCTTGTTCCTCTCCCTCCTTTCCTTGCACTAACACACAAAATGAAGAACAAGAGGCCTTCAAACACACACACAAGGGCTTACAGACGTATGGAGGCTCTTAGGGTTCAAGGTGGCCGCATATGAGGGCCATAAGGTCCTTTAAATAGAGCTTAGGGCCGGGGAATTAGGGTTTCATTAAACATCACGGACTCGTCGAGTCCATCCCTTGGACTCGCCGAGTCCGGACGCGAACCCCCGCTAAAAACCGCGACCCGACTCGACGAGTTCAACCACCAACTCGCCGAGTCCCCTCACAGAATGCCAAAAATATATAAGGAAATGGAGATACCTGGGGATCCGGGCTGTTACAAATCTCCCCCACTAGAATAAGACTTCGCCCTCGAAGTCCCGCTTAGTCAAAAAGCTCCGGATGCTGCTCCCGCATCTCCCGCTCCGGCTCCCAAGTCATCTCTGATCCCTTCCGATGCTGCCACTGAACCAATACCAGGGGTACCTCCTTGTTTCTCAAAACCTTGATCTTCCGATCTTTGATGGCTACAGGTCTTTCTGCATAATTCAGACTTGCATCCACCTGAATATCTCCTAACGGAACCACCGCTGATTCGTCGGCTATACATTTCCGCAGCTGCGACACATGGAAAGTGTCGTGAATCTGTCCCAACTCTGCTGGCAAGTCTAAACGGTAGGCTACCCGTCCCACCCTTGCAATCACACGAAAAGGACCAATATACCGGGGCCCCAACTTGCCCCTCTTCCTGAATCGAATTACTCCTTTCCAAGGAGAGACCTTCAGGAGCACGAGATCACCAACCTGGAACTCAAGCTCGGACCGTCGCCTGTCTGTATAACTTTTCTGCCGGCTCTGAGCGGTCAGCAACCTCTGCCTGACCATCTGAATTTGCTCGGTCGTCTGAAGCACGATCTCCGTGCTACCCATAACCTGCTGTCCCACCTCACCCCAACAGATGGGGGTGCGACACCTCCGCCCATACAACAGCTCAAAGGGCGGCATACCAATGCTCGAATGATGGCTGTTGTTATACGAGAACTCTGCTAGAGGTAGATAGGTATCCCAGCACCCTCCGAAATCCAACACACATGCCCGAAGCATGTCCTCGAGCGTCTGAATGGTCCGCTCACTCTGGCCGTCTGTCTGAGGATGATATGCCGTACTGAAATGCAACCTAGTACCCAACTCTTCATGGAATTTCTTCCAGAACCTGGAAGTGAAACGCACGTCGCGGTCCGAAATAATCGAGATTGGCACCCCGTGCCGAGATACTACTTCCTTCACATATAACTCGGCCAACTTCTCCGCAGAAGAGCTCTCACTAATAGCTAGGAAATGAGCGCTCTTTCTTAGTCGATCCACAATTACCCAAATCGCATCGACTCCTCTCGCCGTTCGCGGTAACTTGGTAATGAAATCCATAGAGATTTGTTCCCACTTCCATTCGGGAATCTCTAGCGGTTGCAGCTTACCGTGCGGTCGCTGGTGTTCGGCCTTGACCTGCCGACAAGTCAAGCACCTCTCGACGAACCAAGCGACATCCCTTTTCATACATGGCCACCAGTACTCCTTCTTGAGATCCAAATACATTTTCGTAGCACCAGGATGAATCGAGAATTTCGATCGATGTGCCTCCTCCATCAAAATAGTGCGCGCACCGCCCACAAACGGCACCCAAATCCACCCCTGAAAAGTCATAAGCCCCCGACCATCCGTAACAAATCCTGGTACCTGACCCACCACCCGTTCCTTCTTCTGGTGTTCCGGCTTTGCAGCCTCCATCTGAGCCCCTCGAATAATGTCCAGAATCGGGGTCAAAACCGTCAACCTCATACAAATGTCTCGGATCGGGGCGCTATCCGCCCTACGGCTCAAAGCGTCGGCTACCACATTAGCCTTGCCCGGGTGGTACAGGATATCACAATCGTAATCCTTCACCACATCCAACCACCTCCTCTGACGCATATTCAGATTTGGCTGATCCATCAAGTATTTCAAGCTCTTATGGTCCGTGTAAATCGTACACCGAACCCCGTACAAGTAGTGTCGCCAGATTTTGAGGGCAAACACCACCGCCCCCAATTCCAGGTCGTGCGTGGGATATCTCGACTCATGAGGGTTCAACTGCCTCGAAGCGTACGCTATCACATGACCCCTCTGCATAAGTACCGCCCCCAAACCCAATATAGAGGCATCACAATATACCACAAAGTCCTCCATCCCTTCCGGGAGTGCAAGCACTGGAGCCTCGCACAATTTCTGACGAAGCGTCTCAAACGAAGACTGCTGCTCCGGTCCCCATGAAAACGCAACACCCTTCCGGGTCATCCTAGTAAGAAGACTCACCTCGTATGCCTTGCTAAGCTGCTACCCGTAAATCCTGGAATCACTCGGGCTCGAACCCTCGAGCTGAAATCCTCCTACGATATATATATATAAATCTATAAATATTACTTGTACCACTAAGGTGGACCATTCAACTCAAGTCAGCACCGGTTGACCCGGTCAGTAGTCTTTAGCTAATTTGGACTAGACTCGGCGAGTGCACAATAGTGACTCGGCGAGTCTACGCGTTTTTACCAACTCTCAAGAATTTTCCCTTTGACTCGTCGAGTACTCCCCTGACTCGACGAGTCCCACCTGGGCCTGAATCACAGGGTCACCGCGACTCAACTCGCCGAGTCTAAGGCCAACTCGGCGAGTCCCATCCTGACTCGGTCCACCTGTCAAAACCTTTCCAACTCTCTGCGACTCACTGAGTCACCCACAACTCGGTCCAGTCTACACACAAGATGGTCTCAAGGACAATCTTCAAGTGACTCGTCGAGTCTGTTCTTCAGACTCGGCGAGTCCATGCCATGCACCAGCTAAAACTGGCTCTTGCGGTCAGATCCGTTCCATAAATACATAGATCTGGCCTTCCCAAGCTTATTTGTCACGTAAAGTCTCAGTCTTGGTTGCCATGCAATGCATACAAGGCTTATTTTGAAGAAACAACCTTCAATATGGCAAGTATAGCTTCTAACTCAAATGGATGGGCATAAAGCTTGTCATAAGGGGTCTCCTGGACCTGCTAAAGTCCAGATCTAGGTTCCATGTCTCCATGGGACCTCTCATACTTCTTATTCAAGCCAAGAAAGGCAAGAAGAAACCCTAGATTTGGCCCATCAACACAAAACACGAAGATTGGCTCAGAAAGTTACCTCAAGAAGACCCCCTTGATGAAATGGCAACAGATCTAAGCTCCCCAACACTTCAAGCTTGTTCCTCTCCCTCCTTTCCTTGCACTAACACACAAAATGAAGAACAAGAGGCCTTCAAACACACACACAAGGGCTTACAGACGTATGGAGGCTCTTAGGGTTCAAGGTGGCCGCATATGAGGGCCATAAGGTCCTTTAAATAGAGCTTAGGGCCGGGGAATTAGGGTTTCATTAAACAGCACGGACTCGTCGAGTCCATCCCTTGGACTCGCCGAGTCCGGACGCGAACCCCCGCTAAAAACCGCGACCCGACTCGACGAGTTCAACCACCAACTCGCCGAGTCCCCTCACAGAATGCCAAAAATATATAAGGAAATGGAGATACCTGGGGATCCGGGCTGTTACAGAACGTCCCTCCTCAGTACACCCAAATATCGACTCATCCGAGCCTGCTCAGGGCAGAACATCACCCTCTCATAAAACTTCCAGGTGATCACAGTAAATGAATCATTACCCTGCTTGAGGGTCAAAAACTCTTGAAACAACCATTCCCTCTCCACCAGGGGAGCATACTCGTCTCTGAACATAGTAGTAAATTTCTCCCAAGTCACGACCAAAATCTCCGCAAGAGTGAAGTTCGTCGTCATGAACTTCCACTAATCCTTTGCTCCCAGGCGGAGCTGGTTCAAAGTGAACCGTACCATCAGATGCTCCGGACATGAACATGTGTAGAAGCATCCCTCAATGTAAGCAATCCATCTCATCGCAGCGATCGGATCCTGCGTCCCGTCAAACTCGGGTGGCTTTGTGTTGTTGAACTCCTGGAATAGCAACGAGTCACCTCCCTGTGGTCTGGCAGTAGCCACAGCTGCGGTAGCTGCAGCGGCTGCGGCCTCAGTCACCGCATCGTACCGTTCATCGAAAGTCTCCATCAGTGTGGTCTTGATAGACCCAAACATCTCCGGAATCTCGGCCCTTATCGCCGCAACCACCTCTTCATGAATCATTTGATGAAGCTCCTCGTCACTCACACCACTCATCCCAGGTCTGTGGCGTGGCCCAACCATAATGCCTCTGAAATACAACATAAAAATATCAAAGACTCAATCGAGCATACTCGCACTCGATAATGCAACCCTACTCGGCCTCCGATACCCAAAGGATTCTTACTTGGGTTGCCCACCGACCCGGTGTCTTCAGTAGTATGGGCCCAATACTACCGACTACACCGCATCAGCATTCACCCCAAGTCCTCCTCCCTGGACCCCGGATCACGAGTACTCTATTCTTGTTATGCATTGACTACCTACTCGCTCTCAAAGTATCTCATAGCAGCAGGTTCCCCTAGACTAAGGTATCACAAATCAGGCAACTCTAGTCCTAATATGAATACCTAGTCTACTATATCATGCATAACATATCTCATAACACATATTGTAAGGGTATTTTTGGGATTTTACCGTTCGGGCGCTGGCTGACCGTACACACTACTTCTTCTTTGGTTATTACAAAATCTCTTATAAAATTTTTATGAATTTATTAATTGAAATTTTTTCTCAAATCCTCGGTTTGAGTTCAGTTACGCCCGAAGGTGCATCCGAATCCCTCAAACCAAGGCTCTTATACCAACTTGTAACAATGTAAATTTTCAAAACAATTTTTCATTTTTCAAACAACATAAATCATCATTTAATATTCGGAAATCATGTGCATCACAATTGTCATCGTAACAAAATACACCCCAAGACAATAAAACAACTCTTCCAATAGTGTGTACAGATCACGTCGGCGCCTTCCCACGGTCCTCGCTAGTACCTGAAACACATATCACAACAACTATAAGCGTAAATGCTTAGTCAGTTCCCCAAAATACTACTTACGCACATACGCCTTTCCAGGCCCTGACCTTCCGGTCCATGTGTCTCAGGGGACTTCCGTCCCAATTCGGTAAACCTTCCGGTCCTACCCGTGTTAACCTTACGATCCACATCACAACGCCTTCCAACCCATAACATATATGCCTTCCGGCTCATAACATAATGCCTTCGGGCCCATATCAAGCATAGCATACATAGCACATACAAACGATTAACTTATCATATACAATGCATACCACTCATAACATATTCGACCTTCCGATCACACAATAAAACCCTTCCGGGTACAGTATAGTGAGAAAACTCACCTCGTGGAAAGTCTAGAATCTCACATGCTCGCTATCTCAGAATCCCAAACGAAGACTCAACCTCGCCTAATCATTTTACCCTTCCTTGACTCAAAGTCCACATGTTGACCAAAACCCTAAAAGTCAACAAAAGTCAACATCTTCAGTACGCAGGGCGTACATCGCCATCCCAAAAGTCGGGGTCTCCACCCAGTACGCTGAACGTACTGGGAGTTATGCCCAGTGTAATAGTCAGATCTAGCCATTCTTCATTTCTGGTCTTAATCGGTTAAGTCACTTCTTCAACTTCCAGATCCGGCTTTCTTTAAGCCTCCTTACTCATAAAGTCGAAACCTTTAAGCCTTAGCATGGCTATAAAGGCTCCTACACTCCTTAACACCTTTCCATTTCAACTCAAAAGATCTAGATCTCATGCATGGGTAATCATTCACGTCCAAGATTACATTTTTATGAATCTACAACTCAAATGGACCAGAAATATGATGTATCTAAGCTAATGGAGACTACTTGCTCATAAAGTCTCCACCTTTGGGACCAAAACCCTAGAAAATGGTCCATAAAGCATACCACAAGAACTACAAGTCAAGATCCGAACTTTTTACCTTAGAATGAAGCTCCAACCATTGCTAAACACAGATCTACACTTGAACACCAACTTCTAGCCTCCACAATGGAATCCTCTTCTCCTTTGCTACCTTGAAATGACACCACCAAGCTTAGAACACTCACAATATAAGCTAGGAACGAAGGAACACTCTCTTAGGGTTTCTTTCTGAGGGATGGTGGCTGAGGAACCAAGCCATCTTATTCCTTTTATAGCCAACCACAAAAATTAGGGTTTTTGGGTCTGGACCAGTTACGCCCAGCGTACCCAATGGAGGATGCGTTTAAATGAAGCGAGCGAGTACACGCAGCGTACTCGCCCAACACAAAAGCCCTTAAATGAGAACAAAATAAAGATAAAGGGCCAAATAAAGATACTTTGATTTCGGGCTGTTACATGTCCCATGGTCTTAGCATGCATACAATGTTTACCTATCATCCTTACTTTGTGAAATTGATCAAATGAACACATTTCCAATCATACTCATTTCACAACTCCCAATCCATATCACAAGTGTAAGAATATCAAATTCTTGTTACTTATGCTAGATTGTAACATTTTATGCAATGATTCTTTCGTAAAGTCATAGCTCAAAATCATCAAGACTTGGCCAATCTCTATAAGAAACAATTCTATAGATATGATGTCTCAAAGTACATTCCTTTGAACATCCTTTCTTGCATAAAAGTTTCTAATCTAGATATAGATTCTCCATATCCAACTCCTAATATGGAAACATTTCCATATTTTCCATATGACAACTCATTCTTAATAGAATCTTATCTATTCATAATAATGTCAATATGGTCCATACAATACCATACTTCCAACTACTCACAGGCGACCAATCCTCGACGAGCTTTGGATCGTCCTTTGATAGTTGTTTAATTATCTTAGTAGAAACCGATTCTTGTCCTTTTCCCTCTAAATGCACTAGACATTTGGAAAACTTTAGAATGGTCAAATATTATAGCACTTGCAATCGATCCTATACCCTAAGCGTATGGGACACGACACATAATGTCTTACATAAAGATACGATACTTTATCAATCTTCTACCATAATATTTAACTAGATAAGTGCCCCCACTTTGCGGGGGTTGGAAGCCTTTGGTAAAAAGTGAATTTGTATTGTTGCAAGTATTATCCAATTTACAAAGCATTATTACTATTCTAACTATGTACATATAGTTCAAGACTTGAAGCTTGTTTGAGCCACAAAACCAAAGTCCAGGGTTAATATATTCACCAAACAAAACACAACATTTCTTTGTGGTGAGAAATATGGTTTTATTTATCAGTCAATCTTCAAATCCACACCTTAAGGTTATTTTACATAATATAATACCTCAGGTTGGAACGTAAGCATATCAGCAGGAGCCATTGCTTATGGTTGAGCAATTCTTTTCCTAAATGTATGAGTCATCTATTTTGCCTGCAACACAAGGGTATTTTAGGCAAAACGACAAATAATCATATACAATTTTCTAGAAAATGTACAAAAAGATAGCATAATAAAATAGCTTCTCAAAAAGTAACCTTGGGTTACAAATCAATGTATTGGGACACAATAACACAAATTGCATTAAATGTAGAGGAAGGCAGAAGATGATGTAATTGCTTTTCTAATTTTTTTGCTAATCCTGGTGTAATCGTGCAGTTCCTTCGGCTAAGACAATAATGTTCAACCAATTATGATAATACCGTCTGATGGACTTTTCTTTAATTATAAAGTATACGTCAGGACATCTGGTGGTTGGGTGAACAACTTATTATTTTTTGTTTTATCTCAAAAAAATTCTATAATAAAATACGACAATAGGTTGACCCAAAATAAAATCCCAAGGGTAACATCAATTGAAATTGCAATGAATATGATTACACCAACAACCAAGAAGCAGGGGTATTTTGTCCAAAATACCCATAAATGAACATAAGCATCTAATACACCTTCAGTTAGACCCTCTTAGACCCTCTGATTGTGTAAATGCGGGCTATTGATCCATCAAACTATTTTTCTACTACAACATAACATTTAGAAAGTAAAACAGAGGGAAAATTTTGAAAAACCTACCAGATGTGGTATTGATGTGGGGAAAATGCGGATATATTGTCCTTTTTTAGCTCAACCTGAAAAAGAAGGAAACAAAATACTCATATAAACAACTAAAATTTAAAAATGGCTATTTCCTTGTCGATTAATCCGGACAAATTGATTATATGGTTTCAGCCAAACAAATATGATTTAATAGGCTAATATATAACCCTTTACATATTTTCTTTTTTTCCTCTCAAATAATGAATATTAGAAATTAAAAATTTACTCTTACTCAAACAATTTATTCTACAGAAGAAACAAAACTTATGTATACATAAATCATTACACCCAAATAGGAAAATGCACGTAGTGAATGACACACTTTTCAGCATTGTCGTTTGAAATTGGAAGATTTTATCCTCAATTTGATATCAAAAAATAATAAACTAACCTAATTTTGACTATAAGATGAAAACACCCTCATTATATATAATCCAATACCTTAGTCATTTTGACTTTAGTAGCTTTTGGCACAAATATTTTCCAAAGAGAACCCAAACTTGGTTTTCCGAAAACGCCCTTTTGCTTTTGTCCATGTCTAGTTTTTGAAAATGAATATTAGTTTCTCTTAACCTGGCACCAGACCTGTGAAAAGGAAATTTCTTTAATTCTTCCAATCATGGTTTGGACCACCATTTCTGATATAACATAGTATAGATTAAAAAAAGGTCATTTGTTAATTGATTTTATAATCTGTTAAAACAATGATGCTAATCAAGTCCATAAAAATTCAAAAAGCATCTACCTCAGGATGGCAAAACTTAGCACATTTTGATGCTAGAAATAGTGTTGTAAGCCTATAAGATCACCTGCAAATGAAGTTAGAAGCATAATATTTATATTAGTTTTTACATTACGTTGTGAACATTAACAATTTCATGTGTGTTGTGTTTTGTTAGCATAAATCTCAAGAATTTAACAGGTTTGTATTTCATTGTGATAACTAAAGATCAATAAAAAATCAAAGTAATTTTAAGTTTATTTAACCAAAATTACGAAAATTGTTGTGTTTTAGTTCAATGTGCCAACATAATAAACTTAGTTGTTTATATTAAGAGAAAAAAAAATAATTTATTATATAAATAGGCATTTCACTTTGAGATCTAAGTAAAAACAATAAATAAAATGTAAATGTTCAATTTAATTACGAAAAAAACTAACGGATTTCAGGGAGATGAATTCCAAAAGCCATGACACTGCAATACAAAATCCCTAAAGTAAGATGAATGATTTAACCATATAATAGAAATTAATAAAAGAAACTCAATATCATTAGTATAAAAGCACTTACATATTGGATCTCTTGTCATGTTAAGATGCCCGGTAGTGAAACACACCCACCAGCAACCACCGATCTTTCGGGTGACAACCGAGAGCTGGAAATTACAGCGGTGATCCAACTGAAAAGCAACCGCTTGTCATTTGTAGTAGTAGTTGTAATGAAAGTGTAGCATTGCGGTCTGTTAGTTTTGCAATGGAAGCAGCTGATATCCCAACTCGGTTTGGGTTTCATAAAACTTTTTGTTGGTTTAGGCTTCACTTTGGATTTGAGTTCAAGTTTATGAAGTTGTGCATCAAATGTTGTGAAGGAAATCTGCCATACAGGTTTGAAGCTTGAAAACACTCTTTTAGATGGGAGCGCTTCACCGTGGCTGAAAACTTGGGATATCCAAAACTCATATCACCAATCAATGCGTTTTCTATTTCATTTTGCATAAAGGTCTGATTTTGTTGATTTTGAAATGGTACGGCTGATATCCCAACTCAAATCGAAACTTGTATGGAAGAACAGCAGACCAACAGGAATGGGTCTTCATTCATACACTTACTTTGTTGCTTGATGCTAGTACTCCCACTTTCTTATAAATCTGAATAAAGTTAACATGTGGATCATCATATTAAAATATAATTCTAAATAATTTAATTTATGGAATTCATAGTTGTGATGCCTCTTGAAACATAAAATAATAATAATAATAATAATAATAATAATAATAATAATAATAATAATAATAATAATAATAAGTAGAACCTTATCGGATACAATAGATCCATCCAATCCCATCTCTTTAAGCACCATAATCTAAGGTTTTACATAGCACATTAAGAAGAGTATCTGTAGATTTTTGGATGCACCATAAGAAAAAAAGTGAGTTTAACATATGGAACGATGGTCCAAGAACAGACTAGTTAAAGGAAGAAGCTCGTAACTCTTTTACCTTGTTAAACGGAAACAAACATCAGACCTTTGTTTTGTGACTTTTTTTTACAATAGTTCATCGCCAACATTTCCCTTCGAGGCTGCTACCAAAGAAAAACATATCAGGAGGGTTCTGTTCATAATCAACTGAAATCGTTGATTCACATATCAATACTGTTAGATCACACTCCAAAGAATATCATATAAGATGTAAGATTCCTAATTTCAAGGAAATTACCAAAACAACAAAATAAATGTGATGGGAAAAAACACAAAAGATATTGAAGTGGTGGAGCAGTTCCACATACAAATAATCAGTTGTGAGAGAAACAAATTGAATATGTGAAGTAAAGAGGCGGTGGAGTCGGTGGATGGATTAACCCTCATATTAACATAACAAATTACTTCCAATTATCAGTTACTATCACCGCAAAGTATTCCAACAAATTATAGAACTGTGAAAAAACTCAAAAATGACGGAGGGGGAGGGGAATGGATTTTCAAACCTGAAACTGAAACGAAGGCGTCGAATGTTCTCCAATCGAAGATGGAAGCTTCAATCCATGTAGAAAAGGAGAAGGTTTGTCGTCGATGTCACCAGCTCTTCAGAAGCATCTTTCGTTGCTACTCGATCAGATGATCTTTGGCGGGAGAGCAATGCGATGGACTGAAAGAAGAAGAGGGAACATCGGTGAGATTTTAAGAGGTTCTGATGATATTGGATTTTGTGGATTCAAGGTTCGTCTGAGTGGAAGAAGCGGTGGTAGTTGAGGCGGTGGACTAACCCAGGTTGGCTTAGATAAGCTCCGAGTAGATCCGATGAGCAGACACCGACTCGGTTCTTTGAAGTAAAACACAGCTCTCTGAAGCGCTTTTCTGGTGGGTGAACGCAGCTCTCTGAAGCGCTTTTCTGGTGGGTGAACGCAGCTCTCTGAAGCGCTTCGCGGCGGCACCGGCGACTGCACTGGTGGCGAACACGACAGCTTATTTAGGCACCGCGATCCTCTCGATGTCGAGTTGCTCGCCACTAATAATCGGTCTACGCAAAAACAACAGGGGCGAAAAAGCGATGAGAGGTTTGTGGAAGAAAAGAGAGATAACGTTGACCAAAGATATTTTGAGGCGGTGGGAAGGATCCGGAAGCGGATAAACCAAACGATGATCAACACGTGAACATAAGGAAGTAAATATTTTCATAAAACACCCAGATAAAAAACAGAAATAACATATCCAAGGGCCATTCTTGCCAAATAACAGATAAGTTCACTATTCCTAAAAACTATCCTCCTTTAATATATATATATATATATATATATATATATATATATATATATATATATATATATATATATATATAAGAATGTGTCATGTTCTCACAATTCGAACTATGAAGAGGGATGCCATAATCATAATCGAAATTTGAGAACACACTATGTATCCTTGACTAAATTTATTCAAATTTCTAAATCTAAGCTTTAGATTTTGAAACGAAGTACAATATTTTCTCCCTTAATTATAGCAAAACAACTTTTCAACCCTTTACGACTCTTGTTTTCTATAATTAATATTGCTAACTTGCAATACTTGCCATAATAATCATACAAGCATAACATTTATGCTCTCACTATCATGATGATTACTATCATATAAGCATAACACTTATGCTCCCACTAGCTTTGACATGTATTCAGAAAACAGCTTAACTTCCAGAAAACAATACCTATTGAATTTCTTAAGTTCATATTTCTAATACCCAATGCTTTAATAATCCTTTATCTAAGCTTCTCAAACTTATACACCTTTGCCTTAGCTATCTCATATGTATGTCGAAGAAATTCAGACTAATTGCCAAATCTCACAATTCGAATTATGAAAAGGGATGTCGTAATCATAATCGAATTTGAGAACGCAATCTTCATAACCACTATCTTCTTAAAATATTTCTTAGTGAAAGATTTTCTTCACGAACGGAGAGAAATATTATGACACTTAGATTTTCAGCTGCATGTTTTCTTATCCTTGTGAATTTATCAAAACAAAATTCAACTCTTATGGATTGAACTTACTTAATTTTAATTTCTTGCCGCATGGCAGCACGGGTGCCCACCATGTCTTCCAAGTTGTCAATAAGATTACCCTTTCCTATCAATGTACTTTCCATTGATTAGGGCGTCTTGACTCTATGAAATCCACATGAGAACTCACAGAACTCACATTGCATAGTCAACTTAAACCGGAATGGCACAGAAACAAAATTATGTCAACATGATAGGTTATAAACCTCAAGTCGTGTGCTAGTGATGATCAGTAAGGTTTATTCTTGATTTGTTCTTGAAACCTTTTAAGACCATTAAGACTCCCACTGAATCCTTGACATATAAAATTCTCTTGTCAATAAACATTTCTCGACAAACAAATATTCAAGAGTTAGTGTAGCTTTTATCAAGACAAAACACTTCACAAAATTGGTCCTAGTTGGTCTTTGTCTTATCCAAGACATCACAACTTTCCATGAATGTTATAAAACATCTTAAGAATTGTCACTCAATGTCACAATATTAACTCTAAGACTTGTTTTTGGAACGAAGTATGATTGACTTCGTGATTTAACCATTTCTTCAATTCTTGATTCCTCTTCTCAGACATACAATTGTACTAAGACTTACTTAGAGAATCAATTGAGATATGGTTCTTAATCATTAAGATCTATCATAAAACATAATAAAAGTTACTCTCCCTTCTTCTTAGAATAGAGAAAACTTTATCTTTCTGCCCACTTGATTCTGCATATTCGTTTGGCTTTGGATTTAAACTCTTTCAATCAATTCAGTATCACACTTAATCTTATAAGTATAATCATATTTACTGAACCTTTAGTAAATCATGACGAATATCTTTGTTACTCTTGTGGTGGAATTGATCAACACACAACTTTGTGTACTCGATATCCTAATCCATCACTTGACACTTTGTCAACGAATTAGTCTAATATCCAAATATGAAATTTCCCATTCATCATGCAACCAAGTTGCATGATTCCAAGTTTCTGTCCAATTGAAACTTGGGTGATGAGAAACTCTCCTTATTTGGTAAATTCTCGACATTTCCACATAATTAAGAATCAAATCCATTATTGCTAATAATAGAAACATTCAAAACATCAATTTTTCATACACGCCATTACAAGGATAAATAAATAATATAAAATCAAAATTTTATTTTATTGTGGAAAAATTTGTCCTTACAATGAAATTCATTGAAAACTATGCTAATACATATTTCTTAGCACTCTTATTCTAACTCTAAGTAGTGGCTCAAGAATCTAATCTTCAAGTAATGCATTCGAAATCCATTTCTTCACGATTAGATTCCGCTTACTTCTTCCCTTAAGCTTCCTCTCTTTTCTTCAATTCTACAAAACATCAAATGTAATCTTATCACACCATGTATTAAGAATCTAGAATAGGAACTTATAAGAGTTAGTTAATGGATTTTACCTAAATTAGAGCCATACGTTTTGACTCTCCCATCTCTTAGATCTCTTAGGTAAATAGGGCAGCTTCGTCTCTAATGCCCCTTCTCTTGGCAATAAAAGCAAATAGATTCCTTTGGAATGGCAATCTCAGAACCTACCTTTTCTGGATCTCCAATGTCACCATTTTCAATATCCATTGAAGTTTGGGAGTTTGATTTACCAAAAAAATTTGCTCGACCAGCTCGCCAATTCATTTCTGATTCAGCAGCTATAAGCAAATAGGTCAAATCAATGAGGGTCACATCATGATCCATCATATGATACTCTCTAACGAACTCACTATATGATTCAGGAAGCGACTGAAGAACCCAGTCAACAGCCAACTTACCTAAAATCTCGACACCCAACATCCTTAATGTAACAGCTCAAATTTTCAAATAAAATTTTCATTTAAAATAGAACAATATTATTCAACAAAAGTATTAATTCCAAGTTCATTTCAAAAATACAAATACGAATCCCCAAGATCTCCAACAATGGCAGTGTGTACGCGTCACGCCGGCGCCTTCCCACGGTCATCACTAGTACCTGAAACACATAAATACAACTTGTAAGCATAAATGCTTAGTGAGTTCCCCAGCATACGACTTACACACATACGCCTTTCCAGGCCCTGACCTTCCGGTCCACATAACATTGCCTTCCGGCCCGTAACATAATCGCCTTCCGGCCCTTAACATATCGCCTTCCGGCCCGTATTATATTGCCTTCCGGCCCATAACATTTACAACACATAACACATATAACATAACACATATAGCACATATACCATACATCATACCTGTTCCTTCTGTCACATAACCTATCGCCTTCCGGCCCGTATAAACATACGTAACATGTACAACATCTACCTTTCTAGTTATAGCATAAATCACATATATCACATACGACCTTCCGGTCACACAGTCAAACCCTTCCGGGTGAAGTATAGTGAGGAAACTCACCTCGTAGTATGCAAGCTATGAACCCTTGGAGCTACTTGCACACGATCCGCTAATCTGCAGGCTCCCTATAATACCACATACCTTTATTAATGATCTTATCAAAAGACAACTGACCCTACGAAATTACATACAGGTCAACGGTCAACTTGACCGGACTCGTCGAGTGCAAAAGCGACTCGGCGAGTCTAAACGTCCTCCCCCACTTCCCTGTTATTCCCCTTTCTACCCGTCGAGTACCCCCCCCCCCTTGACTCGATGAGGTTCTTGTGAAAGAATCGCGGGGCCACCCTGACTCCACTCGCCGAGTCTAAAGAACGACTCGACGAGTCCCAGTAAGTCTTCAAGCTACTCGCCGAGTCGGAAGGACAACTCGGCGAGTCCTAGTGAATCTTCAAGCTACTCGCCGAGTCTGATCATTGGACTCGGCGAGTCCACGCCATGCAGTCAATCAACTGTTTCCTGTAATTCGCATGGTTCCGTAATATATAGATATGGGACTTCCTGGACCTTTACACATACTATTACTGGGATTTAAACACTTGTAACAACACTATAATCTATCAAATCATTAAATGGGTTTCCTAAACCCTAGATTCGTGTACAACACCAAAACTATAGAAATGATCCGAGGATTACCTGGAAAACGTGTTCCCTGTGTCCCCAACCTTCAGAGCTCAATCCCCTTGATCCTCTTTTGACCACAACCTTGCCTCTTCTTGCCTAACAACCTCTTCAAGCTTCCACTAGCCTTCACCCTTGCTCCAGATGCCCACAGACGTTTAGGTTATCTTCAATCGGCCAAAAGACGAGACATGACGGCCCTAAAGACATTATATACGATCCAGAATCAAAACGGCTAGGGTTTCAGCTGAACAGCGTCGACTCGCCGAGTCCCTAATGGACTCGTCGAGTCCAGTCGCGAATCTGTGCCCAAGACCGTGGTCCTACTCGGCGAGTCAGGCACCAACTCGCCGAGTCCCCTCCTAAATATGCCCCAAAATAGTTTAAAGCAATACCTGAAATTCCGGCTGTTACAACTCTCCCCCACTAGAACTAGACTTCACCCTCGAAGTCTCACTCTGCGAATAACTCCGGATGTTGCTCCCGGATTTCACTCTCCGGCTCCCAAGTCATCTCCGATCCCTTCCGATGTTGCCACTGAACCAACACCAAAGGTATCTCCTTGTTCCGCAAAACCTTGATCTTCCGATCCCTGATAGCTACTGGTCTCTCGGCGTAATTCAGGCTCGCATCCACCTGAATATCCTCTAACGGAACCACTGCCGATTCATCGGCTATACACTTCCTCAACTGTGATACGTGAAAGGTATTGTGAATCTGACCCAGCTCCGCTGGCAACTCCAACCGATAAGCTACCCGACCTACCCTTGCAATTACACGAAATGGACCTATGAACCGGGGCCCCAATTTGCCCCTCTTTCTGAACCGAATCACTCCTTTCCAAGGAGAAACCTTTAGGAGAACGAAGTCGCCAACATGGAATTCGAGCTCGGACCGGCGTCTGTCCGCGTAACTCTTCTGTCGGCTCTGGGCGGTCAATAACCTCTGCCTCACCTGCTGAATCTGTTCGGTCGTCTGAAGTACGATCTCCGTACTGCCCATCACTCTCTGTCCCACTTCTCCCCAGCAAATGGGAGTCCGACACCTCCTACCATACAACAACTCAAAAGGTGGCATACCAATGCTCGAATGATGGCTGTTGTTGTAGGAAAACTCAGCCAAAGGCAAATGCGCATCCCAGCTACCCCCGAAGTCTAACACACACGCTCTAAGCATGTCCTCCAATGTCTGAATCGTCCGCTCGCTCTAACCGTCGGTCTGGGGATGGTATGCGGTACTAAAATGCATTTTAGTACCCAACTCCTCATGGAATTTCTTCCAGAACCTGGAAGTGAAACGTACATCGCGGTCCGAAACAATCGAGATCGACACTCCATGCCGAGATACTATCTCTCTCACGTATAACTCTGCTAACTTCTCTGCTGATGAGCTTTCGCTAATGGCAAGGAAGTGTGCACTCTTTGTCAACCTATCCACAATCACCCAAATTGCATCGACTCCTCTGGCAGTTCTCGGCAATTTGGTGATGAAATCCATCGTGATCTGTTCCCACTTCCACTCAGGAATCTCCAAGGGCTGCAACTTACCATGCGGTCTCTGGTGCTCGGCCTTAACCCTACGGCAGGTCAAACACCTTTCAACGAACCAAGCGACGTCTCTCTTCATGCAAGGCCACCAATACTCCTTTCTCAAATCCAAATACATCTTCGTAGCACCGGGATGGATCGAGAATTTCGATCTGTGAGCCTCCTCCATCAAAGTAACACGCGTACCGCCCACGAATGGTACCCAAATCCGACCCTGAAACGTCAGAAGTCCCCGTCCATCCTTAACGAACTCTGAAATTAACCCGACGACCCGCTCCTTCTTCTGCATCTCAGATTCCACAACCTCGGCCTGTGCCCCACGAATAGCATCTAATACCGGAGTCATCACCGTCAATCTCAAACATACGTCCCGCAATGAAGTGCTCTCCGCCCTACGACTCAATGCATCGGCTACCACATTAGCCTTGCCTGGGTGGTATAGGATCTCACAGTCATAATCCTTAACCACGTCTAACCATCTCCTCTGACGCATATTTAGGTTGGGTTGATCCATCAAATACTTCAAACTCTTATGGTCCGTGTATATAGTACAACGAACCCCGTACAGGTACTGACGCCAAATTTTGAGAGCGAACACTACTGCCCCCAACTCTAAGTCATGCGTGGGATACCTCGCCTCGTGAGGCTTCAGCTGCCTCGACGCATAAGCTATCACATGGCCCCTTTGCATCAACACTGCACCCAGTCCCGAAATCGATGCGTCGCAATATACGACAAAGTCCTCCATCCCTTCCGGGAGGGCCAATACCGGGGCTTCGCACAGTCTCTGACGAAGTGTCTCGAAGGAAGTCTGCTGCTCGGGTCCCCATGAAAATGTAACACCCTTCCGGGTCAATCTGGTGAGCGGTACCGCGATTTTGGAGAAGTCCCTAATAAACCTCCGATAGTACCCCGCCAACCCAAGGAAACTCCTGATCTCAGAAGGTGACTTCGGTGCCTCCCAACTCATCACTGCTTCCACCTTGGCCGGATCAACCAATATCCCTGCCTGATTAACAACATGTCCCAGAAATTGGACCTCCCGCAACCAGAAGTCACATTTGGAGAATTTTGCATATAGCTTCTCCGACCTCAGTACCTCAAGGACCTCCCTCAAATGTCCCTCATGCTGCTCTCTAGACCGCGAATACACCAGGATGTCGTCGATAAATACAATCACAGACCGATCCAGCATCGGCCTGCATACCCTGTTCATGAGGTCCATGAACACTGCTGGGGCATTGGTGAGCCCAAAAGGCATCACCACGAACTCGTAATGCCCATACCGCGTCCTAAATGCTGTCTTCTGGACGTCCTCATCCCGCACTCTTACCTGATGGTACCCTGATCTCAAATCGATCTTGGAAAACCAAGATGCCCCTTGCAACTGATCGAATAGATCATCGATCCTCGGTAACGGATAGCGGTTCTTGACCGTCACCTTGTTCAGCTCCCGGTAATCGATACACATCCGGTGTGAACCATCCTTCTTCTTGACGAACAGAATCGGTGCTCCCCACGGCGAGCTACTCGGCCGAATAAATCCCTTTCCCAAAAACTCCTGGAGTTGCGAGGACAACTCTTGCATCTCTGGAGGTGCAAGACGATAAGGCACCTTCGCAATAGGCGCAGCCCCTGGAACTAGATCGATACCAAACTCTACTTGTCTCGCAGGAGGTACTCCCGGCAAATCCTCAGGAAAAACATCTGGAAACTCGCTCACCACTGGAACCTCCTCCACTATCTTCGGTCTCTCGGAAGTCTCCCGCGTATCCATCACATACGCCACAAAACCGCTACATCCATGCTGTAGGCATTGCCTCGCCCTAGCGGCCGAACAAAAAGCTGATCCCGAACGGGTACCCTCGCCGTATACCGTAAGAACTCCCCCACTAGGGTCTCGTATAGTCACCAGCTGACGCTCGCAGTCAATGACGGTGCTAAATCGGCTCAACCAGTCCACGCCTACGATGACACAGACATCCCCCATCGCAATAGGAATTAGGTCAATCGGAAACGCGACCCCGAAGATCTCTAGCACACATCCCCGAAGAACCTCCGTAGCACAAACCACCCTCTCGGCCGCAATAGAAACACTCAAAGGCCGACTTAACGGCTCACGACTAATGTCGATATGCTGACTAAAAGCTAACGATACAAAAGATCTACTCGCACCCGAATCAAATAACACTAGAGCAGGCATAGAGTTCACAAGAAAAGTACCTACACATACATTAACATAAGCATAACATTTCGACCTTTAAGTAAATACGTGAATGATAACATACCTGCCACAACATCAGGCGCAGCGCGGACCTCCTCCGCAGTCAGCTGAAAAGCTCTCCCGCGAGCCCTCAGGGCCTCGATCTTCACCGGTCGGGTCTCAGTAGTCCTGGTAGTAGGTGTAGCTCCCTGACGAAGCTGCGGACACTCGGCCTTCCGATGGTCTGTCTGGTTGCAGTGAAAGCAAACCATAAACCCCTTAGGGCAATCCCTGGCAATGTGTCCCTCCTTGCCACACTTGTAGCAACCACCAGCTCGGCACACCCCCTCGTGACTCTTGCCGCACTTCGCGCAAGTACGGCCCTTCGGACCTCCCATCCTCGAATCAGCGGACTTAGTCCGCTTGGCTGCCGGTTGGAACTGAGCCGGCCGCCGATCCATCTGCCGAGACTCGGCCTCCTCCCTCGCCTGAGTCTCCAACTCGATCTCGCGCTTCCTGGCGTTCGCCTGAAGCTCGGTGAAAGTACGATAGGTGGAGTTTGACACAAACTCCCGGATCTCCCTCTTCAAAACGCCCAAATACCGGCTCATCCGTGACTGCTCCGTAGATACCAGCTCAGGGCAGAACATCGCCCTCTCATGAAACTTCCGCGTAACCACCGCAACGGAATCAGTACCCTGCTTAAGGGTCAAGAACTCCTGGATCAATCGTTCCCTCTCCACTGGGGGAACGTACTCGTCCCTGAACATCTCAGTAAACCTCTCCCATGTCACCGCTGAAATCTCCGCCTGAGTGAAGTTCGCCGTCACGAACTTCCACCAATCCTTCGCTCCCAGTCGGAGCTGGTTCAAAGCGAACCGTACCTTCAGGTGCTCCGGGCATGAACAAGTGTAGAAGCACCCCTCTATATCGGCGATCCACCTCATCGCAGCAATCGGATCCTGCGTCCCATCGAACTCAGGAGGTTTCGTGTTGCTGAATTCCCGAAATAGCAACGAATCGCCCCCTTGCGGTCTAGCAGCGGTTACTACTGCGGTAGCGGCAGCGACTGCAGCTTCAGTCAGTGCGGCGTACCGCTCCTCAAACTCCTCCATCAGGGTGGTCTTAATGGACCCAAACATCTCCGGGATCTCAGCCCGAACCGCCGCAGCTACCTCTTCCTGAATCATTTGACGAATCTCCTCGTCACTCATACTGCTCGAACTCGCTCCGTGGCGTGTCGTAACCATGATGTCTCTGAAATACAACATAAAATTATCAGAGACTCCATCAAGTACATTTGTACTCGATAACGCAACCCTACTCAGTCTCCGGTATCCAGGGATTCTTACTTGGGTCTTCCACCGACCCGGTGTCTTCGGTAGTACGGGCCCAATACTACCGACCACACCGTATCGGTATTCGTCCCAAATCTTCCTCCCCAAACCCCGAATAATGAGTACTCTACCTCTAGTATGCACTATCTACTCGCACGCTACCAAATATCCCTTATAAGCAATCTCCCTAGACTAAGGCATCACAAAACAGGCCGTTCTAGTCCTATCATGTATACCTAGTCTTCTAGCATGCATAACAATTCATAATTCAGTGCATAGCATAACATTGTAAGGTATTCTGGGGATCTTTACCGTTCGGGCGCTGGCTGATCGTACACACTGCTCCGTTCTTGTTTTACCGCTTTACCATTTATAAAATTTTATGTCTTTATTATTTTTAAAAGATTTTTCCTCAAATCCTCGGTCTGAGTTCAGTTGCACCCGAAAGTACACCCGAATCCCTCAAACCAAGGCTTTGATACCAATTGTAACAGCTCAAATTTTCAAATAAATTTTTCATTTAAAATAGAACAATATTATTCAACAAAAGTATTTATTCCAAGTTCATTTCAAAAATACAAATACGAATCCCCAAGATCTCCAACAATGGCAGTGTGTACGCGTCACGCCGGCGCCTTCCCACGGTCATCACTAGTACCTGAAACACATAAATACAACTTGTAAGCATAAATGCTTAGTGAGTTCCCCAGCATACAACTTACACACATACGCCTTTCCAGGCCCTGACCTTCCGGTCCACATAACATTGCCTTCCGGCCCGTAACATAATCGCCTTCCGGCCCTTAACATATCGCCTTCCGGCCCGTATTATATTGCCTTCCGGCCCATAACATTTACAACACATAACACATATAACATAACACACATAGCACATATACCATACATCATACCTGTTCCTTCTGTCACATAACCTATCACCTTCCGGCTCGTATAAACATACGTAACATGTACAGCATCTACCTTTCTAGTTATAGCATAAATCACATATATCACATACGACCTTCCGATCACACAGTCAAACCCTTCCAGGTGAAGTATAGTGAGGAAACTCACCTCGTAGTATGCAAGCTATGAACCCTTGGAGCTACTTGCACACGATCCGCTAATCTGCAGGCTCCCTATAATACCACATACCTTTATTAATGATCTTATCAAAAGACAACTGACCCTACGAAATTACATACAGGTCAACCGTCAACTTGACCGGACTCGTCGAGTGCAAAAGCGACTCGGCGAGTCTAAACGTCCTCCCCCACTTCCCTGTTATTCCCCTTTCTACCCGTCGAGTACCCCCCCCCCCTTGACTCGACGAGGTTCTTGTGAAAGAATCGCGGGGCCACCCTGACTCCACTCGCCGAGTCTAAAGAACGACTCGACGAGTCCCAGTAAGTCTTCAAGCTACTCGCCGAGTCGGAAGGACAACTCGGCGAGTCCTAGTGAATCTTCAAGCTACTCGCCGAGTCTGATCATTGGACTCGGCGAGTCCACGCCATGCAGTCAATCAACTGTTTCCTGTAATTCGCATGGTTCCGTAATATATAGATATGGGACTTCCTGGACCTTTATACATACTATTACTGGGATTTAAACACTTGTAACAACACTATAATCTATCAAATCATTAAATGGGTTTCCTAAACCCTAGATTCGTGTAGAACACCAAAACTACAGAAATGATCCGAGGATTACCTGGAAAACGTGTTCCCTGTGTCCCCAACCTTCAGAGCTCAATCCCCTTGATCCTCCTTTGACCACAACCTTGCCTCTTCTTGCCTAACAACCTCTTCAAGCTTCCACTAGCCTTCACCGTTGCTCCAGATGCCCACAGACGTTTAGGTTATCTTCAATCGGCCAAAAGACGAGACATGACGGCCCTAAAGACATTATATACGATCCAGAATCAAAACGGCTAGGGTTTCAGCTGAACAGCGTCGACTCGCCGAGTCCCTAATGGACTCGTCGAGTCCAGTCGCGAATCTGTGCCCAAGACCGTGGTCCTACTCGGCGAGTCAGGCACCAACTCGCCGAGTCCCCTCCTAAATATGCCCCAAAATAGTTTAAAGCAATACCTGAAATTCCGGCTGTTACACTTAACCTTTCAATGTGTGACTTCATCTCTAAGATGTGTATACACTCATGTTACCCATGTTTTCTTGCCAAAAGGGCTTGAGTGA
Source organism: Lactuca saligna (assembly GCF_052625555.1). NCBI lineage: Eukaryota > Viridiplantae > Streptophyta > Magnoliopsida > Asterales > Asteraceae > Lactuca > Lactuca saligna. The sequence goes on from NC_136419.1 coordinate 210,408,920, forward strand.
GCTTGAACTTTTCAAGCCTTCGAACTTGTGGGTTAGGGAGAATAATTGGATGAGGTGGAGGAAGTGAAGCATGATTTCTTGTTCCTCGATCGATTCGTGGAATATCATCTTCATGTGGAAAGCTTGTTCCACGGGATTTGGGAATACCATAGTTGTCGTACTTTGACATATACAAAACGGGAGAAACTAAATTTAAGTTAGTTGATTGATTGAGTGCTTAATAAATCACCCAAATGAGATATTAAGGGTAGGACCCAACACAATACGCTACAACCTAGAAAAGGGATGCCGTAATCTAGTGGCAGAATATTTGAAGGTAGGTAAATGACGATTTACCAATTTCCACCATGAAAAACAAAAAAGAAATTTAAGTTTTCAATATATGAAAACTCCTAGATCCTTTGAGATTCATTGAACTTTTCAATGGCATGTTTAAATCTCGATATGCCCCTCTAGTTTGTGACTGGGATACTGAGGATCACAAAGCGGGTGTGAATAACCATGCAAACTTACATGGTGCCCCCACATGTTACAGTCACCTATTCGATGTGCCGGTTAACCACACACGCTCCACCAAACTATGACAAACATTGAGTCACCCTTTGCTACCTTTGGTTAGAACCATTTAGTGTGTCGGTTAACCACACATGCTCCACTAACGTCTTCACTAGGGCACAAAGTGTAATTTCATGGAATTGCATCAATTCACTTTTGCCTAAAGTAACTAATATTGCGAATTTTTTAAAAGTTCTAGTTACTTCATACTTCATTATACTTTTAATGGAAAGGGTTTTCCCTATCCTACCCGTTCGGCTAACGACCCTCCACCAATCAAGGAAGCGGTGGGTAAGAGTGGATACCCATTAAACGACCATTTTATAGGCCATAACCTTATACCCCCCTTATAGATCGACTTCGTGAATGAGGCCTACTAACGGTAAGACTAGCATTTTAGTTATACATATATAATATTAAACTTTTAATGTTATACATAGTATAAGGGTGTATTTTACACTTTTAAAATACTAGTTGGTTTATATTATACTTTTAATTAACCAAAATCATTATGGATTTGTTAACTCTCTTTTAATTATACACTTAATTAATTTAATAAAACCATAAGGGTTTAATTTAAACTCTTCAAAATTAGGGTTTTGGAATTTAGACTTTCAAAATTAACTTTTAATCAACAATTTAAATTCCAAAACTTGAGGGCAAGTTTTGAAACTTTTCAAAACAATTAGGTTTTAATCTCACTTAAAATTTTCGAATTTAAGACATTTAAATTAAAATTTTAAATATTAAAACTCTTGATTTAATAATTATCTTGAATTAGACTATTAATTTTAATTATTAAATCATAAGGGATTATTTAAATCATGAGGATAATTACCATTTATACATTTAAGATATCCTAATTCCATAAACTTCTACATAGATTTCGAAAATAAAGGATGAGATATCCCAAAATCTTTAATTACCATATTTAACTATTAAAGGATAAATACAAGATATGGGATAATCTAAATCCATAAAATTTAGGATCTAACCTAGGGGAAGGAGGTAATTTCGAAATCCAAGGGTTGGATAACCCTAGATTTCAAAATCTTGGAGGCTAAGGAAAGGGTTTGGGAAACCCTAGGAAAAATCGCCAACTAGGGTTTTGCAACCCTAATTGCAAAAATTAGCTAGCCTTCAGGGTTTATTAGCCATAAATTGTGACAACCTGAAATTTTCAATTCTAATCAAACCATTTCAATCTAATAGAAGTAGAGTAGTTACAGTAAAAATTCAGACTTAGAATATAAGTTTGGCAGTTTCAGGGTTTTACACCAAAAAGGGGTATTCGGAGAGTGGTTACACTAGGATTTTGTGCAAAACTTTAAATTCCATTACCCTAGATCATTAGAATCCATTCCAAGAATAGAAATATTTTCTGCCAAAATATTTCAGGACTATAAATAGTTTTCTGAACCAAATTTATTCATTATTCACATTTCCAACTAGAGAAAAGCCATTTTCTCTATGACGGATCTTCGGGTTTTTATACCAAAACATGAGTAACTCTTTATAGTAATGTTAGAAAGCTTTATATGTGCCTATAACATGATTTAGAAGGCTAAAAGATGAAATCTAGGAGTTTACACCCCAAGGTGTTCTTGAGCGGTAAACTCCCGAAACGAAGCCAAAACCGACACTTGTGTTATAATAAGACCTTAGATGTTTATGTATGCATGTTAGGGACAAGAAAGCAAGCCAAAATACACCCAAGATTGGGAGTTTACGGCCCAGAACTCTCATAGGCCGTAAACTCCATATTCTAACACCAAATGGTGTTTTGAGGACACTAGGACTTAAAGGCTTGTATCTAGACTATTTCCCCAAGCAGAAAAAGGTCTTAAACACATCAAATGACACAACTAAAAGTGAGTTTACGGCCCAAGAGAAGCTTAGGCTGTAAACTCCATTGAAATGGACAAAAGGTTGTCTTCAAGACACCTAAAGCCCTAGACCCCTTCATGGAATTGTTTCCCACAAAAATGAAGAACCAAACCACATCAAAATCACTTAACCAAGTGAGTTTACGGCCAAGACATGGTTCTTGGGCCGTAAACTCCTAAAAAGGGTACTAAGGTGTGCCTAATGCCTTCATATGCTAGGAATAAAAGTCTAGAACATATCCCACAAGTGCAAGAGGCTTGAAAGCAACAAAAACCCACATTACTTAGAGTTTACGGCCGTAAACTCTAAGGGGAATGGCCTTGAGTCCGTAAACTCCTAATTGGAGTACTTCTAGACCCTAAACCCTTCCAAGGACTTAAACACTAAGTTAGAACAATTCTAGAAAGCCTTTGGGACTTCAAAACACACCAAACACACATGTTTGGGAGTTTACGGCCGTAAACTCAAGAGTTTACAACCGTAAAATCCATGTGTGATGGTTTATAGAGAGTAAAATCTCACATAGGGTCCTTTGGAAACCCTAAACACAAATACCCTGTCCCACAGTAGCTTAGATGCAATCCTTAAGGCTTGAAACACTTATATAAAGTGTTTATTATGTCTCGCATGTCTTAAAGATTTTCAATTAGTCATTTATGTCTAATTGAGTGTGTATATGTGTGATTATATGTTCATTAGGATCGTAGTGTGTTCACAAGTCCTCGCTTGACACCTAGCCATCCTATACCGTTCAGTTCATTCCAATCACCAACTACAGGTGAGTTCATACCCCTTAACTAATGTTTTAAACTCTTTTTAAATGTTTTATGGGGGGGGGGGGGATACAAGAAGAATCATGCTACTTATTATGTCAATCACATGTGATTAGTAAGTAGGATTATATTACTTATTACATCAATCACATGTGATTAATATATATCATTCAAATGATTTGGCTACTCATTAGCCGTTTTACCAAACAGTTTCCTTCAAATGACTTTTTATAAACATTTTATATGTTAAAACTCCTTTTTACACTGTACAGCTTACTCCGTACATTACCTTTCAAACTTATTTACAACTGTGTTTCAAACAAATGTTTCCTTATACTTAAACTGTTTTATTAAACTTAAGCCTTCAAATTGTTTTACAGATTGACATCAAGTCGATCTTTTCTTAAAATAATATTTATGTTTCAAATGTCTTACCAAACTTATTTATGCTTTTATATTATAAATTGCATGCCTCTATATGTATAGTTATATAAGAAATGTTTAAAAGACTTAGGAAGGCTATCCACCCTATTTCCTTTTCGCGCCTTGAGATGTGGTTTGGTGGGATATTGGGTATTCGTCCGAAAGTCGTTTAAATATTAGTTATATATATCATGTGTACATATATAGTCATAAAAGGTCCTTCCAGTTCATCCTATGCCCTTGGGTAGCAAGGGTATACATCCATGTCCATACGTACCATTTAGATTACTAGAAAGCTACCATATGGGTAGTTCAGGAAGATGCTAGAACAATTACTAGAACCAGATATCATACAAATGAGTCAGTTCATTCATGAGTCAAAACCTTCTAGAACATTACAGTACATTACTATACTTGCTAGATAGAGAGAACACACATTACAGCTAGCACTTTTACATAATTACATATACATGATTACACTTACATGAGCACATTTACATAAGTACATATACATGTTTACTTTTACATGATTACACTTACATGAGTACATTTACATAAGTACATATACATGTTTACTTTTACATGATTACACTTACATGAGTACATCTACATAAGTACATATACATGTTTACTTTTACATGATTATACTTATAAGAGCACTGTTACATAGATATATCAGGAGGAGTCGTATTACATTTTATATGTATCGACTCTGTTATCAAAACCCTCATTCTTACCTTTACTTTGTGATTTCAATCACATAATCGATGAGATAGATTGGATTTATTATCCTAGTACCCAAGGATACAGTTGTGGGATTGACCATTCCTAAAATCTCTGTTAGCTACAGAGGTAAAAGTACATCCACGGATGTCAACGGTTGGTACCATTACATGTATACGATTAAGGGATTAACTATTCCTATACCCAGCTGTTAGCAACAGAGGTAAGAGTACGTCTACGGATGTCTTAAAGTTAACAATGATAGTTACCCTAGTACCAAAGGGTAATATTCAGGTTGGTTGTATTATTACCTTTATTTTGTGACTCATTCACATAACCAATGAGGTGAATTATATGTAAGTATCTTAGTACCAAAGGATACAAATTCTTATAATGATAATAATAGTAACACAGTTAGGTCTTGGTAGAAGACTACAATCAAAACAGTTAGGTCTTGGTAGAAGACTACAATCAAAACAGTTAGGTCTTGTTAGAAGACTACAATAAAAATAGTTAGGTCTTGGTAGAAGAATACAATCAAAAAAGTTAGCTCTTGGTAGAAGACTACAATCAAAACAGTTAGGTCTTGGTAGAAGACTTCATTCAGAATAGTTAGGTCTTGGTAGAAGATTACATTGAGAACAGTCAAGTCTTGGTAGAAGACTCCTTTTGTTACTAATAGGAATCATAGGGATTTCTAGGGTTTTTCAAACATTTACAGTTGTTCTACAAACATTTTTATACTTATACGAGCTTTCTTTCAAAACAATGTCAAATCTTAAAAATTATAAGTTTTACAAATTAAGACACATTAATACTTATGATCTCACCAGCTTCAAAGCTGATACTCGCTTTCAAATTACTCGTATCCTCAGGTCATTATAGACAGGTACCGATGCAAGGAGAAACGAAGAGGGATCTTGTTCAAGACTTATCTTTCATTTTGATTTATGCTTTAGTGTTTATCAAAATTTGATAGAACACATTTGTATAATAATTATATTATTAATGCAATGGATGATGTTGTTGCTTGTTTACTACTTTACATTGTTGTTGATATTATACATGACGTCCTCCTCCCCAGAACGTTTCCGCCGTTCCTGGTTTTGGGGTGTGACAGATTGGTATCAGAGCATTGTTTATAGTGAATTAAGTATATCAACCCATAAAAGATATACTAACTATAAATACATAAGGGATTAAAAATACTCTGACCAAGAGTTTATACTTTAAATACTAAAATATTTAAGTAAGTATACGTGCTGCATTCATACTAAAATCAGGGTCACTAGGACAGTACAAAAAGAATTACGATTGTTGGGCAACACAAGTGGGCTTAGAGACATATGGTCAAAACTGGCAAGATATAGCCTGATCACCTATATTATCCGAGGGTTGACTAGCATGTGTCTAAGTTTAAGTGTGTGGTTGCAACAATGCAAAAATCTTACCAACCCTACCACAATGAGAACAATAGAACATAACATTAAAATTAAAATACTATATGAGTATTTGTTGTTACTATAAGTACTTTATACTTGAGAACTAAAATGGGATCTTCATTACTATGTTGATAGTTGCTAAGTGGATACACTAAGGCTACATGTAATTAGGATGTTATAGACTTAGAATCAGTGATAATTTTGCCTTACCCCTATTCTGTGTGAATTTGGAAATAAGGTCACTTATTCGAAGGTCTATTCTATTTAGATTACACATAGTTGGTATGCACTTCACAAATAGCGATGTAACTAATGAATATTTTCTAAATAATTATCTAGATAGTTCGTCTAATAATTATTCTATTACCTTAAATTCTCACATAGAAAACATAACTAGACTCCATCCCCTCGGCAACCAGAACCTTCCGAATGAAGTCATAGCTAGTTGGTTTGGAGAAAAACCAGAGAATGATCATCCTTTTCCCCTTGAATGATCACCATGATGAAGACTTTTTGTATGATGCTAACCCCGAAGCAGAGGTTGAAAACCTACCCCGAACAGCTCCCTTTCCAATTCCTAACCCTCGTCCGACTTTTCATGGCCCGACCCTGAGTGAGTGGAATGCTTGGAAATATGGAGCCAATGACAAGATCAGCCTATGCTATTTGATGGCGACCGAAGCTTTTACGACTTGAGCAATGAGGGCTTAACAAATATAGTCTTGCCAATCTTGGTCCGTAGAGAGACCCGAAATGAGATTCAAGGCTGGATAGCCCTACATCAGATTTCAGAAATAGTCGCCTATGCTAGAATGCATACCCTCTACACCATTCATCTAGGAGATGCACACGAGAGATCAGAGAGAAGCCATGAAACCCTACTGTAAGCACTGGCTGAATCACGAGCCGAAGTCTTAGAACTCCGAGTACGCCAGATGGTGTTCGAAAGACACCCATTTGACATGGAACGTCAATTAGCTGAACTGAGAGTTCACCAGAGGGATGACCGTCGCCAGTAGTAGACGCTTTACTTTATTTCCTTATAATGAGGAATCATATTAGTCTGTCTATGCCCGATGTGGCATTTTCTATGAAATTATCTTGTACCGTAAGTACTTTAGTTAGGTCTTTATGCTATCAGGAACTATCTTTAGTGGATATGATGTAAGACCTTTACAAGGTCATTTTCCAGAATCTTTACATCGTGAATATCACAGATATTGACAGCCGGCTAACTTCTGTGTCATTCTTCATTCAAGTACTCTTGTCATTCATTCATAAGAGTCTATCTGAATCATGCTTTAGTCAAATCATTTAGGATATAGTGATTTATCTCCGGAGACATATCCAAGTCTCTTTCAGTGGTTGGATCTTGTTATTCACCAACCCCGATACCTCAGCTCGAACGTCAAACGTCTTGAGACCATTCTACGAACTTACTTCCACCCGTGACTAGGACTGCATCATAGGGATGTTGGTCAAACTTTCGAGAACCTACTTCTACTCTTTACATGAACAATTTAAGTACATCAGGGTCAACCAGAATTGCTCACAAATTCATTTTCTTTCCGTGAAACAGAATCATGTCACCAAAGAAGGATGAGCAACCCATCAACCAAGCACCAACCCTCCAGATTGATGTAGCTACCTTTCAAGCTGCAGTCTCGGCTGTCGTGTCAGCTATTCTGACCCACCTTCACGCTAACGATGCGAATGTTAGTGGAGCTGTTAACAACAATGCCAATCCAAGTGACAATCCAGTACCTCAACGAGAAACAAACCACCATGATACCCCAAGTGTCAGGACCAAGAGTAACAAACGGAAGTTTTGGGCCAAAAAGAAGGACAAATCGCTTCGAGGGACGAATAAGAAACAACCACCGGTAACGACCTTCACAGCTACTACATTTGCACCTCCTACCACCATTCCTTCTGGTGTCCCGATTGTCCCTACACCAGCCAAGCAATATGCCGGAAACCTACGAAAATGCTATGAGTGTAGCTTTCATCATCTGGGTAGTTGTCGTCCGTTACACTGTTTTAGGTGCAACAGGAATGGACATACTACCAGCTGCTGTAGGATTCAGATTCAGCACATCACATCAACCACCAATGTCCAAACCTCTCAGATATGCCATCTATGTGGCGTCATGGGACACTTCAAGAGGGACTGTCCAGCCGAGAAGGACAACAACAAACATGATGGAGTTTGATCATAGAGTAGAAAAAGATGGCTAAGAACCCTAATATAGTATAGGTTCTCTCCAAATCGTCAGTTTTCATATGATCAAAAACATGTTTAAAACTAGTGCAACTAGAGTCTTACCTTTTGCGAGACCCTATCTGAATAGGGATTCTCGTGCTGCGTATACTTGTCTTTTGTAGTATAACTTATTCGCAGCAATAGTCTGGTAGTAAATCTAAAGTACTGTAACTCTGTTCATGGTTGCACGGTTGTTTTTGTCTGTAAACGTTTTATGTTCAAATCTAATGTCTTTAAGTTTCTGTATGATTCTGATATTATCATACGACTCGATTCAATTTGATCCTCACGAAAACAGCTTCATACGTACACCTCTTTCTTCTAGATCACTTTTTCAACGAAAACGTCACATCCGAATATCGAAGTACTCATGCCAGGAGTACATATTAGTTAATTTCTTTCCGAAGAAATCCCCGAAGTACCACTCGTACAGTTCGCCAAGTTTAATCCAGGGATTCATGCGGTTGATCTATCACTGAAGAATGTATGCATAAGAGTGATATATAATCAAGGTTCTACAGGTTTAGAATTGATGATTCCACTTTAAATTCTTTTTCCCCGATAGGATGCGAACTTAAAGAAGAACCAGTTATTTGACTACATTTTCAACCTTAATTATATATGACTCGTATACACGAAAGTGTGATTGTGAAACTAGGTATGAATTCTAATATGAACTTCAGGACGGAGAACTGCCTAAGTACGAGTGACATCTTCATGAGAACAAGCATAGAACCCGGTACGACTCTCGTAAACAGATCACCTGATAGTTTAAACGCCCACGGAGATACAAGAACAATTTGGAAAACTTAGCGAACTACACATAAATAGAATTAGAAGACTAGGTTTCTCACCCTAGAGAACCTCGGTCATATTCTTCAAGAGATCGACTGATCTCATTACATGTACCTCGGTTATCGAGGACTCCGTCGAGATTTTTCATTGGAAATCGTTATCTCTGCTGCGCGTAGACAAAATGGTTGAGCAAACGCAAAGAAAGAAACTACTTCCAGGAATGGATCCGGTATCCGAGCATCACCAATTCGAGTGTAAGGGAAAGATGTCCGGAAGACTATCTCCTGAAGTCGATGCGGACACTTCGAGTCTGTAGTGATACCCTTCGGATAGGACCAATACGCCCATAGCTTTTATGAGCTAAACGAGTTGGGTACGTCTTTCTTACCTGGATCAGTTCGTCATTTCTCCATGAAATGACTTACTTATCTACCCTTGTAGTAAGAAGGTACCCATGGGAAAACATTTCCTTCAGAGGAACTTTTAGCGATGTTCTCAAAGCACGAGTTTTGAAATTGAAGAGTCAAATTTCTAAGACCCACTATTAGTAGTGTGGGAAATTTTGAGTACTCTTTCGATTTGTCAAAACCGTTGAGCATTTATCGAAACCAAAGACGCCGACAATCATTTACCAAATTATAGGTCTTACTGACCTACCGCCTTAGTTCATTTAGAACTCCTCGCAAGCAACAGAAACTCGTACGACTTTGACCCAGCAAGGGGTGGCCTTTGACTGGGAAGCTACGCAAGAAAAGGAACTTTTGAGATTCCAAGTGAGTGATCAAGTTCTTTAGAATAACTCGCTCTGGGAATGGCATAGTATGCTTCGTAAAGCGTGGAAAACTAAATCCAAGTTAGATAGGACCTCCGGGATTCTTATCAGAATCGGTCTTATGCCTCGCACAAACTAGACCTACTCCGCGAACTCAGTAACATACTTTCTACTCTTCGCTTCTCAATCGAGAAACCATACCTTTCCGTTAGGACTCTTGCAAGTCCACTCGTCGAGATCCTCGCCTTCGTATTAGAACCGTAATGACCCTCGACCGAGAGGTCAAGTGGATGAAGCAACGTCGTCGCCAGTTAGTGAAGGTTCGTTGGAATGCCAACCGAGAGCCCGATTTCACTTAAGTGCGCTAGAACCAACCGATTAGGAAGTTTTCTCCTCACGACTCGATCATTGGTGCATACTTCCTTGCCTAAATTCTAATTTCCGGATAAAATTCCCTTTAACAGGGGGATGATGTGACAACCTGAAATTTTCCATTCTAATCAAACCATTTCAATCCAATAGAAGTAGAGCAGTTACAGTAAAAATTCAGACTTAGAATATTAGTTTGGCAGTTTCAGGGTTTTACACCAAAAGGGGTATTTAGAGAGTGGTTACACTAGGATTTTGTGCAAAATTTTAAATTCCATTACCCTAGATCATTAGAATCCATTCCAAGAATAGAAATATTTTCGGCCAAAATATTTCAGGACTATAAATAGTTTTCTGAACCAAATTTATTCATTATTCACATTTCCAACTAGAGAAAAGCCAATTTTCTCTATGACGGATCTTCGGGTTTTTATACCAAAACATGAGTAACTCTTTATAGTAATGTTAGAAAGCTTTATATGTGCCTATAACATGATTTAGAAGGCTAAAAGATGAAATCTAGGAGTTTACACCCCAAGGTGTTCTTGAGCGGTAAACTCCCGAAACGAAGCCAAAACCGACACTTGTGTTATGATAAGGCCTTAGATGTTTATGTATGCATGTTAGGGACAAGAAAGCAAGCCAAAATCCACCCAAGATTGGGAGTTTACGGCCCAGAACTCTCTTAGGCCGTAAACTCCATATTCTAACACCAAATGGTGTTTTGAGGACACTAGGACTTAAAGGCTTGTATCTAGACTATTTCCCCAAGTAGAACAAGGTCTTAAACACATCAAATGACACAACTAAAAGTGAGTTTACAGCCCAAGAGAAGCTTAGGCCGTAAACTCCATTGAAATGGACAAAAGGGTGTCTTCAAGACACATAAAGCCCTAGACCCCTTCATGGAATTGTTTCCCACAAAAATGAAGAACCAAACCACATCAAAATCACTTAACCAAGTGAGTTTATGGCCAAGAAATGGTTCTTGGGCCGTAAACTCCTAAAAAGGGCACTAAGGTGTGCCTAATGCCTTCATATGCTAGGAATAAAAGTCTAGAACATATCCCACAAGTGCAAGAGGCTTGAAAGCAACAAAAACCCACATTACTTAGAGTTTACGGCTGTAAACTCTAAGGGGAATGGCCTTGAGGCCGTAAACTCCTAATTGGAGTACTGCTAGACCCTAAACCCTTCCAAGGACTTAACCACTAAGTTAGAACAATTCTAGAAAGCCTTTGGGACTTCAAAACACACCAAACACACATGTTTGGGAGTTTACGGCCGTAAACTCAAGAGTTTACAACCGTAAACTCCATGTGTGATGGTTTATAGAGAGTAAACTCTCACATAGGGTCCTTTGGAAACCCTAAACATAAATACCCAGTCCCACAATAGCTTAGATGCAATCCTTAAGGCTTGAAACACTTGTATAAAGTGTTTATTATCTCTAGGATGTCTTAAACATTATCAATTAGTCATTTATGTCTAATTGAGTGTGTATATGTGTGATTATATGTTCATTAGGATCGTAGTGCGTTCACAAGTCCTCGCTTGACACCTAGCCATCCTATACCGTTCAGTTCATTCCAATCACCAACTACAGGTGAGTTCATACCCCTTAACTAATGTTTTAAACTCTTTTTAAATGTTTTATGGTCGGGGGGGGGGGGATACAAGTAGAATCATGCTACTTATTATGTCAATCACATGTGATTAGTAAGTAGGATTATATTACTTATTACATCAATCACATGTGATTAATATACAACATTCAAATGATTTGGCTACTCATTAGCCGTTTTACCAAACAGTTTCCTTCAAATGACTTTTTATAAACATTTTATGTGTTTTAAACTCCTTTTTACACTATACAGCTTACTCCGTACATTACCTTTCAAACTTATTTACAACTGTGTTTCAAACAAATGTTTCCTTATACTTAAACTATTTTATTAAACTTATGCCTTCAAATTGTTTTACAGATTGACATCAAGTCGATCTTTTCTTAAAATAATATTTATGTTTCAAATGTCTTACCAAACTTATTTATGCTTTTATATTATAAATTGCATGCCTCTATATGTATAGTTATATAAGAAATGTTTAAAAGTCTTAGGAAGGCTATCCACCCTATTTCCTTTTCGCGCCTTGAGATGTGGTCTGGTGGGATATTGGGTATTCGTCCGAAAGTCGTTTAAATATTAGTTATATATATCATGTGTACATATATAGTAATAAAAGGTCTTTCCAGTTCATCCTATGCCCTTGGGTAGCAAGGGTATACATCCATGTCCATACGTACCATTTAGATTACTAGAAAGCTACCATATGAGTAGTGCAGGAAGATGCTAGAACAATTACTAGAACGAGATATCATACAAATGAGTCAGTTCATTCATGAGTCAATACCTTCAAGAACATTACAGTACATTACTATACTTGCTAGATAGAGAGAACACACATTACAGCTAGCACTTTTACATAAGTACATATACATGATTACTTTTACATGATTACACTTACATGAGCACATTTACATAAGTACATATACATGTTTACTTTTACATGATTACACTTACATGAGTACATTTACATAAGTACATATACATGTTTACTTTTACATGATTACACTTACATGAGTACATTTACATAAGTACATATACATGTTTACTTTTACATGATTATACTTATAAGAGCGATGTTACATAGATATATCAGGAGGAGTTGTATTACATTTTATATGTATCGACTCTGTTATCAAAACCCTCATTCTTACGTTTACTTTGTGATTTCAATCACATAATCGACGAGATAGATTGGATTTATTATCCTAGTACCCAAGGATACAGTTGTGGGATTGACCATTCCTAAAATCTCTGTTAGCTATAGAGGTAAAAGTACATCCACGGATGTCAACGGTTGGTACCATTACAGGTATACGATTAAGGGATTAACTAGTCCTATACCCAACTGTTAGCAACAGAGGTAAGAGTACATCTACGGATGTCTTAAAGTTTACAATGATAGTTACCCTAGTACCAAAGGGTAATATTCAGGTTAGTTGTATTATTACCTTTATTTTGTGACTCATTCACATAACCAATGAGGTGAATTATATGTAAGTATCTTAGTACCAAAGGATACAAATTCTTATAATGATAATAATAGTAACACAGTTAGGTCTTGGTAGAAGACTACAATCAAAACCGTTAGGTCTTGGTAGAAGACTACAATCAAAACAGTTAGGTCTTGGTAGAAGACTACAATAAAAATAGTTAGGTACCGATGCAAGGAGAAAGGAAGATGGAGCTTGTTCAAGACTTATCTTTCATTTTGATTTATGCTTTAGTGTTTATCAAAATTCGATAGAACACATTTGTATAATAATTATATTATTAATGCAATGGATGATGTTGTTGCTTGTTTACTACTTTACATTGTTGTTGATATTATACATGACGTCCTCCGCCCCAGAACGTTTCCGCCGTCCCTGGTTTTGGGGTGTGACATAAACCCTAATATGTCAAGTTCATACATTTGAATAAAATCTAATTGAAAACAAAAACCATTGGCTCTGATACCACTGTTTGGGTTTAGACAAACAATCCTATGTGTGCATGCAACCTTAGAATTGGATCTATGTTTTCACTATTAGTTACACAACATTATGAACACATAATAAAACCCTAATGAGTCATACTATTTTTGAAATTCACCAAGAAGATTAGAATACATACCTTTTGTTTGTTATACAGTAATAACATCTCAAATCCTCCTTGTAATGACTTTAGAAAGCTTAGAGTCACAAGTGTCACTCCTCTAATGGCTTACAAACACCAAGAGCAAGAGGATGAAGAATGATAAGAGAGGAGGCACCCAAAAACGTGTGGAAACCCTAAGGAAGCTCTTGGCCACGTTTTTGGTGCTCTAGGGATCCTTAAATAGTGAGGCTATTAGGGTTATCTAACAAGGAAACCCTAATTTGACTGCTTAGGCCCAAAGCAACCCAAGGACTCCCTTCTTAGATGCCTTGGACGATTTCTAATGGGTTTTCCCATAGAAATCGTCCATCCCTATAATATGGATTCATTAGCCCAATATTCAACTATCATTCAATTGACAGTTCTACTCCCTAAAGTTTAATTAATGTCTTTTAGCCACAAGAATACTTCTTAATTAATTATTGACTAATATTAATTTACCAATTTTATTTCTCCTTTAATATAGTATTCTCATAATATATTAATAAATCATAATTATTTCTGTCTCTCCATAATTCATCCTATCAAGTTGCTTTGGTGAAGGCAACCCAAAAGGACCATGCACCATCGGATCAAGTACATACCAAAATAGTTATGAACTTAGACAATAATCCAACAATAACTATATATATTGGGTGAAAGACAATAATCATCGGAACTTATATTGTTGTACCAGAATGATTTATATAGTGATACCTTAGATTATTAATACATATGGAAATACCATTATAAGTCTTATGATTATATGTTGGAGTAATTATTAGTAAATATGATTACTATTCCTATACTTTTTTTTCATTAAATGTGTTAGATGTATACATGATAAAAGTTGTTCTTTTTCTTTATTATACATTATAGATTATAGATGTTTTTCTTTTCCTTTTTTGTTATTACGGTATGTTAAGATTTTGACGAATTTATAAAAGAATAACCATTTACAAGGGTAACTTTAATTTTTGTAGTAGTTTTTTTTTGTACAAGTAAAATAACATATTTGAAAGTATAATCAATAAAAGTATTTAAATAATAATACGTAAGTTATTACATACTAATATAATATTGAACAGTTTTGTAGAAGATGAATTCACATTTTGTGTTGAAGATTTGACAAATGTTAGGGTTGAGTTTGTTTGGAAAGACATCAAGAGGAATAGACTATTTATTATCCTTCTTGATAAAAATGTAACTTATAACTTATAAAAGCATGTATATTAGTATGTTTAAAATTATTATTTATTATTTATTTAACTGTTATCAAATATCAAGACACAAAATGGCTGCTATTTTCCCACCAAAACTTATCAAGTTATATGAGAAGAAGAATTTGATTGGAGAAATTTTTTCTTTGGGTCATTTCCAAGTTGAAATAAATCATAGAAGATTATCCCAAATTTGAAAGTTATAGCTTTGTCCATAGAGATTTAGAGATAATTATCAACAACAAGACAAAATTCTATCTATTTATCATGTTATATATATATATATATATATATATATATATATATATATATATATATATATATATATATATATATGAATTAAGCGTAATTAGTGTAACTTTAAACCAAACCAAACTAGTAACCTTTGATAATAATTTTAATTTAGAAGAAAGAATATTTAGAGAGAATATGTAATTTATATCTCTTATAAGTTTTTGGTGTATCTCATTCTTTACAATGGAGGGGTATTTATACTATAAATTTACTAACATATAATTGTAACTAGTTAGAAATGTTGACAAATTTACCGTGCACCAATTATTATGTCATCCACCAATTATTTATAAGACCACCAATTATTTACAACACTCCCCCTTGGATGACATCATTTTAGCATTCAACTGTGATATACTACCTCATTAAAAACCTTGCTAAAGAAAACCTAGTGGGAAAAAACTTTAGCGAAGGGAAGAAGAGTGCAGTGTATAGTTGACTCCCTTTTATTTAGAAACCCATCACATTATATTATATGCACATGTCGCATTCCGATGCCATGGGCATGTTTCCTGAAGATTGCAATAGGAAGTGCCTTCGTAAAAAGGTATGCTGCATTGTTACTGGATTGAACATATTTGATTGCAACTTGATGATTCTTTATAAGCTCTTGAGTGTATTAAAAAAACTTTGGAGGTATATGTTTTGTCTTATCGCTCTTGATATATCCCTCTTTCATTTGAGTGACACATGCTGAGTTATCTTCATAAATTAAAGTTGTACATATATCCTTTTGAAGTACACATGAAGTTAAAACTAGTTGTGTCAATGATCTTAACCATGTACATTCTATACTAGCTTCATTTAGTGCAATTACTTCAACATGATTTGAGGATGTGGCAATAAGTGTTTTCTTTTGAGAACGTCAGGAAATTGCAGTACATCCATTCATGAATACGTATCCAGTTTGAGATCTGGTTTTATGAGGATCAGACAAATAACCTGCATCAACATAACCATTCAAACATTGTTTAGAATTGTTAGGGTAAAATAACCCTAAATCACTAGTTCCTCGAAGGTATCGTAAAATTTGTTTGATTCCATTCCAATGTCTTTTTGTTGAGGCTGAACTAAATCTTGGTAGCAAGTTTACAGCGAAATAAATGTAAGGTCTAGAACAATTGGTAAGATACATAAGAGCTCCAATTGCATTTAGATATGGTGCTTCTAAACCAAGGACTTCTTCATTTTCTTCGCATGGATGAAATGGATCCTTGACGATATTTAATGATCTAACAACCATTGGAGTGCTTAAAGGATTTGCATTGTTCATATTGAAATGTTTCAAGACTCTTTCTATGTAATTTGATTGATGCACAAGTATTCCGTTAGGCATATGCTCAACCTGTAAACCAAGACAATATTTGGTTTTTCCAAGATCTTTCATTTCAAATTCTTTCTTTAAAAGTTAAATCACTTCAAGGATTTATTTATTCGTTCCAATGATGTTCAAATCATCAACATAGACTTCTATGATCACATATCCAGATGTTGTTCGGACAACCCAAAGTTTATTCTGTTATATTAACCCGTTTCTGCTAACAGAATATGTCATTTTATAAAAGTTCCGTTAATTTGGGATCGTCAAATAAATGAATGTTTATTTATTTATGTTTATTTTGTTGTTATTGTCGCTACAAAATAAATAAAAACTCGTAATTTACTCTTGCATTCAATTGGAAAATGTTATTTTAATATTACGACCATTTAACCCGGGTAAATAGTTTAAACCTCGATAAGCTTTAGCATCGGGAAGTCGTATACTGGGTGCAACACCCCAGACATATATATAGGCAGTTGAACACTTCATAGAAGCTTTTCACCACTCTACATCCTCTCTCTCTACTCTCTCTTGCTCGTTTTCGCCTCAAAACCGCAAGTTGCCACCTCCAAAATGTAAGATCTTCTACCCTAACGTGTTCTAAACATCAATTCTTGTTGCAATAGCTCAAAAATCACAAAAAATGTCCATCAAAAAGGAGTTTACAGCCTAAGAACCTCCTTAGGCCGTGAACCCCTAAAAAGATGCCAAAAGTCCCAAATTTCTCCCATTTGAGCTTAGAAACTAGTTGTAGATTTAACCTAGAAGTGTTTGAACCTCAAAACAACAATTTTTAGGGCATAAAAGAGGGTTTACGGCCCAAGCACATGCTTAGGCCGTAAACACCCTCTAACCATGTAAAACAAGCCCAAAACACTTCCAAACCACCCTTAGACTTAAGATATGGCTTAGGGACTTGCCATTCCGGACTTAGGACATTTAAACACATACATTTGAGGGATAAAATAGAGTTTACGGCCCAAGCACATGCTTAGACCAAAAAATCCCCTAAATCATGTCAAATGAGGGTTTAAACCCCTAAAAAAATCTTATAACCTTTACTAGAAATTGTTAGAAATTTAACCGAAGGCCTAGAAATCAAGGAATGGGGTGTATAAGAGTTTACTATCACAAACCCTAGGGTTTACGGCCGTAAACTCCCAAGGAGTGGCCTTTGGGCCGTAAACTCCAAGGGAGTATACTCTTGCACCCTTAAACACCCTTATATCCTTGTATAATTCCTTAGAACCATTTCCTTAGATTTAGAGAATATTCAAAAAGTCTCTCCCTTTTAAGAGTCACAAGAACCTCTCATATGTGCTCCTCATAGTGAACTATTCAGTCTGTAAATTTTAATATATAATTAGAATTAACTTTTTTAATATTACATGAAATAATCTATCAAAATATTACGCATACGTTTATGAATATATATATATATATATATATATATATATATATATATATATGTATTTGTACCATTCTACGAGAATATAAACTATATATTGTTACAATCTTCTGTATATTCTAATAGAATATTACACCTAAAATCATTACAAAATCTTTATCGGAAACAAAGTTTTAGTGTGAATTTTTCTATGACTTTAATTTTCTATTTCGTATTTTTTATTAATTTTGTTTTATGTTTTAGAAAAAAGAGATGAAAATTAAAGAAAATATATTCTTTTTCAATATTGTAATCTTTTTATTTTGATTGCATATATATATATATATATATATATATATATATATATATATATATATATATATATATATATATATATATTGATTTTGATGAGGTTCTCTCAATGTTTGTTGTTGTTAAAGGTCTTGTTGGAATGTATTCCACATAGTTCTTAGTATAATATTTCTTTCTTCATCTAGTATTGGTTTTATATTTCTATGCACTCTAGTGTGTGTA
Source organism: Lactuca saligna (assembly GCF_052625555.1). Classification (NCBI taxonomy): domain Eukaryota; kingdom Viridiplantae; phylum Streptophyta; class Magnoliopsida; order Asterales; family Asteraceae; genus Lactuca; species Lactuca saligna. The sequence goes on from NC_136419.1 coordinate 210,427,421, forward strand.
ATTTAGACTATTTGTTAATGGCCCAACTTCCCACTAGAGTGTTTTTTATTTTCATATTACTTTTTATGGCTCCAAAAATAATAACGTTTATTTATAATTAAAGAATAACTATTACACTGATAATCAAAACTAATGATACTAAAATATCACATATAATTCCATAGTTTCATTATTCTTCATTGTCACTTGGTAAGGGGTCACTACTACTGGAATAATTGAAATTGAGAAAAATAGAAAATTTTGGGTAAAACAAAGTCTAAGGGGTCCTGTGTATAAGTGTACCCACAACGTATGTATATGTAACTTTGATGCAATAAGAATCATTGGAAAACCAAGAAAACTCATGATATGATTATATATATATATATATATATATATATATATATATATATATATATATATATATATATATATATATATATAAGTGTTGTGCATACTTTAAAAACCAATGTTGGTAGTAAACACATAAGAGTTTAGCAAGTAAACTAACTAGAACATAAAATCATGGAACTAAAACATTGTTTTATAACTTTTGGCCTAAGTACCCCACCCCCTTTAGATTTTGGTTTGCTTAGGACCACACAGGGTCGAAAACATCACTCTACAACCCCCACTAAGTTCGAAAACACCATGTGTGAGGGAGATATAACCGAAATCACCCCCTTAATGGGTGAAACTCAAACTGAAAACACTTCAAATGAAGACTATGACCGAAATCACTGAAGAAAAAAGTGATTTCGGTCATACATGGCCGAAAACACTTCCTTTGACTCCTTCCTAAAGAGATTTCGGTTAAGGGAAGGAGAAGATAAGGTTTGACTTAAGGATTTGATAGTTTAATCTTTTCCAAGACAAGTTTATACCCAACAGTACTCCAAGCAAATAAACCAACAATTATCAATGTAAATATCCCATCATTCTTTTCCACTCTCTATTAGAATCGAAATCACCATTTAGGAATTCCCTTATTTTCATTTCAACTTCCAAATAACTCTAATTTCTCTCAAAAATCAAGCCTAACTCTACAAGGATTTTCCTCCAACCATTTTCTTATATTTTGGTATGTGACTTCAAGACTTCTTAGCATCCTATATATTCTTATGTTTAGTTCATTCCATTTACACACTTTAAATGTGCTAAAACCCTTAGGATATCATTATTCTCAAGGAAGCTCATCAACTCCATTCATGAGGTTAGGCTTGAACACTTCTCAACACCTCTTCAAACCAACCCACAAAACAATACCCCTACATTTTCAAGCTTTTTCATGTTTTTAGGGGGGGGGGGGTACAAGCTAAGATTTATTTACTACATAAATACTTGTTGTTACTTCTTGATGTTGAATTATAGACCATTATTTTTTTAAACAATATTTTTGATATATTAGTTTTGATTTGCAAAGTTTGATGGGTTTTGAGCATACTAACACTCCTATGGTGTACATGCAACCCTAGCAACCTTGGATCTATGTTTTCTCTAATATTCATGCAAATTTGTTTTCCAAGGTATCCATCCTAAGTAGCATGGCATGGGGTACTTGTAGTATAAAAAACTAGTAGAATGACATACCTTTCTTGTACCTTGCATTCCTTAAGACCTAGTGAGTCTGGCTCCCCAAATGTGATGCCTCAAATGTTTCAAACAACACCACAACTCTTGGAATAACTTGAGAGAGGAACACTTGTTCACAAAATCGGCTAGCCCTCACCGTTATAGTCTTAGTGCGGATTTTACTCCATGCAAGGTTCTTTATATAGTGTGTCACATGTAGGGTTACACCATGTAAACCTAAATTGTGCGTGGCTTTTCATTTCCCCATGATCCATGGGTTTTAACCTCCATGGAGTATCCAATGGGTCCTAGCCTAATCTAGTGAATCATGAACTATATTCCCACCATACAAGAATGAAAGATTTACATAATCAATCCTCACATTTTTAATTAGTCTCTTTTTTATCACAAAATTAATTCCAAATTAATTCTTGATCAATACTAGTTAAATAATAAGATTTCATATTAATATATTATAACTTGTAATATATTAACAAATCCTAAGTGTCCTTTTTCTCATTTTGTCTATCCAATTGTTGAGATGCCATGCAACCCAAATGAACCATGCCAAACCGGGTCAAGTACATACTAAATATAATTATGGACTTAGACAAATTATCCAATAGTCTCCTACTTGGATAAGTCTAATAACTATAGTTACAGGTATGACTTCAGGATCCAACCAACAATCGTAGCTCTTTCACAGTCTCTCGGAACTAAGCTAATGATGCGCCACTTAAGATAAGTGATCATATAATCATGTGTTCTAGATATAACCAGACAAATAGATGAAACAATGTCGCACTTATTGTCCAGTAGTTTGTTTCCCGATTTCCAATATGTTTAACATAGAACTAAACTGAACACATCAATTTGGTTCTAACCGGGCCCGGTACATATGTCAAAACAAAATCATAGAGGGGCCTAGATATCGCTTCTAATCCTCCAAGGACTAGAAGGAATAGATAATCATCCACCCATATGCTTGTATTAACTACTTGTTGAATTATACACAAAATCATGCTTTATAACATCGAGTTACTGATGCGTTTTCATACAAATAATGCACAACCAACTCATAATCAACAAGTCATATCTCTAGGTTTGAAGACTTATATGATATTAATGTCTCACGATCACTCGAGACAAATTCCATGAAGTGATACAAGTGGGTGTAGGTTGAATCCAATACTCAAAAATTATGAGAACTCATGAATGTTGTAGCAACTTTTTGCTACGTCTAACATCTTAGACATCTACAAGCCCAATTCATGACAGCCTTGATTCACATCTACTTCCACCATTTGACTGACTGTGGAGAGTTTAAATAAAGTAATTATTCTGGAAGTCAAAGCATGCAAAATTGAAACAATAGTAAATAATTGACACAAGATAGCAACAATTTACTTATAAATAAACAACAACTTTTATTTAATCATCAAATGTCAATTTACATTTTACAAGTTTCAGAAATAACTATCTAATCTGTAAAACTAATCTCACCCTTTAGCCTGATGCGCCTTGAATGCTGCAAATGCTTAACCTTACACAATCCCTGTTGGATAAGGTGTCTAAGTCCATAACTATTTCTAGTATGTACTTGACCCGACCCGACATGGTCCATTTGGGTTGCATGGCACCATCCAATTGAATAGACAAAATGAGAGAAATAACACTTGTGGATTATTAATATATTATAAGTTCTAATATATTAATAATATTATTTAATTACTTTGATCAAGAATTAATTTAGAATTAATTAAGTTGTCAAAAGATAACTAATTAAATATATGGGTTGATTATGTAAATTATCCATACTTGTATAGTGGGTTAAAAGTCTCCATGGATTATCAAGCTGGGTTCCACCCATAGGATGCTCCATGGATGCTCCATGGGAGTTACAAACCCGTAGGTCATGGAAATGAAGAGTCATGACACATTAGGGTTTACATGGTGTAACCCTAGATGTGTCAACACTATATAAGGATCATATTCTCCACCAAAATCGGCTACACATGTACAAGTGAGGGCTAGGCTGATTTTTGCAAGTGTAAGACTCTCTCAAAGTTTACTCCTTTGTATTTGGTGTTGTGTGAAGGAATAGAGGCGTGACATTTGGGGTCCTAGGCTCACAAGGTTTCAAGGATCACAAGCAACAACAAGGTAAGTTATTCTATCTTCCATTAAAGTTAAATATTGTTCCTCATGTATGCTAGATAGGAATATAACCTTGGAATTCAACTTTGCATGATAATTAGACAAACAAAGATCCAAGGTTATTAGGGTTGCATGTACACTTAGGAAGTGTTAGAATGCTCAAAACCCATCAGTGGTATCAGAGCCTAGGCTTGTTTGTTTATTATTTGTGCAAACTGTTTGAAAAAATCGATTTTCTGCTTTCTGCTCGCATGAACTCGCCGAGTCCATGGGGGGACTCGACGAGTCCGTGATAAAATGCAAGCTACTCGTCGATTTTGTTCTTGCACTCGACGAGTAGAGGCTGCAGTTTTCAGAATTTCGATTTTGGTTGCTGGAAATGGGCTAGAAACATTACCCTAAATTGTTTTAGTACTTGAAAACATGTTTTAGATGGTGTAATGTTTATGCTAATCCATTTACAATGACAATTATCAAATATTACAAGTTCTAAGTGTAATTTTTTGATTCTTGAAAATGTTCATATTCATGTTCTTGTTCTTATGATGTTTAGATGATCATGGGAATTGTTTGTAACCTATGTGGTAGATTAATTCATGATCATAATGTGTTTTAATAGAGTCCATAGCTTGTCCTCAAGTTGTGGAAAACCAAAAGTCACTTTGTTAAAAGCCATTAAAAGAACACATGAGTAATAAAAAAATAAAGAGTCTTCATTTTTAATACTGTATTAACTCATAAGTTACAAGAAATGAAAAGTTTTGAAAGTTTACAAAACTTGCCCTCAAGTGTTGGAACAAGTAAAGTCTTAATTAAAACTTTAGTTCCAACCCTTAGAATTTTAAAAGTTAAAAGTTAACCCTTATACTTTATAATATTATAAGTTAATAATATATATATATATATATATATATATATATATATATATATATATATATATATATATATATATATATATATATATATATAAGATCAAGTCGTCTTACCGCTAGTAAGCCTCATTCACGAAGCCGGTCTATAAGGGGGATATAAGGTTGTTGCCTGTAAAATTGCGACTTAATGGGTGTCCACTCTTAGCCACCGCTTCCTTTATTGGTAAAGGGTCGTTAGCTGAACGGGTAAGACAAGGAGTTATAACTTCTCATTAAAATTATGATGAATATTATAAAGTAACTAAATGTTTTATTAAATTCCCAATCTTAGTTACTTTAGGAAAAATGTGAATAAGGTGCTAATCCATGAAATTACACTTTACACTTTGTTTAAGTCGTTGGTGGAGCGTGTGTGGTTAACCAGCACACTAACTAACTTGGACTTAACAAGGTAGGTAAAGGGTTACTTAAGGTTTATGATAGTATCGGTGGAGCGTGTGTGGTTTACCGGCACATCGATTGAGTGATAAACTTTAAGGGTACCAAGTGATTTGCATGGTTACTTCACACCTCGTTTTGTGATCCTCGGTATCACAATCACAAAACCTGGAGGGCACACTCGAGATTGAAACATGCCATTAAAAAGTTCAATGAATTTCAAAGAATCTAGGAATTTCTAATAACCAATTAAAAACCTAATATCAATATTTCGTTTTTCATGGTGGAAATTGGTGAATCGTCATTCACCTACCTTTCAAATATGTTATAGCTTGGATTACGGCATACCTCTTCTAAGTTGTGATATATTGTGATTGAATCCTAGCCTTAATATTACATTTGGGGGTTATATTAAGGACTCTCTTAATATCTAAACTAATCTTGTCCTCTTCATTCAGATGTCTTCAAACAACGCTGCTTCTGGCTCTAATCCTAATAGCTCCTTTACCCTTATGAACTTTTGTGGGAAAGTCACTTTTGATGGATCCAACTTCAATGAATGGATCAGAAACATCAGGATGATTACCCGCTACGAGGATAAAGAAAATGTCCTTGATAAGGAGCTTAAGGAGATTGATGAGACCACTGCAACTCCTCAGGAGATCGCTGACTTCCAGGAAAATGAAAGGGATGCTACCAATGTAGCATGCATCATGATGGCCACCATGACAACGGAACTCCAAAAGTCCTATGAGGACTTTTACCCTTTTGAAATGCACCAAGATCTGATGGAAAGATACCATCAAAGTGCACAACAAGAGAGGTATGAAATAATCTGCTCTATGATAACAACCTTGATGAAGGACGAAGAGTCTGTCACGAGCCACATGCAGAAAATGCAAAGGTATGTGGATCGGTTGCTGAAGCTTAATGTGAACTTCCCTGAGGAGCTTGCAATAGATATCATTTTGCACTCCTTACCATCGTGCTATGATCAATTTCGCATGACATATCACATGAATAAGGAAGAGGTCACACTCAGTAAACTTCAGGGACTTCTCAAGACCGCAAAAACTTGTATTAAGGGGAAGTCGGTTGTTAACACTCCTACTCCAAACTCCGCGCCGGTTTTGGCAATCGGGAAAAGTCGAGGGAAGAAGAGGAAGAGCTCTTCGAAGGGTACCAAGGCTAGGAATCTTGATGGATCCTCTTCAAGTGGAACTAAGAAAGGTTTCGCCACTCCTTCTTTTGACCCAAAAGAGGTTGAATGCTTCTATTGCCATGAAAGGTCACATTGGAAGCGGAACTGCCCAAAGTACCAGCAAGATGTGAAGGATGGGAAAGTTAAACCCAACTGTGCTGGTATTTACACTATCTTATCTAATAACTCACCCCATTCTAAGTCTTGGGTCCTTGATACCAGTTGTGGTATTCATATTTGTTCTGATTTGCAGGGACTAAGAAGAAGTGAGAATGTGGAGCAAGGAAGAATAAACTTAATCATGTGGAATAGGAAAGCTTTACCTGTCACCAAGATTGGAGTTTAAACTTTATCGCTGAGTAGTGGGTTTAATTTAGATTTGAATAAATGTTGTTATTCACCAGAAATGGCAAGAAATATTATTTCCTTTCATGCATTGTATAAACGAGGTTTCACTTTTTCATTTGATAATGAAGTTGGTTCGATTAATGCTTTCTTTAATAATGTTCTTTATTTTAAAGCATTACCTTGTGATGGTGTGTATGAAAATGTATATGTGGTTGATAACATAGGAAATAATGTTTTGTGTATTGATTCTATTAATGATAATAACTTGGATAAAGCATCATTATGGCATTGTCATGTTGGACATATAAGCAAGAAACCCATAGGCTAACTCCAAAAGGCTGAAATCTTGGAGTCATTTAACCTTAGGTCAGATGAGAGTTGCAAATCATGCTTACTTGGAAAAATAAGAAAGTCACCCTTCACAGGTTCTTGTGAGAGGGGTGAAGGTTTGTTGGATCTTGTACACACATATGTGTGTTGGCCCTTCAAACATGCAACAAGGGATGCTAAACGTTATTATTTGACTTTTACTGATGATTATAGTAGATATGGACATGTCTACTTAATCAAGCATAACTCAGAGACTTTCGAAAGGTTTAAAGAGTTTAAATAGAAAATCGAGAATCAAATGGATAGGAACATTAAGATGCTTCGATCCGATCGAGGTGGTAAGTATCTTAGTTTGGAGTTCCTCGACTATCTTAGGGAACGTGGGATTGTCTCACACTTGACACCTCCCAGGACACCTCAGTTCAATGGTGTGGTTGAGAGGCGTAATCGGACCTTGTTAGACATGGTTCATTCCATGACGAGTCGAGCTTTGCAACGAATCTCATTTTGGGGGTATGCCTTAGAGAGTGCCACCCATCTCCTTAATCTGGTCCCTACAAAGAAAGTTGCGAAAACACCTCATGAGATGTGAACTGGTAAAGTACCCAAACTAGACCACATCAAGATTTGGGGTTGCGAGGTTTTCGTGAGACGCAAGACTCATGATAAGATCGAACCTGGAAGCGAGTGGTGTATTTTCATCACGTACCCACAGCAATCCTTTGGTTACCTCTTCTACAGACCTAGTGAAAATGTGGTCTTTGTAGCTAGGTGGGCATTCTTATGAGAGAGAGAGAGAGAGAGTTCATAAGCCAATGAAACAGTGGGAGGCAAGTTGACCATGAAGAAATTCAAGAGTCAAGCGGTGAAGGAACTTCAAACCCTAGCACTCAACTCGGGGAGGAAACTCATGTTGAGCCAATTGACAAGTCTTTACCTCTGAGGCGTTCCACAAGGGTTAGGAATGCACCTAAGCATTACTATGGATTCCATATTATTGCGGAAGGTGATACACTTATCAGTGATGAGACACCGATAGGTATGGATGAACCTAACAGTTATGCGGAATCCATGGCAGGCCCTGAGTCAGCCAAGTGGAAATGGGCAATGGACAGCGAGATACAATCCTTGTATGGCAATCAAGTTTGGAACTTGGTTGAGAATGTACCAGGTCGTAAGACTGTAGGGTGCAAATGGATCTTCAAGAAGAAGACTAGCATGGATGGTAATATACACATTTATAAGGCAGGACTGGTTGCAAAGGGTTTCTCACAAACTCTGAGAGTTGATTATGATGAGACCTTTTCTCCAGTGGCCAAGGTTAAGTCTATTAGGGTTCTGTTAGCCATAACTGCATTTCATGCTATGAAATTTGGCAAATGGATGTCAAAACTACTTTCCTTAATGGAAAGTCGGCTGATGATGTTTACATGTGTCATCTGGAGGGTTTTGTTAATACAGAGTATCCTAATAGAGTGTGTAAGCTTGAGAAATCCATTTATGGATTAAATCAAGCACCTCGCAGATGGAATCTTAGCTTTGATGAGAAAGTCAAAGAGTTTGGATTTTCTAGGAATGAAGATGAATCTTGTGTATATGTCAAGGGTAGTGGGAGTATAGTTAGCTTTTTGGTATTGTATGTGGATGACATACTACTCATAGGAAATGACATCCCAACTCTGCAGGAAGTTAAGTCCAGGCCTGGGATGTGTTTCTCTATGAAGGACCTAGGAGAAGCTGCCTATACTCTAGGGATAAGGATCTTGAGACACCGGAGTAAACGACTAATTGGAATTAGTCAGAGCACCTACTTGGATAAGGTGCTGAAGAGATTCAACATGCAGGATTCCAAGAAAGGAGAGTTACCCATCCAGGGTAACGCCAGATTGAGTAAGACACAAATCTCTAGGACTGAGGCTGAGATAGTAGAAATGAGTTGAATACCTTATGCTTCATCTGTAGGCTCGATCATGTATGATATGACTTGTACTCGACTGGACGTATCCTTGGCCTTGAGCATGGTTAGCAGGTATCAAGGGAACCCTAGCAAGGCACACTGGATTGTGGTAAAGAATATCCTCAAGTACCTACAGAGGACTAAGGACTGGGTTCTTACCCTTGGTGGGAGTGAAGACTTGACAGTTGTAGGGTATAGTGATGCTAGCTTTCATACTGATAGGGATAATTTCTGCCCTCAGTCAGCCTGGGTCTTTACCCTAAACGGAGGAGCAATTATTTGGAAGAGTTCCGAGCAAGAGACAGTGGCTGATTCAACTTCCGAAGGAGAGTATATAGTAGCTAGCGAGGCAGCAAAGGAGGCGATATGGCTGAAGAACTTCATTGGAGACCATGGAGTTGTACCAGCTATTAAGGAGCCAATGGAAATTTTCTATGATAGTGAAAGTGTTGTTGGCTTAGCCAAGGAACCAAGAGATCATGGTAGATCCAAACATAGCGACATAAAATACCATTTCCTCAGACATTGAATAGAATAAGGACTCCTCGTGGCAAAGAGGGTATAATCGGATGAGAATCCAGCAGATCCCCTCAAGAAGGGACTGATTCGGGTTAACCATCTCCAGCATGCTCGGAGCATAGGGTTGAAGGATCATATTATATTTAGTAGGTAGATAACCTTGAAACTTGTAAAGTGTAATTAACATTTGATGATGAATAAAAGGTGTTTTATATATGAGTAAAGTGTTGCTATATCTTGTCAATCATTTACTATATTTCTTTTACATGTTTTGACTTCCAGAATAATTATGTTTGGTATATCATATTATTCAAACCTCCACGGTCGGTCATATGTTGGAAGTAGGTATGAATCAAGACTATCATGATTGGTTGCAGAGGTCTAAGGTGTTGGACATGGCTACAACAATCATGAGTGCTGATAAGTTCTAAGCAATGGACACAACAAACGCTCACTGGAATCACTTCATGGAATGTAGCTCGAGTTATCGTGAGATGTTAATATCATATAAGTCTCCAAACCTAGAGATATGTTTTGTTACTTACGAGTTGGTTATGCATTGATTGTACGTAAACGTATTGGTAACTCGATGTTATAAAATGTGCTTTTGTGTATAATTCAATGAGTGGTAGAACAAACATATGAGTCAAATTTTATCTGTTCCCTCTTGGATTAGAAGCTGATATATGGGCCCCTAGATGATTTTTTTTGACCTACGTACCGGGCCCTGTCAGAACTAAGTTTATGTGTTCAATGAAGTTCCTTGTCAAACAAATCGAAATTCGGGAAACAAACTGCTCGACAATAAGTAAGACATTGTTCCATGTATTTTTCCAGATGATATCTTGAACAGAGGATTATATTATCACTTATCTTAAATGGCATATCATCATCTTCTCAGTTCTGAGAAACCTTGAAAGAGCTACAATTGATGATCGGTTCCTGAAGTCATACTTGCAGTTATAGTTATTAAACTTATCCAAGTGGGAGACTGTTGGATAAGGTGTCTATGTCCATAACGATTTCTGGTATGTACTTGACCTGACCCGGCATGGTCCATTTAGGTTGCACGGCACCATGCAATTGGATAGATTAAATGAGAGAAATAACACTTGTGGATTATTAATATATTATAAGTTCTAATATATTAGTTATATTATTTAATTAGTTTGATCAAGAATTAATTTAGAATGAATTAAGTGGTCAAAAGATAACTAATTAAATATATGGGTTGATTATGTAAATCATCCATACTTATATAGTGGCCTAAAAGACTCCATGGATTATCAAGTTGGGTTCCACCCATAGGATGCTACAGGGATGCTCTATGGGAGTTACAAACCCATGGGTCATGGAAATCAAGACTCATGACACATTAGGGTTTACATGGTGTAATCCTAGATGTATCAACACTATATAAGGATAATATTCTCCACCAAAATCGGCTACACATGAACAAGTGAGGGCTAGGCCGATTTTTGCAAGTTTAAGATTCTCTCAAAGTTTACTCCTTTGCATTTGGTGTTGTGTGAAGCATTTGAGGCATCACACTTGGGGTGCTAGGCTCACAAGGTTTCACGATCACAAGCAACAATAAGGTAAGTTATTCTATCTTCCATTAAAGTTAAATATTGTTCCCCATGTATGCTAGATAGGAATATAACCTTGGAATTCAACTTTGCATGATAATTATACAAACATAGATACAAGGTTATTAGGGTTGCATGCACAATTAGGAAGTGTTGGAATGCTCAAAACCCATCAAAGCGAACCTCTCGAATCAAATGATCATCTAGCATCCGATGACCCTTAAAAAGAAAGCTCTATATTCTAGGGGGAGGGTTTGTCTACACCAAAAACAACCGAGTTGCCTCTCTCCAGGGGGAGAATCCTTCACAAATCTCAACTCACGAAGGTCCAACTGAGGGGGAGAATTCTGAACGTGACATAGGATACGCTTTGCCATTTGAGGGATAGAATGCTAAGACAAATGACTAAGGTGAGCAATCAGAACCTAAAGAAGATATTAATGTTGAGTTACACCATGTCTATGATTAAATTACCCTCCTCTCACAAAATGGACAAAAGATCATCCTAAAACTCAAACAATAGGTGAATCATCTGAGGGAGTTCCTACACGCTCTCAAATAAAAGCGAAGCAAACTGCTTTATTCTCTCAAGTAGAATTTTGCATGTTTAATTCGTTCGTCTCCAAAATAGAACCAAAGACGATAAATGTTGCTCTTGACCACTCTGATTGGGTGCAAGCTATGCAAGACGAGCTTCATGAGTTTGAAAGAAATCGTGTTTGGAGACTGATTCCCACACTAAAGGATGCATCTGTAATTGGATTAAAATGGGTCTTCAAAAATAAGTTGGATAAAAAGGGTAATGTCAATCGCATCAAAGCGAGGCTAGTGGTAAAAGCATATTGTCAGGAAGAAGGAATAGATTATGAAGAAACCTTCGCTCCAGTAGTAAGGTTGGAATCAGTAAGAATCTTTCTGGCTTATGTTGCACATCGAAACTTCGAAGTTTTCTAAATGGATGTCAAATGTGCTTTCTTAAATGGAGAACTAGAAGAAACAGTGTACATGGAGCAACCACTTGGATTTCTGAACAAGATGTATCTTGATCATTGCTACATATAGGATAAAGCAGTTTATGGTTGAAGCTGTTGGATAAGGTGTCTAAGTCCATAACTTATTTGGTATATACTTGACCCGACCCGTCATGGTCCATTTGGGTTGCATTTCATCCGAACTATTTATGGATAATTTTATGAGAGTTATACACATATGTTTATTAATATATTGTAAGTTATAATATATTAATATGAAGTCATGTTATTTAATTAGTCTTAGTCTTAAATTAATTATGAATTAATTTAGAGATTAAAAGGAAGACAAATTAAATTGTGGGCTATTATATTTTATATAGTGTGGGCTAATACTCATTTGTTAATGGGCTAAGCTAATATAGAAGTCCATGGATGATCCATGGAGCTTTTAACCCATGGATCCTTGGAAAAGGAAAGGTCATGGGTTATTAGGGTTTCACCCTAATCATGTACACTATATAAGCATGCTTATGTTGCATGAAATAGCTACTAGTGTAACTAGTATGTGTGTTTGTGTGTGGCCGATTTTATAAGTGTGTATACACTCTCTCAAAGTTTTCCAAGAGTTTGTGGTGATTTGTGATTCCATTTGAGGCATTCACACTATTGGTGCTTGGCCCTCAAACTCCTTAGGAATCAAACTCATCATCAAAAGGTATGTAATCTCATTTAATTCTTTTATGTTTAAAAGTACCCCATGCCATGTTAGATAGGTTATGAACCTTGGAAAAATTATTATTTTGCATGTATTAGGGTTGCATGCACACTTAGGAAGTGTTAGATTGCTCAAAACCCAACAGTGGTATCAGAGACTAGGCTTGCTTGTTTGATACTTGATGCAAAATAGTGAAAAAATTCGAAACTTTTGTTGTCTGCATGATGGACTCTCCGAGTCCATGGGGGACTCGCCGAGTCCAAGGCAAAATTCAACCTACTCACCGAGTAGGTTCGTGCACTCGGCGAGTAGAAGGTTCAGAATGCAGATTTTCGACTTTTGCTGCTGGAAATGGACTAGAAACTTTACCCTAAACTGTTTTGATGTTTTAAAACTTATTTTAGTTGGTGTAAGTGTTGTTCTAATCCATTTACAATAGCATATATCAAAATTTCATGCTTTGTATGTGTTCATATAATTTTTTGAAACTTTGATAATCATGTTCATGTTCTTATGAATTTAGAAGATGATAGGAATTATTTGTTGAATTGTTTAGGATTAATTCTTGATCATTTATGTGTTTTGATGGAGTCCATAATTTGTCCTCAAGTTATGGATATCCAAAGGTCACTTTTCTTTAACACACATTAAAAACACATAAGTTACATAAAATGAAGAGTCTTCATTTTATGAACCTTTAATTCATAAGTTATGAAATGAAAAGTTTTGAAGAGTTACAAAACTTCTCCTCAAGTTTTCGAATTTGGAAAAGTTTCACACACTTTAATAAACTTTAATTCCAACACTTAGAATTTTAAAAGTTAAAATTCAACACTTATACTATTTATAACATTAATGGTTAATTATATATATATATATATATATATATATATATATATATATATATATATATATATGTATAAGAACAAGTCGTTTTACCATTAGTAGACCTCCTTCACGAAGCCGGTCTATAAGGAGGGTATAAGGTTGTTGCCTATAAAATGGCGACTTAATGGGTGTATACTCTCACCCACTGCTTGCTTGACTGGTGGAGGGTCGTTAGCCGAACGGGTAAGATAAAGACTTATAAATTCTCATTAAGTATGATGAATATTATAAAGTAACTAAATCTTTTATTTAATTCCCAATCTTAGTTACTTTAGGAAAAATGTGAACATGGTGCTAATCCATGAAATTCACACTTTGTACCTTACCAAGTCGTTAGTGGAGCGTGTGTGGTTAACCGACACACTAACTTGGACTAGTAAGGATCACGAAGGGTGAGTTAATGTTTGTCATAGATCAATGGAGAATGTGTGGTTAACCGGCACTTTGATTAGGTGATAATATTAAGGGTACCAAGTGAATTGGCATGGTTATTCACACCTTGTTTTGTGATCCTCGGCATCCCAGTCACAAAACTTGAAGGGCACAATCGAGATTGAAACATGCCATTGAAAAGTTCAATGAATCTCAAAAGAATCTAGGAATTTCAAATCCAATTAAAACCTAATAAATCATTTCATTTTCGTGGTGGAAATTGGTGAATCGTCATTCACTTACCTTTCAAATATATTACTACTTATATTACGGCATCCCTCTTCTAAGTATAATATATTGTGATTGGATCCTAGCCTTAATATTACATTTGGGTGTCTTATTAAGGACTCTATATATCTAATCTAAACTTACTTTCTACTTTCAGATGTCTTCCAACACTAATGCTTCGGGCTCTAACCCAACTGGTTCTTTCTCTCTCATGAATCTTTGTGGGAGAGTCATCTTTGATGGTTCCAACTTCATGGACTGGATAAGGAACATCAGGATGGTAACTAATTATGAGGATAAGGAATATGTCCTCGATAAGGAGTTAAAAGAGCTTGATGAGTCTACTGCTACTCCTGAGGAGATCGGTGAACTCAGGACACATGAGAGAGATGCTACTAAGGTAGCATTTATCATGATGGCCACGATGACAACCGAGCTCCAAAAGTCGTATGAGGACTTCGACCCTTTTGAGATGCACCAAGACCTGATGGAAAGGTACCATCAGAGTGCTCGTCAAGAGTGGTATGAAATAATCTCCTCCATAATAACAACCCGCATGAAGGACGGTGAATCCGTCACGACCCACATGCAAAAGATGCAAAGGTATGTGGACCGTTTGCTAAAGTTGAATGTGAACATCCCTGAGGAGTTGGCAATTGACATCATTTTGCACTCCTTACCTTCTTGTTATGACCATTTTCGTATGACATATCATATGAACAAGGAGGAAGTTACCCTTAGCAAGCTTCAAGGACCCTTGAAGACCGCTGAAACTGGTCTTAAGGGCAAGTCGGTTGTTACCTCTACTACTCCTACTCCAACATCTACCCCTGTTTTGGCTATCGGGCAAGGCAAAGGGAAAAAGAGGAAGCACCCTTCGAAGGGTACTAAAGGAAAGTCTCTTGAAGGCTCCTCATCAAAGACCAAGAGGGGTTTTGCCACTCCTTCTGCCATTCCCAAGGATGTCGATTGCTACTATTGCCAGGACAAGGGGCACTGGAAGCGAAACTGCTCTAAATACTTGCAGGATCTGAAGGATGGGAAAGTGAAACCCACCCACGCAGGTATTTACACAATATTGTCTAATAGCTCACCATATTCTAACTCTTGGGTGCTTGATACAGGATGTGGTATTCACATATGTTCTAATTTGCAGGGCCTAAGAAGAAGTGAGGATGTGGAGCACGGGAAGATAAACTTGATCATGGGGAATAGGAAGGCTTCACCTGTTTCCAAGATTGGAGTTTATACTTTGTTGCTGAATAATGGGTTAAAATTAGATTTGAATAAATGTGTGTACTCTTCTGAAATGGCGAGGAATATTATTTCCTTTCATGCTTTGTACAAACAAGGTTTTACCTTTTCGTTTGATAATGAATGTGGTGGTATTAATGCTTTCTTTAATAACGTGTTTTATTTTAAAGCATTAGCTTGTGATGGTGTGTATGAAACTATGTTGATTGTAAACAACTTAGGAAATAATGTGTTGTATATTGATTCTTCTACTAGCCTAGATAAAGCATCATTGTGGTATTGTCATCTTGGACATGTAAACAAGAAACGCATAGGCCAACTCCAAAAAAAGTGGAGTCTTGGAATCATTCGACTTTAAATCGGATGATAGTTGTCAATCTTGTCTACTTGGAAAGATGAAAAAATCACCCTTCACTGGAACTTGTGAAAGGGGTGAGGGTTTGTTGGACCTAATACATACTGATGTATGTGGACCATTCAAAACCGCCACAAGGGATGCTAATCGGTATTATGTGACTTTTATTGATGATTTTAGTAGATATGGATATGTCTACTTAATCAAACATAAGTCAGAAACCTTTGAAAGGTTTAAGGAATTCAAACAGGAAGTAGAAAATCAATTGGGTAGGAACCTTAAGACGCTTCGATCCAATTGAGGTGGTGAGTATCTTAGTACCGAGTTCCTTGACTATCTTAAGGAGTGTGGGATTGTCTCACAATTGACTCCTCCCAGGACACCACAACTAAATGGTGTAGCTGATAGGCGTAATCGAACCTTGTTAGACATGGTTCGCTCCATGATGAGTCGAGTTTCGCTACCAATCTCTTTTTGGGGGTAGGCCTTAGAGACTGCCGCCCATATCCTTAATTTAGTCCCTACAAAGAAGGTTACCAAAACACCTCATGAGATGTGGACTGGGAAGGTTCCCAATTTGGACCACATCAAAATTTGGGGTTGCGAAGCTTTCGTGAGGCGTGAAACACATGATAAGCTTGAACCCCGAAGTGAAAGGTGTATTTTTATCAGCTACCCACAGAAATCCTTCGGTTACCTCTTCTACAGACCCAGTAAGAATGTGGTCTTTGTAGCAAGAAGAGGGGTATTTCGTGAGAGAGAATTTATAATCCAAGGAGACAGTGGGAGGCAAATTGATCTTGAAGAAATTCAAGAATCAATTGGTGAAGGAACCTCAGACACTAGCAATCAACCTGAGGAGGAAACTCCTGTTGAGCCAACTGATGAGTCTGTACCTCCGAGGCGTTCCACACGGGTTTGGAACACACCTGCGTTTTATTATGGTTTTCATATTACTACGGAAGGTGATACATTTATCAGTGATAGTACACTACTAAATTTGCATGAACCTAGCAGTGTTAAGGAAGCCATGGCAGGCCCGGAGTCTGCTAAATGGAAGGAGGCTATGGACAGCGAGATACAGTCCATGTATGACAATCAAGTTTGGAACTTGGTTGACAATGTACCAGGTCGTAAAACAGTCGGGTGCAAATGGATCTTCAAGAAGAAGACCGACATGGAAGGAAAAGTGCATACTTATAAGGCTCGACTGGTTGAGAAGGGTTTTACTCAGACTCAGGGTATTGATTATGATGAAACCTTCTCGTCGGTAGCAAAGATTAAGTCTATTAGGGCTATGCTAGCCATTGTTGCATTTCATGATTATGAAATATGGAAAATGGATGTCAAAACCACTTTTCTTAATGGAAAGTTGGCTGAGGATGTGTACATGAATCAGCCAGAGGGTTTTGTCAGTGCAGAGTACCCTGATAGAGTATGCAAGCTTGAGAAATCCATTTATGGATTGAAACAAGCATCTCGTAGCTGGAATCTTTGTTTCGATGAGAAGGTCAAAGAGTTTGGCTTCTCGAGAAGTGAAGATGAGTCTTGTGTTTATGTCAGAGCTAGTGGGAATATAGTTAGCTTGTTGGTACTGTGTGTGGATGACATACTACTATAGGAAATGACATCCCAACCTTGCAGGAGGTTAAGTCCTGGCTTGGGAAGTGCTTTGCTATGAAGGACCTAGGGGAAGCTGCCTATATCCTAGGGATAAGGATATTAAGAGAAAGGAGTAAAAGACTAATTGGACTTAGTCAGAGTACCTACTTGGATAAGGTGTTGAAAAGGTTCAACATGCAGAATTCCAAGAAAGGAGATTTACCGATCCAAAGCAATACCAAGCTGAGTGAGATTCAGAGTCCGAGTACAGAGGCAGAGATAGCTGAGATGAGTCAATTACCGTATGCTTCCGCTGTTGGCTCGATTATGTATGCTATGACTTGTACCCGCCCTGATGTGGCCTTTGCTTTGAGCATGGTCAGCAGGTATCAGGGGAACCCTGGTAAAGCTCATTGGACTGCGGTAAAGAACATTCTCAAGTACATGCGGAGGACTAAGGATTGGATCCTTACCCTTGGTGGGAGTGATGACTTGAGAGTATTAGGGTATAGTGATGCTAGTTTTCTGACTGATAGGGATAACTTTCGCTCTCAGTCAGGCTGGGTCTTTACCTTAAATGGAGGGGCAATCTCTTGGAAGAGTTCCAAGCAGGAGACGGTGGCTGATTCGACTTGTGATTCAGAGTATATAGCAGCTAGTGAAGCAGCGAAGGAGGCGATATGGCTGAAGAACTTCATCGGAGACCTTGGAGTTGTGCCAGCTATTAAGGAGCCTATGGAAATTTTCTGTGACAACAATAGTGCGGTTGCTTTAGCTAAAGAACCGAGAGATCATGGGAGATCCCGACACATTGACAGAAAATATCACTTCATTAGACACAAGATAGAAGAAGGACTCCTCGTGGAAAAGAGGATATCGTCAGATGAGAACCCTGCAGATCCCCTTACAAAGGGACTGACGAGGGCTAAGCATTTTCAGCAAGCGAGGCGCATCGGGCTGAGGGACGATATTAGTTTTACAGATTAGATAGATTCTCTGAAACTTGTAAAATGTAATCGACATTTGTTGATGAATAAAATTGTGATTTATTTATGAGTATGGAGTTGCTATCATTGTCAATTATTTACAATTGTTTCAGCTTTGCATGTTTTGACTTCCAGAATAATTAATTTACTCAAACCTCCACAATCGGTCATACGTCGGAAGTAGGTATGAATCAAGATTGTCATGAATTGGGTTTGTAGATGGGTAAAGGTGTTTAGACATGGCAATGGTTGCTTCAACGTTCATGAGTACTCATAAGTTATGAGTGTTGGAATAAACCCACGCTCACTTGTATCACTTCATGGAATTTATCTCGAGTGATCGTGAGACGGTAATATCATATAAATCTTCAAACCTAGAGATATGAGTTGTTACCTATGAGTTGGTTGTGCATTGATTGCACGTAAACGCATCAGTAACTTGATGTTATAAAACGTGCCTTTGTGTACAATTCAACAAGTAGTAGAACAAGTATATGAGTCGAAGTTTATCTGTTCCTTATAGAAATAGAAGCGATATCTGGGCCCCTCGATGATTTTTTGTTGACCCATGTACCGGGACCGGTCAGAACTAAATTGATGTGTTCAGTTGAGTTCTTTGTCAAACAAATCGGAAATCGAGAAACAATTGCCAAGCAATAAGCAAGACATAGTTCCATGTGTTTGTCCGGCTGATATCATGAGAATAGAGGATTATATGATCCCTTATCTAAAAATGGAGCTTCATAGTTCAATAGAGTTTTCGAGAGCTACGATTGCTGGTTGGTTCCTGAAGTAATAGGCAAATAAAGTTATTAGACTTATCCAAGTGGGAGTCGGTTGGATAAGGTGTCTAAGTCCATAACTTATTTGGTATATACTTGACCCGACCCGGCATGGTCCATTTGGGTTGCATTTCATCCAAACTATTTATGGTTAATTTTATGAGAGTTATACACATATAATTATTAATATATTATAAGTTATAATATATTAATATGAAGTCATGTTATTTAATTAGTGTTAGTCTTAAATTAATTATGAATTAATTTAGAGATTAAAAGGAAGACTAATTAGATTGTGGGCTATTGGTTTTATATGGTGTGGGCTAACACCCATTTGTTAATGGGCTAGGCTTGTATGGAAGTCCATGGATGAACCATGGAGCTTTTAAGCCATGGATCTATAGAAAAGGAAAGGTCATGGGTTATTAGGGTTTCACCCTAATCATGTACACTAGATAAGCATGCTTATGTTGCATGAAATAGCCACTAGTGTGTGTGTTTGTGTGTGGCCGAAAATTGTAGTGTGTATACACTCTCTCAAAGTTTTCCAAGAGCTTGTGGTGATTTGTGATTCCATTTGAGGGATTCACACTATTGTTGCTTGGCCCTCAAGCTCCTTAAGAATCAAACTCATCAAAAGGTAAGTAATCTGTTCTAACTCTTTTATGTTTAAAAGTACCCCATGCCATGTTAGATAGGTTATGAACCTTGGGAAAAATTATTATTTTGCATGTATTTAGACAAAACATAGATCCAAGGTTTATTATGGTTGCATGCACACTTAGGAAGTGTTAGATTGCCCAAACCTAACAGAAGCAAGCCCCGAGAGCCTGGTATGAAACTCTAACACACTTTCTGTAACAACCCGAAATTTCCATGTCATTTATTGTAACTCTTTCGTAGTACAATTCGTGCAACCGATTGTCGTTCCGATTTCGATTTCCGGTATTCCGTTTAATTAAGTTATTATCTAGTACACATTTAAAATGACTTAATGGGTGTCTTAATATATTTAAAAATCATTTTAACACCCAACTTTAGTGATCGGAATATTTCTAGAAATTACCGTATCGGGTTACGGTAACTTAATCGGGTACGACCAAAAACCCCGTGTAACGCCGGTATCGGGTAGAATTCCACCGTGTCCAAAACTTAAACACTATATAAACGTGTTTAAGACTTCATTTGAAGCCTTTGGTCAATTTACCACTAAACTCTTACAACCTCTCTCCTCAAGCTAGAATTAAGGTCCAAATCTCAAGTTTAAGGCTTCAAATCTTTAAGGTAACCTCCCTAACATGTTATTCAACATCTTTAGCCTTCAAATTAATGAATTAATTGAGTTTTAGGACCAAGAACATGAGTTTACAGCCAAGGAACAAGCTTGGGCCGTAAACTCCATTAAATGGTGTTTTAAGCCCTTAAACTCCTTCCTAGACTCAATTGGACTTTAGATATGGCTATGGGACTTCAAGATATGGACTTAGAGCATTTGAAACTTTGATTTTGAGTCATTTGAAGGAGTTTACGGCCAAGGCATATGCTTGGGCCGTAAACTCATGTAAAAGGGGTTTTTATGCCCTAAAACCCTTCAAAATCACTTCTATGGCTTAGATATGAATTATAGGACCTTGGTTTTAGCATTTGGACACTTGAAACATAACTTTTGAGGGACTTATGTGAGTTTACGGCCAAGGTGAGTGCTTGGGCCGTAAACTCCCCAAAACTTGACATAAATCCAATTCTAAGGTGTTAGAAAGCCATCCAACACCACGAAAAGCCTTGGAATAAATCAAGGGACCAACCAAAAATACTTTAAGGGCCTAAAACACATCATTCATGGGATTTCTAAGAGTTTACGGCCAAGTCTTGTTCTTAGGCCGTAAACTCCAAAACTTTTGGTGTTAGAATGCAAACTAAACACCCCTAAAGCCCTTAGATCATCAAAACCACACCAACATGAGTTTACGGCCGTAAACTCATGTATGTGTGTGTTTCATAGTTGTAAACTCTTTAAAATTTTTACTTATGGAGAGTAAACTCAAGTCCCAAGTCCCTAGTGCCATTACAAGTCCGAAGATGTCACCCGGGTCACTCCAAACACTCGTTTTGAGGTGTTTAACCTCATTGGAGTGCAATGTTCCATATGATTAGTGAATGTATCTCTAATTGTATATATATGGACATTATATCATTTTACATAGGTTCATCACGAGTAATCAAACCCCGGACCGACGTATAGCATTCAAAACCGACACGTTTCCAAGTCCGGTGAGTTTACACCCCTACCCTTTTTCACTGTTTTTCACTGTTTTTAGGGGGGGGGGGGGGGAACACAAGCAAAGTACAAGGGAATTCTTGTACTCAAAACATGTTTTCAAATATGTGTTTCATATTCTTACGCTTTTATAACTGATTTCTACAACTGATAACAGATTGAACATACAGATCACGTAACATATATTTGTGAAATAGGTCTTTAAACTAGTATGTTTTACATATATTTCACAAATGGTTCTCCCATATTTTATCAGTTAAAAGCATGACATTAAAACATTTGAACATAATACCTATACACTGTTTTGTCCTTGGTAACACTCCACACACATACGCGAGTGGAGGACTAACATATTATTACTAGTAAATTTGTTATTCCTGTATGATTGGAGACACGTCCTCGGAGAACACTCCACCCAGGTTACGCGAGTGGAGGACTACACCCATAACCAGAATCTCTGGTATTTAGAGAGCGTGACTTGAGTGTATAGATCTATACGGGGCTGACTACCCCACACCTGGCTGCTAGTTACAGCCGAACCGAAATGGTTCAAGGGTGACGAAAGTCATAAGTATGTGGACGACTTATTGCCACATGTGGACTACTTATTGCCACAGGTTTCAGTCTATTGTATGGTTATGGAATTCGCAATTAGGGTAACAGAGGTTTACTTACAGTAATAATGAACCACTTTATACATCTTTTACATCTTTTACATCTTTCACGTTCTGTAACTAACAATCAGGAAAGTACGGGACTTTCCTGGGGAAACTTGGTAACCAATCACGATTACATCTTTTACATCTTTAACTTCGTTTACATTAGAAACCTATATGCAGGAAAGCATGGGGCTTTCCTGGGTAACACTGACATAACTGGAAAGGGTAACAATCTGGGTAACATTACATCTTTTACAATTTGTAACATACAATAAGGAAAATATGGGATTTTCCTGGTAACACATCATAAGTCACTACTAGAAAAACAGCCTTTTACGACGTGCAAAACACGACGCTTTTGATTTATGTTACGCATTAGAGAGCGACATTAAAAAAGAGTCATCTCTTCAAAAATTTTAAGAATTTAGGTCGCGCATTACTGAGTGCCCTTAAATTAGTGTCTCACGAAAAGAAATTAAAAACACGGAGGGCGCTTTATTTTAAAGGTGCGTCCTCTATATTTGTCGCTTTATAATTTTAATGAAAAGGCGCGTTTAGTAGAGGTAGGAAACGAAATCCCCAAAATTTTGAAAAGTCATCTTCTACCTTCTTTCTATCTTTCATCTTCTCCCCTCTCGCTCCCTCCTTCTCTCTCCTCTCTGATCCGCTTCCCCGCCACTCCTAACCTCCTTATCGATCTCATCAAACATCGTGTTCCATCCTTAATACCTCGCGGGAATCTAAAATTTAGAAAACCCCGTACTCAAAAAGTCTAAGAAACTAGGGTTTTTTCATCCCTCAAAGAACGACCCACATCTTCCATAGATCGATCTCTATCGCTTCATTTCTCACAAGAAATCAAACACTTTACGTTCATAGGGCCACAACTGCAAGGATGCTCACTCACCTTTCTAGAGAATACCTTCGCATATATAACACAATCATCTTCACCAAAATGGCTGCCACCATTGCTTGAGCGGGCTCAAGCTACGATCGAAAATCAGAGCTCAAAGCTTTCGACCAAACAAAAACCAGCGTCAAAGGCCTCGTCGATGCCAGAATCCAATCGGAGCTAGGGCTTTTTGTGAAGAACTTGCCCCGCCTTTCTCTACTGCGTGTTCTCTCTTCTGCATCTCCACCCTCCAATGAAATCCAATCACCAGCGATCCTATAACAGTTCTTTCTCATGCTCAAACCCTAGATCTCACCTCGTACCTTGCTACATCTCTATAACAGTTCTTTCTCATGCTCAAACCCTATTTCATTCTCATGCTCGAACCCTAGATCACCAGCGATCCTATAACAGTTCTTTCAATTGCTTGATTTTGTCGATTCGTATACGATTGCATCAGCAACTGATCCAGTCTCGCACCAAAATCTATTTGAAGAAGATTAGAGATAGAGGGAGAGGTAGGGCTCGTGGTGGTGGTGGTGGTCGAGGTCAAGGAAGATCATTTGGTGGTGGAAGACCAATAGAGCCACCTCGCAGAGGTTCCCTTGCTGTGAATGCTCGACCCTCAGCTTATACTATTGCAAAGGCAAGCTCAAATCTATGCATAATCCTATACATTTGATTCAGAACCTCTTAACATTTGCATTACAAATTCAAACATGAGAAGAAGTTGCTACTAAAAAATTGTCACCTATCTTGGGAGGTTCATCATGTCAAATCACCAACACCAACAATTTATGTTTCTTTTCTTTTTTTCTTGACCATTTTACCTCAAGTGATAAAAGGTTCTGTAAAGGGGGTGTTTATGGTGGATTCTATTTCTTTAAATGGGATATCTTCAGTTTCTGAAAAGGGAATGTTAAGATTGTTTGAATAATTGAATGTTTGTGGAGAATGAATGGTGAATTGTGTTAAGTGTTAACTTGGTGTATACTTGCTCCGGTCTTTCCGCAGACCAAAGATATCCAGCAATCATGCTTTTGTTATTAAATGTATTTCAGGGGGATTTCGGGAAATGTTATGATAGATGCATGGTCCACCGGGAAATATTATCACTGTAAGTTCATTATCTGGAATATTATATTTTCATATAATTTGTAAAAATAAAAAAATAAATTTGGTCAACGTTTGACCAAGGAAATAGGAATATTCACATGATTGCTAATTATAAGGTTGTATTGTATGTATGCAGTTGTAAGGCTTATGTGACGTGCTGCTTCCCACATTACATTAGAATGCGCTTTACAAACTCATCCAAACATCACTCTTATTGGAGAAGAGGTACACAATTCAATTTATTTTTTATTTTTTTTAGAGACACACTATTTATTTTTTTGTCATATTTCTTACAGGTTGCATCAAAGAAATTGACACTAAAAAAGGTTACAAATTACATAGCAGATGTAATCTGTAAACGTGCAGATCTTGGTTATAACTATGGTGTTATTCTCATACCTGAAGGACTTATTGATTCCCTGAGGTAAAAAAGTGCAAAAGACGAGAATACCCTTGTCAGGCATTCTCATACTAATAATCATTGTTGATGACTTGTAGGTGCAACAACTGATTTCTGAATTATATGAAATATTGGCAAATGAAACTGTTGATGAGGAGGAATTGTAGATAGGGGAAGTATCCTGGTTGTGCTCATTTTGCCATAAGAGGAGGGCGTAGAGATTCCAAAACAGAATACCAGCTGCCAGTAAGTTGTTATTACAATATATTTTGTTTTGTTCGTAAAAGGTTGTTTTTCTAGTAGTGAATTGATTATGATATTGATCTTGATGCAGAAAGTCAGAACCCAAATGATCAGGTCAATTTAATTATTTTTATCCAAGATAATTTTCACTCTGTAATTTCCATATTTTTTTTACTTGATATGATTTTTGTGATTAATAATACAGGGTTTTGAGAAAATGATATCGGGAATGTATTTAGGTGACATTGTTAGAAGAGTAATTCACAAGGTGTCATTAGAATCAGATATTTTTGGACGAGTTTCCTCTAAGCTTTCAGCAAGATTCATGTTAAGGTATGTCATAAAACGAAATTCTTTACTCTTTTTACCAATGTAGGGGTAGAAATGTAAAGTGCATTGTTTAGATTGATAAAAAGTTCTCAGCAAATGGGATTACAAACAAGATAATTTCATATTTTGTTTCTTAAAAATACTCAGTACACCATTAATGGCTGCTATGCATGAAGATGACACCCCAAACCCAAGTGAAGTTGCCAAGATTCTTGAAGAAACCCTAAATGTAAGATTTTCCTAGTTTCTATATAAAAAAATACTTTTTTGAATCTGGGTTTATTTTTGTTTTTTGACAAAATTAATTCATTATCAGATAAACGATGTTCCACTAAAAGTGAGAAAACTGGTGGTGAAAATATGTGATGTGGTGACAAGAAGAGCTACAAGGTTAGCAGCAAAGGGCATTGGGGGAATTTTGAAAAAGATTGGTAGGGATGGGACTGCAGTGATTACAAGTAGAAGGGTTGAAAGTGGAAAAAATGGGAAAATGAGAAGAACAGTTGTAGCAATAGAAGGTGGATTATATTAAAGCTACAAGATTTTTAGGGAATATTTGAATGAAGCAGTTACAGAAATATTGCAGAAATCCCAACAAACATTATTTTTAAAGGATTTTGATGGAATGGAATGACTCTCAATTGGTATTCTGTTAGAGTGATTTTTCTTGCATCATTTTCTGAAGCACTTAAGTACCATGATTTTCACCATCTTTACCACACATTTTTTTTTCTTTCTGAAAATGCAGCAGAAAATGAGGAAGAAGAGAAGGGCAGAATGGTAATTCATGCCATAGAAAGGGCAATGGTGTTAGGTTGAGAATTTTAATGGGGTTTTCATTGTGGAAAGGTATGAATGTCTACTACATTTTTTCTTTGTTTTCCTATCCTGATTCTGAGTTTATGTGAGTTGTTTATCCCATTTTGTTTGATGCTGTCATGAAATGTTTCAGCACGTTGCTGCAATATGTCCTTATCTTATAAAAATCATACAACGCCATCAGATTGTCCAAAAATCATGAAGTATAGTTTTCTAGAAAGGTTAGTGTATCTAGTTTCACTGAACTTTGGACCACTTTTCCTAATTCTAATTCCTTTAAGGGTATAAGTACCAATCTTTGCAAACTGGTCCATGCAGCCCACTGTTTGCATCCATTAACTTCGAAAATTCATAATAAATTCATAAAGGCTCCAAATGCCATGAGATAAAAGCCTATAATCAGGTATGGAAGTCTATTTTCATCCTTACCAAGGGCTTAACTTAATTCCAAGCAGACTAGTTCAGCTTAGTACAAGAGTGCAAACTAGCCCGAAAATTCACAAATTTCATGTGCTAACTTGTCATGTGCACAAGTAATTCTACAAAGCATAATTTATGTAACAGTGAAAATGATCCAACATTCCATTTGAAGTGTTTGCAGATCTTCAAGTGAGTAAATATCAAGTGAATTTTGAAAGCCATGTTATATATACACATTCCATTATCTGTTTTGTTTCATGTGTGACACATACACTTGAAAGCTTTTACCTTTTGATAGAGATATGCAAGATTAGTTTCCAAAGATTTTGCGCCCAAGGTACCCTTTTGTGTTCTTTAAGTATTAACACTCCTTGTGAAATATGATTTTAAAATTTTCAATAATTGATTTTCTTTTTTCTTGGATCTGACAGTGGGATATTCCAAATTTGGATATTCCTACTTCTGAGCCTGAACTAAACCTGCCCACAGCCTTGAGAGAGATTTCATGTGAACTTTATAGGTTTATCATAGGAATGTCCGAATGACGGTTATGCCCTTCCTACCATAAAAAGCCATTTATCAATTGATTTTTATATCCTGCAATTTATCTTACCTAAAAATATCAATTTTGGGATTTGTAAATTTAGTTTTTTGAGGTGATATATTCAAGTTTACAAAAGATGATAAATGATGATGGGTTTCAACGAGCACTTTATATGATTGACATAGGCCAAAATGACATTGTTGATGCATTTGCCAATAAGTATTCATATGCCCAAGTTGTAAAAAGAATACCATTAGTTCTTGCAGAAATTAAGAATGCCATCAAGGTGAAATTAAATTGTAAAAAAAAAAAACACAAAAATAGCCCAAACAGTTAAACTTTTGACTCATTTCCATTTTATATTTATTTTTTTGTCCAGAGTATACATGATAATGGTGGTAGTAAATTTTGAGTTCCTAACATTGATTGGTTTCTTGTTATGCTCAAATCTTAATAGCTATCATGCCAACCTTCAACAATAGTTTTGGATTGACAATTTCTAGCAGAAGATATCGTGTACGTGTTCTTGTGTTGTTATTATGGATTCAGGAACATCCTTGCTTACTGGTCCAACTGTATGTATCTCACGTGAAGCTTCTATTAGTACTTTTAATCTCAGGGATTTCAATTTTTTCATATTTCTTGTATAATAAATATTATGAAATATTAGCAATGTGTTACATTTACTTAATATTGGAATGATTATTTGTATTTGACATATTAGTGCAATGAATTATTCTTAGCGTTTATGGTATTTTATTTTGTATTATTAGACTTTTAATGTGTTATTTAATTTGAAAATTAGTAAATCTATCAAAAAATATATAATTTTAAAAATATTTAAAATTATGACACGCAAAATGCGTGTCGTCTACCTTTATGACAAGGGCTTCCTTGATACGCAAAAATGTGTGTCATCTTCATTTATGACATGGCCTTTCTTGATAGGGGCTTCCTTGATACGCATTGCATGTCATAAACACGCGCGTCGTAAGGTTACGACACGCAAATGCGTGTCGTCTTCCTTTATGACAGGGCCTTCCTTGATACGCATTGCGTGTCATAACCGCGCGTCGTAAATGCGCAAAAGCGAGTCGTCTCTCTTTATGACAGGGCCTTCCTTGACACGCATTTGCGCGTCGTCTGAGCGTTTTACGACGCGCAATGAGCGTTGTAAAAGGCCTTTTTTCTAGTAGTGAGTAAACAGAATAGTTTAACCAGTCAGATAACCAACTATACATTTTCACATGAGTTGATATGTTTTCAGTGTACAAACTTACTTTACTTTACATTTGTGAAACAATAACCAACTTTTAAGAAAATACGGGATTTTCTTGGTGTACATAACATTTCAGAAACAGAAGGGAAACCGATACATTTTCATAAAACAAGACCGCTTATGAACTCACCAGCTTTATGCTGATTTTCAAACCGCTTGTGTTCTCAGGTCAGCGTTAGAACAGGTACCCGAAGATCCTTTTGCTTGAAGACGGTGTACATGAAG
The DNA here is from genome assembly GCF_052625555.1 of Lactuca saligna. Lineage (NCBI taxonomy): Eukaryota > Viridiplantae > Streptophyta > Magnoliopsida > Asterales > Asteraceae > Lactuca > Lactuca saligna. Next base: position 210,455,801 of record NC_136419.1, read on the forward strand.
ACCCGTTATATTTTGTCTATATATACTATGTATTACAACTGTACAAGCTTTACTTTTGAAACAACTGTAAAACTTTTATTATGTAATGTAATGGTTGTTTTACTTTACTTACTATGTGCATTGGATTTGATACTCAACGTGGTAGTCAACCCCAGAAATGTTTTCCGCCTTCGGTTTTCGGGGTGTGACAGATTGGTATCAGAGCCCTTGTTTATAGTGAATGAAGTATACCAAACCTTACATGGTATAAAACTATAAACACTAAAGGGCCTAAGTGCTCTGAATTAAAAGTATCTTCAAACTACAAGTAGTTTCAAAAATATACAAGTATACCGAACCGTCGTCATCTGTAACCACAAGTAGAACAGAACATAAGTAAATGGGTGTTGTGTACTACGGTTAAACCTGAGCAGTTATGTAGTCGTGTATAGGGTCAATATAGCCTGGCCAACTATATTCATTCGAGACACGGCCAGCATGTGCTTGGGAGTGACTGTGGTATGCGGCATGCCTAAAACTTACCCTAATATCCCAAACATCGAATCATTGTCGTAAACGATTCATGAAATACTATGGGAGTATTTGTCGACCCCGATCCTCTGTAGTAATCCTCATTCGAGTAGTTTTCTGTGATTACTCCTAGCGATAAATTATCTGTTCGATAACTTTTTCCTGCTTTATCGCTTACTCGAATCATATAACTGTCATATCTATCGATTCAATGTAGAGGACTTACCATCCTCTTTTCTTTGATCTTATTAGATCAAGATGCCTCCCTGAAAGAGACCTAGCTCAAAGAACAACGACAATCCTTCTTCGCCGCCACCTCCTCCCCAGTTCGATCTAACATCGCTCCAGACGATGATGACAGCTGCGATGGTAGCACCTATGTCACAAATGAACCCTAGTGGTTCAAGTGGTGGTCCTCAATCTCAAAACCCTGAAGGCAGCCAGGGACACCAAAGAGGGGGTTCCTATAAGGATTTCATGAATGCGAAACCAACATCCTTTAATGGCGCTGGAGGTGTTATTTCCTTATCTCGATGGTTCGAGAAAATCGAGTCCATCTTTGAAATTTGTACTTGTGCGGAGTCCGATAAAGTCAAATTCGCAGCCTGTACTTTCGTTGATAAATCCTTGACTTGGTGGAATGGCCGAGTCAAATCTCTGTCCTTACCCGTAGCCAATGCCATGGGCTGGGAAGCCATGAAAGAGCTTCTCATTGCCGAGTACTGCCCCCGTGGTGAAATGCAGAAATTAGAGCACGAGCTCTGGAACCTGATGATGAAAGGTTCCGACATTGCTGCATATACTTCCCGATTTGATGATCTCACACTTCTTTGCCCGGGACTAGTAACTCGTGAAAACAAAAAGATCGAAAGGTTTGTTTGGGGGTTATCTCAACCAATAAAGAGTCACGTTTTGGCTGCTCGTCCGGATACCTATGATAGTGCCAAGACCTTAGCTCAAATTCTGATTAATCACAGCGATGATGTTAAGGAAATCACTACCACTTCTGAGCCGACCCAAAGGAGTGGTGTAAAGAGGAAATTCTGGAAGAAGAAGAAGGGCCAATCTTCTCAAGGATCATCGAAGAAACAACAGATGGTAGCGGTCCATGCTGCTACTACTACCCCTGTTGCTACTGTTTCTGTCATGGGAATCACAGCCTCAACTCCTACCAGTAAATATGCTGGTAACCTCCCTCTGTGTGACAAGTGTAAATACCATCATCATCCTGGTCCCTGTCGAGAATTGTCTTGCACCAACTGTGGCAAGAAAGGGCACATAGTTCGGTACTGCAGAGCTCCTACCCAATCAGCCAACCAATCATCGGGAGCAAGTGTTAGTCAAGCCTGCTACAACTGTGGTGAAGTTAGGCACTTTAAAAGGGATTGTCCCAAGAAGTCAACTGTTGGTAGCATTGGAAGGGTACTAACCATGGGACGGGAGGAAGCAGTTGCTGATCCCACTGTTGTTTCGGGTACGTTCCTTCTCGAAAACTCATATGCTAGTATTCTTTTCGATTCGGGTGCTGAAAGGAGTTTTGTTAGTCATTCATTCAAACATAATCTAAAACCAAATCCTCAACCACTAACTGAAAAGTTTACCGTTGAGATGGCTAACGGTGAGAAAGAAAGCGCTAACGATGTATTCATAGGTTGTACGCTTACCTTAAACGATCACTCATTTCCTATAGATCTCATGCCCGTCTCCATTAAGAGCTTTGATGTTATCATTGGCATGGATTGGTTGAGTCCCAATCATGCTGACATTCTTTGTTATGAAAAAGCTATCTGTCTCAACCTTCCTTCAGACCAAACTCTCGTAATCTATGGTGATAAACCCAATTCCAATCTTCATATCATTTCTTGCATTAAAGCTCGAAAGCTCCTTCGAAAGGAGTGTGTTGCATTCTTAGCTCATGTGATCAACGAGAAACAAGAAGTTAGAGACCTCGCGAGCATCCCCGAAGTCTGTAACTTTCCCGATGTATTTCCCGAAGAACTCCCAGGAATTCCTCCTGAACGTCAGGTCGAGTTCCGTATTGACCTGATTCCTGGAGCTACTCCCGTAGCAAAATCTCCGTATCGCTTAGCTCCGGCAGAAATGCAGGAGTTATCCAGTCAACTCAACGAGTTACTCAGTAAAGGATTCATTAGACCAAGTTCCTCACCCTGGGGAGCTCCGATTCTGTTTGTCAAAAAGAAAGATGGATCCTTTCGGATGTGTATCGATTATCGTGAATTGAACAAATTAACCGTTAAGAACTGATATCCTCTTCCAAGAATAGACGACCTATTCGATCAACTCCAAGGAGCCAGCTACTTTTCTAAGATAGACCTTCGGTCAGGGTACCATCAGTTACGAGTCCAAGAGAATGATGTTCCCAAGACAGCTTTTAGGACTCGGTATGGACACTACGAATTCGTAGTGATGCCCTTCGGTCTAACCAATGCACCGGCTGTGTTCATGGACCTGATGAACCGGGTGTGCCGTCCCTTCTTAGACAAATTTGTCATCGTGTTCATTGACGACATCCTCGTATACTCCAGAAGCGAAGAAGACCACAAGCAACACTTGAGGCTAGTGTTGGAAACCCTTAGATCCGAAAAGCTATACGCGAAATTTTCCAAATGTGAATTCTGGATACGGAAGGTAACTTTCCTCGATCACGTGGTAAGCGAGGAGGGTATTCATGTAGATCCTTCCAAGATTAAAGCGATAGAGAATTGGTCGGCACCGAAAACCCCCACAGAAATTCGTCAATTCTTGGGTCTCGCCGGCTACTATCGACGATTCATTCAGAACTTTTCCAAAATCGCCAAACCTTTAACCACTCTAACACAGAAAGGTGTACCCTTTTGTTGGAGTGATAAACAAGAAACTGCATTCCAAACGTTGAAGAAAGCCTTATGCAGCGCACCTGTTCGGTCTCTGCCTGAAGGGACAGAGGACTTTGTTGTCTACTGCGATGCGTCTAATCAAGGTTTAGGCTGTGTGCTTATGCAAAGAGGAAAGGTGATTGCCTATGCCTCTAGACAGCTGAAAGCACACGAGGTCAACTACACCACACATGACTTGGAACTAGGAGCAGTAGTCTTCGTATTGAAGATTTGGAGACATTATCTCTACGGAACCAAGTGCACAATCTTCACTGATCACAAGAGCCTGCAGCACATCTTTAATCAAAAAGACTTAAACATGAGGCAGCGGCGATGGGTAGAGTTGCTCAGTGATTATGAGTGTGAAATCCGTTACCACCCTGGTAAGGCCAATGTGGTAGCAGATGCCCTTAGCCGAAAGGATAATGCAGGCCACAAAGTGAGGAACCAGACGATGACCATCCATTCCAATCTACCCATACAAATCCGAGAAGCCCAGTTAACAGCCCTCAAACCCGAGAACGTGTCAGATGAAACCTTAAGAGGGATGGAAAAGAAACTTGAGATCAGAGGTGACGGAGTTCATTGTTTCATGAATCGAATCTGGATTCCCAAATCCGGTGGATTCAGAGAAATAGTCATGGAGGAAGCACACAGAACTAAATACTCCGTTCACCCGGGTTCGGACAAGATGTACCTGGATCTCAAGAAACAATACTGGTGGCCGAACATGAAAGTTGAGATAGCTACATTTGTGGGCAAGTGTCTGACTTAAGCCAAAGTCAAAGTCGAACATCAGAAACCTTCAGGTCTGCTCCAACAACCCAAGATTCCCGAGTGGAAATGGGAAATGATTACCATGGATTTCATCACCAAACAACCCAAGTGTTCTAGTGGGTGCGATACCATTTGGGTAATTGTCGATCGTTTGACAAAATCCGCTCACTTCATCCCGATCAAAGAATCATACAAGATGGAGAGACTTGCGCGAATCTACATCCAGGAGGTAGTACGTCTACACGGTGTACCTGTATCCATTATCTCTGATCGAGATAGTAGGTTTACCTCCAGATTCTGGCAATCCCTTCAGAAAGCCCTTGGAACCAAACTAGATATGAGCACGGTGTATCATCCTCAGACCGATGGACAGAGTGAGAGAACAATCCAAACCCTGGAGGACATGCTTCGGGCATGTGTCATTGACTTTGGAAACTCGTGGGACACACATCTATCCTTGATCGATTTCTCATACAACAACAGTTACCACACCAGCATTAAGGCTGCTCCGTTCGAAGCCCTATACGGTTGTAAGTGCAGATCCCCTCTGTGCTGGGCCGAGGTGGGGGATACACAGTTAGCCAGGAGTCCTGAAATCATCCGCGAAACCACCGAAAAGATCATTCAAATCCGTGACCGACTGAAAGCTTCACGTGATCGTCAAAAGAGTTACGCTGATAATCGTCGGAAACCACTAGAATTCCAGGTTGGAGATCGTGTACTGATAAAAGTCTCGCCCTGGAAAGGCACTGTACGCTTTGGTAGGGTGGGAAACTTAATCCAAGGTACATTGGACCCTTTGAGATCCTCTCCAGGATCGGTCCAGTTTCTTATAAACTCCATCTACCTCACGAACTCAGTAACATTCATCCTGTCTTCCATGTTTCAAATCTCAAAAAGTGCCTATCCGATGAAACCCTAACCATTCCCTTGGACGAGATCGAGATCAATGAAAACCTCAACTTTGTGGAGGAACTGATCGAAATCATGGATCGAGAAGTCAAACGTACAAAACAAAGTCGCATCCCGTTAGTGAAGGTTCGCTGGAATGCCAAGCGGGGACCGGAATTCACTTGGGAACGGGAAGATTCAATGAAACAGAAGTATCCACAACTCTTTTCTTATCCATGATTTGTATCTTGTCTTATGTTCTAAACTTGAATTTCGGGACGAAATTCCCTTTAACGGGGGGATAATGTAACAACCCGAAATTTCCATGTCATTTATTGTAACTCTTTCGTAGTACAATTCGCGCAACCGATTGTCGTTCCGATTTCGATTTCTGGTATTCCGTTTAATTAAGTTATTATCTAGTACACATTTAAAATGACTTAATGGGTGTCTTAATATATTTAAAAATCATTTTAACACCCAACTTTAGTGATCAGAATATTTCTAGAAATTACCGTATTGGGTTACGGTAACTTAATCGGGTACGACCAAAAACCCCGTCTAACGCCGGTATCGGGTAGAATTCCACCATGCCCAAAACTTAAACACTATATAAACGTGTTTAAGACTTCATTTGAAGCCTTTGGTCAATTTACCACTAAACTCTTACAACCTCTCTCCTCAAGCTAGAATTAAGGTCCAAATCTCAAGTTTAAGGCTTCACATCTTTAAGGTAACCTCCCTAACATGTTATTCAACATCTTTAGCCTTCAAATTGATGAATTAATTGAATTTTAGGACCAAGAACATGAGTTTACGGCCAATGAACAAGCTTGGACCGTAAACTCCATTAAATGGGGTTTTAAGCCCTTAAACTCCTTCCTAGACTCAATTGGACTTTAGATATGGCTATGGGATTTCAAGATATGGACTTAGAACATTTGAAACTTTGATTTTGAGTCATTTGAAGGAGTTTATGGCCAAGGCATATGCTTGGGCCGTAAACTCATGTAAAAGGGGTTTTTATGCCCTAAAACCCTTCCAAATCACTTCTATGGCTTAGATATGAATTATAGGACCTTGGTTTTAGCATTTGGACATTTGAAACATAACTTTTGAGGGACTTATGTGAGTTTACGGCCAAGGTGAGTGCTTGGGCCGTAAACTCCCCAAAACTTGACATAAATCCAATTCTAAGGTGTTAGAAAGCCATCCAACACCACGAAAAGCCTTGGAATAAATCAAGGGACCAACCAAAAATACTTTAAGGGCCTAAAACACATAATTCATGGGATTTCTAAGAGTTTATGGCCAAGGCTTGTTCTTAGGCCGTAAACTCCAAAACTTTTGGTGTTAGAATGCAAACTAAACACCCCTAAAGCCCTTAGATCATCAAAACCACACCAACATGAGTTTACGGCCGTAAACTCATGTATGTGTGTGTTTCATAGTTGTAAACTATTTAAAATGTTTACTTATGGAGAGTAAACTCAAGTCCCAAGTCCCTAGTGCCATTACAAGTCCGAAGATGTCACCCGGGTCACTCCAAACACTCGTTTTGAGGTGTTTAACCTCATTGGAGTGCAATGTTCCATATGATTAGTGAATGTATCTCTAATTGTATATATATGGACATTATATCATTTTACATAGGGTCATCACGAGTAATCAAACCCCGAACCGACGTATAGCATTCAAAACCGACACGTTTCCAAGTCCGGTGAGTTTACACCCCTACCCTTTTTCACTGTTTTTCACTGTTTTTAGGGGGGGGGGGGGGGAAACACAAGCAAAGTACAAGGGAATTCTTGTACTCAAAACATGTTTTCAAATATGTGTTTCATATTCTTACGCTTTTATAACTGATTTCTACAACTGATAACAGATTGAACATACAGATCACGTAACATATATTTGTGAAATAGGTCTTTAAACTAGTATGTTTTACATATATTTCACAAATGGTTCTCCCATATTTTATCAGTTAAAAGCATGACATTAAAACATTTGAACATAATACCTATACACTGTTTTGTCCTTGGTAACACTCCACACACATACGCGAGTGGAGGACTAACATATTATTACTAGTAAATTTGTTATTCCTGTATGATTGGAGACACGTCCTCGGAGAACACTCCACCCAGGTTACGCGAGTGGAGGACTACACCCATAACCAGAATCTCTGGTATTTAGAGAGCGTGACTTGAGTGTATAGATCTATACGGGGCTGACTACCCCACACCTGGCTGCTAGTTACAGCCGAACCGAAATGGTTCAAGGGTGACGAAAGTCATAAGTATGTGGACGACTTATTGCCACATGTGGACTACTTATTGCCACAGGTTTCAGTCTATTGTATGGTTATGGAACTCGCAATTAGGGTAACAGAAATTTACTTACAGTAATAATGAACCACTTTATACGTCTTTTACATCTTTTACATCTTTCACGTTCTGTAACTAACAATCAGGAAAGTACGGGACTTTCCTGGGGAAACATGGTAACCAATCACGATTACATCTTTTACATCTTTAACTTCGTTTACATTAGAAACCTATATGCAGGAAAGCATGGGGCTTTCCTGGGTAACACTGACATAACTGGAAAGGGTAACAATCTGGGTAACATTACATCTTCTACAATTTGTAACATACAATAAGGAAAATATGGGATTTTCCTGGTAACACATGATAAGTAAACAGAATAGTTTAACCAGTCAGATAACCAACTATACATTTTCACATGAGTTGATATGTTTTCAGTGTACAAACTTACTTTACTTTACATTTGTGAAACAATAACCAACTTTTAAGAAAATACGGTATTTTCTTGGTGTACATAACATTTCAGAAACAGAAGGGAAACCGATACATTTTCATAAAACAAAACCGCTTATGAACTCACCAGCTTTATGTTGATTTTCAAACCGCTTGTGTTCTCAGGTCAGCGTTAGAACATGTACCCGAAGATCCTTTTGCTTGAAGACGGTGTACATGAAGACTCGTTATATTTTGTCTATATATACTATGTATTACAACTGTACAAGCTTTACTTTTGAAACAACTGTAAAACTTTTATTATGTAATGTAATGGTTGTTTTACTTTACTTACTATGTGCATTGGATTTGATACTCAACGTGGTAGTCAACCCCGGAAATGTTTTCCGCCTTCGGTTTTCGGGGTGTGACACTTTCTGAAAATTTTAAAAATTCAAACAAGGTTCGGTTGATCCAACCTTCTTTCGCAAGAAAGAAGGCGAACACTTAATGATAGTTCAAATTTACGTCGATGACATCATCTTCGGCTCCATGAATCCTAGCTTAACAGCTAAATTCAGGAAGTTGATGGAGACTAAGTTTGAAATGAGCTCAATGGGTACAATTAACTTTTTCCTTGGCATATTCATTAATCAGGAGGCTTACACGAAGACTCTGTTGGCGAAGTTCGGCATGACCAGAGATTCCAAAGTGAAGATTCCAATGGAATTTGGCACGAAGCTAACACCATCTCTGGAAAAACCGGCTGTTGATGTGTCTCTCTATCGTCAAATGATAGGGTCCCTAATGTATCTAACAGGTCGTAGAACAGACATAATGTTTTCAGTCTGTTATTGTGCAAGGTTTCAAGCAAATCCAAGTGAACCTCATATGGTTGCAGTGAAAAATATCTTCCGGTTTTTGAAGTGAACCTCGTCTCTCGGTCTTTGGTATCCTACAAAATCTGGCTTCTTTGTTAAATCCTCCTCTGATGCTGATCTTGGTGGATGTGGATTGGACCGAAAGAGCACAACTAGCGGGTGCCAATTCCTTCATGGCAAACTCATCAGCTGGCAGTTAAAGAAACAAACTTGCGTGTCTCTTTCCACAACCGAAGTTGCGTACATTGTTGTTGCATCCTGTACATCACAAGTCATACGGATACAAAGCCAAATTAGAGATTATGGCTTAAGCATGAAGAAGATTCCCCTCTACTATGACTCTGAAAGTGCAATTCGAATTTGTCACAATCCAGTGCAACACTCGAAGACTAAACATAATTCATTGAGATACCACTTCATTAAGGACCATGGTGAAGATGGTAATGTTGAAGTTTACTGCGTTTGATCCTCAGATCAACTGGCTAACATCTTCACTAAGTCCTTACCAGAAGAAAGCTTTAATAAAATTCTACAAGGCTTGGGAATGATGGAAGCTAAGTCACTACCGAAACCCCTTTCATCTCACTAAAATTGGAGAAGTGAAATAGAGCGAACGCTCGGTCTATTTCGGTTCCGGAATTTTCAGGAACCGAAATAAACCAAACGCTCGATCTATTTCGGTTCCGGAATTTTCGGGGGCCGAAATGAACCGAACGTTCGACCTGTTTCACTTCATCTTTTCTAAAGTTTGGTTTTGGTTGTATATTTTTGTATATCTTTTTGATTGTTGTTCTTTCGCTTTTATCTTTGTTCTATAAACCCAAAAATATTTTATTTTCTGTTTTTATTTTTTTTTAGAAATTCCAAAACTCCAGAAGTATTTTATTTTCTATTTTATTCTTTTTCGAAAAAACCCAAAACTTCAAAAATATTTTATTTTTGTGTTTCGTTTCGTTTTTCTTTCTTTTCTTCCATAGGTTTGATGATCACAGAAGCTATACCAATTGGAGCTAGGGCAAGTATGACATTTTTATCTTTCTACTAGTTAAGTGTCCCTAGAAGCATGCTGTTGTATGTAGACCAAAGCCTCCAAGACTCTGAGTGAAGCCTTAATGATTCGATCGACACCAATCGTTTCTTCCCAATTAGGCTGCTAAATTCACTCGAGTCACAAGCTACCTTACTCTTCTCATATTGAGTTAATAGTTTTCTACTTTGTTATTCTTAAATAGCATACGTACTTTCGGTTCCTTAGCCAACTTATCTTATTTCTCCATCTCATTTCACTCCACAATTGCAACCCTTGAGACTCTCAACAATTACCACTGAGGTTTATGTTTACATAACATCTGTGTTGATGATCTTAGATACGTTCACCACGTGCTAAGTGAGACCCAAAATCCAACACCTTAAATGAATTGACGGTGACCACTTAAATGTTCAAGCTATTACTTGTTACTTCAAGAAATCTCCTTTTATTTTTGCATGATCTTTATGAAATTGTCTAACACCAAGACATTTCTTCCCATAAGATCCAGTTTCGCTTTTTTTTTTTGTTTTTTTTTTGGAGATTTGTTATTATCACCCAGTCACTACATATTTTATCAAACCTACTTGTTCAAAAGACCACATCAGTCTCACAAGTACTTCATCCCTCTTTCGGTCTTATATTAAGTATCAAAGTTTAGTTGAAGATAAACCACCCATTAAAAGCCTATATTTGAAAAAGATGCCTTTCAATGTTTCTTAACAAACATTTGATCGTATTTCACCGGGAAGCCAAACAGAAACTTCTAAGTCTCTCTTGACTTTGAAGGAAGAGATTCATACCCGAGATCCTTAGTTTCGTGTCTTCTTTCACATCACTTATTGTTGGATTAGTGTCTAAGTCCATATCTATTTTGGTATGTACTTGACCCGATGGTGCATGGTCCTTTTGGGTTGCCTTCACCAAAGCAACTTGATAGGATGAATTATGGAGAGAAATGATTAAATATGATTTATTAATATATTATGAGAATAATATATTAAAGTAGAATCATATTGTTTAATTAATATTAGTCAAGAATTAATAAGAATTGAGTTTGTGGCTAAAAGAGATTAATTAAACCTAAGGGACTGGAATTGTAATTATATGACAATTGAAATTGGGCTATGAATTACCTTATATTATAAGGTTGGACGAATTCTATAGGGAAACCCATTAAAAATCGTCCAAGGCCTTTAAGAAAGGAGTTCATGGGTTGCTTAGGGCCTAAGCATCCAAATTAGGGTTTCCTAGTTTAAAACCCTAATAGCTTACATGTATATATAGTACCCTTTAGCACCAAAAACGAGGTGAACTAATTGGTTAGGGTTTCCACGCGTTTTGGGCAGCCTCCTTCTCTTCTCCTCTTCATCCTCTTTCTCTTGGTGTTTGTGAACCATTAGAGGAGTGACATTTGTGACTCTAAGCTTTCTAAAGTCAACAAAAGGAGAATTTGAGATTGTTATTGCTACATAACAATCAAGGTATGATCTAAACCCTAATTCATATGTTATATTGATTATCATATACTAGATCTCGGGTTTATAGTCTTGGATGAATTGCATGTACAATAGAGAAACCTAGATCCAAGCATTAGGGTTTGTATGAGCACATAGGATGTTCTTATAGCTAAAACCCATCAGTGGTATCAGAGCCTAGATTAGTTTCTATTGTATTGATGCCTTGTATGTTTGTTCAAGCTGATAATCGATTTTTTGGCATCTGCCCGACCTGACTTGGCGAGTCCAAGGGTCAAACAGAGGGAATATCGGGATTTCATGCTGTTTTGCTGAAGGATTAATACCGAAAACGTATTTTTATGATAAAATCCAATTTTCATTATATTAGGGTGATTATCCTTCATAAAACAAAAGATAATTTCAAATCTTTTGAAATAATACTTTCCTTATATGATAAATATGAATTATTTAATTTATTTGTTAATTATCTTATGAGATTAGGTCAAATATAGATAATGACAAAATTAATTGTTTAGTTTCTATTATTTGTTATTTGATCCTTGTGTTATGAAAAGTTTCAATTTTCCCAACTTACGTTTTATAGTTTAAATTTGAACTCAAATGTTTTTGTTTTTAAATTTAAATAGTTAAAACCCTAATGTTTTGAATAGTTTCAAAACTTGCCCTCAAATTTTGGAATATAAATTTTTATTAAAAAGTTTGATTTTGAAATATTTCAATTCTAAACCCTAATGTTTTGAAATGTTTCAAAACATGCCCTTAAGTTTTGGAATTTAAAAGATGATTAAAAGTTTAATTTAGAAATGCTAAATTCTAAAACCCTAGTATTATTTTTGAAAAGTTCAAATCACACCCTTATGGTTTTATTAATTAATTAAGGTGTATAATTAAAAGAGGTTTAATAAATCCATAAAGTTTTGGTTTACAATTTAATTGAATTAAAAGTATAATTGTTAAATATGACCACATAGTATTTTAAAAGTGTAAAATACACCCTATATATATATATGAGTAAAAGTCAGTCTTACCGTTAGTAGGCCTCATTCACGAAGCTGGTCTATAAGGGGTGTTTAAGGAAATTGCCTATAAAATGGGGATTGAATGGGTATCCACTCTAACCCACCACACTCTTGACTAGTGGAAGGTCGTTAGCCGAATGGGTACGATAGGACAGAAACCTTCCATTATAAGTATAATGAAGTATAAAAGTAACTAAATGATTTCATAAAATTCCCAATCTTAATTACTTTAGGCAAAAGTGAATTGATGCAATTCCATGAAATTACACTTTGTATCCTTGCAAAGACGTTAGTGGAGCGTGTCTGGTTTACCGGCATAATAAATGGTTCTAAGCAAAGGTAGCAAAGGGTGACTCAATGTTTGTCACAGTTCGGTGCAGCGTGTGTGGTTAACCGACACATCGAATAGGTGACTGTAACATGTGGGGGCACTATATACGTTTGCATGGTTATTCACACCCACTTTGTGATCCTCGGTATCCCAGTCACAAACTAGAGGGACATATCGAGATTTAAACATGCCATTGAAAAGTCAATGAATCTCAAAGGATCTAGAGTTTTCATAGATTTAAAACATAAATTTCTTTTTCGTTCTTCATGGTGGAAATTGGTAAATCGTCATTTACCTACCTTCAAATATTCTGCAACTAGATTACGTGATCCCTTTTCTAGGTTGTAGCGTATTGTGTTGGGTCCTAGCCTTAATATCTCATTTGGATGATTTATTAAGGACTCAATTGATCAACTAACTTGAATTTGTTTTCTCCCATTTTGTAGATGTCAAAGTACGACAACAATGGTCTTCCCAAATCCCGTGGAACAAGCATTCCACATGAAGATGATGTTCCACGATTCGATCGAGGAACAAGAGATCATGCTTCACTTCCTCCTCCTCGTCCAATTATTCTCCCTAACCCACAAGATCGAAGAATTGAAAGGTTCAATGTCACTAAAGCCGTATTGGAAATGAAACATGAAGATGGTAAACCCGTGTGTACCCACGTTCTAGGAATGAAATCACACATTGATAGGTTGAAAATGTTGGGTGTGTCATTCCTGGATAAGTTGGCTGTGAACTGGGTTCTGCAGTCACTTCCCGAATCATATAATGAGTTCAAAAGAAAGTATTATATGATGGATCATGATGACAACCTCATTGACCTAACTTACATGCTCATTGTTGCTGAATCAGAAATGATTTGGCAAAGCAATGGAGCATATTTGTTGGGAAAGTCAACCAACCATGCTTCCAAGGACGTTCTAGGACAACCGACCTGCATTTGCTGCCAAGACAAAGGGCGTTGGATACAAGTCTGCCCTAAGAGTCTGAAAAATCCAGAAGATAGGAGAGTCAAAGAGTATGACTGTGCTTTAGGTAAAATCCACTATATAACTCAATTAAGTTCCTATTTGTTGATTCGTAATGTGATAAGATTGCATTTGAATGTTTTGCAGGATCAATGAAAAGAGAGGAAGCTTGATGAAAAAGCAAGATGAGTCTAATCACAAGGAAATGGATCTCGATCGCATGGACTTGGAGATTAGATTTTGAGCTTAGAAAGTTATGATAGAGTTGTTAGGAATTTTTCTTTTCACTACATAGTTATCAGTTGATTTTACATTGTAAGGACAAATGTTTTCCGCTGCTTTTATGAATAAAATAAATTTTGGTTTGACTCATTTATTTATTTATTTATTTCCTTGCAATGAAATCGTTATGAAAAATTGATGTTTTCATATTTCTACAACAAATGGATGTGATTCTTAATTATGGAAAGGTCAACAATTTACCAAATAGGGAGAGTTTCTCATCGCCCAAGTTCAGTTGGACAGAAATTTGGAATCACGCAACATGGTTGCATGATGAATGAGAAATTTCATATTTGGAAATTAGACTAATTCGTTGACAAAGTGTCAAGTGAAGAACTAAGAGATCGAGTACACAAAGTTGTGTGTTGATCAAGTCCACCGCAAGAGTAACAAAGATATTCATCATGATTTACTACAGGTTTAGTAAACATGGTTATACTTATAAGATTAAGTGTAATTCTTAGTTGATTGTAAAAGTTTATATCAATAGCAGAACGAATAAGAAGAATCAAGTAGGCAGAAAGATAAAAGTTTCTATATTCTAAGAAGAAGGGAGAGTACCTTTTATTATGTTTTATGATAGATCTTAATGATTAAGAACCATATCTCAATTAATCCTCTAAGTGATTCTTAGTACAATTGTGTCTGAGAAGGGGAATCGAGAATTGAAGAAATGGTTAAATCAAGAAGTCAATCATACTTCGTTCCAAAACAAGTCTTAGAGCTAAGATTGTGACATTGAGTGACAAGTCTTAAGAAGGTTTATAACATTCACCAAATGTGGAAAGTTGTGATGTCTTGGATAAGACAAAGACCAACTAGGAAAAAATTTGTGAAGTGTTTTGTCTTGATAAAAGCTACACTAACTCTTGAATATTTTTTTGTCGACAAATGTTTATTGAAAATAGAATCTTATATGTCAAGGAGTCAGTGGGATTCTTAATGGTCTTGAAAGGTTTCAAGAGCAAATCAAGAATAAAACTTATCGAACATCACTAGCACACGACTTGAGGTTTACAACCTATCGTCTCGACGTTATTTTGTTTCTGTGCCATTCCAATTGAGTTAATTATGCATATGAGTTAAATGAGTTCTCATTTGGATGCATAAAAGACAAAGACTTAATCAATGAAAAGTACATTGATAGGAAAGGGTGGGCTGCTTAACTACTTGGAAGACATGGTCGCAAATCTTGTTCACATGGATAGAAACACATACACCATTAAAATTTTAAGTGTCATATGATTCCCTCCTTCATGAAAATGACTGTGACGAAATGCATTCACTGAAAAGAGATTTTGAGAAGATAGTGATTGCAAAAATTGTATTCTCGAATTTGATTATGGTTACGGTATCCCTTTCCATGATTCGAATTGTGAGATTTGGCAACTAGTCTTAATTATTTAGACACACATATGAGCTATCTAAAAGTAAAGTGCATAAGTTCAAGAGGCCTTGATAAAGGATTATCATAGCATTAGGTATTACAAACATAAACTTAAGAAATTCAATAAGTATTGTTTTCTGAAAGTTAAGCTGTTTCTGAATACATGTCAAAGCTAGTGGGAGCATAAGTGTTATGTTTATAATAATCATCATGATAGTGGGAGCATAAATGTTATGATTTTATGATTATTAAGACAAGTATTGCAAGTTAGCAATATTAATTATAGAAAACAAGAGTCATACTTTACAAAGTTGTAAGGGTTGAATAGTTGTTTTGCTATAATTAAGGGAGAGAATATTATGCTTCATTTCAAATCTAAAGGCTTAGGTTGTGGAATTTTAATATTTTTAGTCAAAGATACATAGTGTGTTCATAAATTTCGATTATGATTACCGTATTCCTCTTCATAGTTCGAATTGTAAGAATGAGACACATAAAATATTATGGCAAAGTATCATATCTTTATGTAAGACATTATGCATCGCGTCCCATACGCTTCGGGTATAGGATCGATTGCAAATGCTATAATATTTGACCATTCTATAATTTTCTAAATGTCTAGCGCATTTAGAGCGAAAAAGGACTAGAATTGGTTTTGACTAAGATAATTAAACAACTTTCAAAGGACGATTTAAAGCTTGCTAAGGATTGCTCGCTCATGAGTAGTTGGAAGTATGATATTGGATGGAGCATATCGACATAATTATGAATAGATATGATTCTATTAAGAATGAGTTGTGATATGGTGAGTATGGAAAGGTTTCCATATTAGGAGTTAGATATTGAGAATCTATGTCTAGATTAAAAATTTTTATGCAAAAAGGATGTTTAAAGGAATGTACTTTGAGTGAGAGACATCGCATCTAAGGAAGTGTATCGTAACAATCTCCAATAGAGGACTTTGTAGTATCATTGGCAACAGTCATTGTGACTTCAGTGCAGTAACATTACGAAAGGATCATCGCATAAAATGTTAGAATCTAACATATTCTATAGGTGGCAAGAATTGGATATTCTTTCACTTGTGAAAAGGATTGGGAGTTGTGGAATGAGTAGGATTGGAAATGTATTCATTTGATCTATTTCACAAAGTAAGAACCATAAGTAAACATTGTGTGCATGCTAAGAGCATGGGACAAGTGTAATAATTCAAGTATGAAGTTGATTACCCGAAACAACAAGTTATGAGTAATCTGTATGGTGATAAATAAAAGGTGTTTTATTTATACTCAAAGGTTTGAGGCCATATGGGATTAGTATTATTCTTGTGTTTCACCTTGCATGTTTTGACTTCCTGAATAATTTAATTAGTTAAGAATACTCAAATTATTCGAACGGACCACAGTCTTTTATATGTTGGAAGTAGGTATGAATGAAGACTGTCGTGAATTGGTATGTGGATTGTTTAAAGAGTATTAGACATAAGAAAATGTTTGTTGCAACATTCATGAGTGCTTATGAATATGATTTGAGCATTCGATTAAATCCATGCTCACTTGGATCACTTCATGGATTTTTATCACAAGTGATTGGTGAGACGATAACATCTTATATTCTTGAAACCGAGATGTGTGAGTTGTATCTTGCGAGTCGGTTGCGCATTGATAATATGTAAACGCACCAGTAACTTGGTGTTATAAAACATATTGTTGTGTGTAATTCGGTGAGTGAGTGCAAGAGAGCATTGAGTCAAAGTTTATGCGTTCCTTTTATCCAGAGTAGGATAAAAGCGATATCTGTGGGCCCCTCGATGATTTAGTGATGGCACCTAAGCGCTTGGCCAATCTGGGACAAAATTGATGTGTTAAATTGTAGTCTGTTGTCAGCCGTCATAAATCTGAATTCGGGAAACAGCACATAGACAGAGAGAATGATTTAGATCCATGTCTCAGTCTATACGATAATATCTAGAATGGAGGAATATATGATCCTTTATCTAAAGGACACACGTATCTGATAAGATCAGAGTTGACATCGGCTTTAGAAAGCTACGATTGCATATCAGGATCTGAATTCATACGTGGAATAGTTATTAGACTTATCCAAGTGGGAGACTGTTGGATAAGTGTCTAAGTCCATAACTATTTTGGTATGTACTTGAACCGATGGTGCATGGTCCTTTTGGGTTGCCTTCACCAAAGCAACTTGATAGGATGAATTATGGAGAGAAAGGATTAAATATGATTTATTAATATATTATGAGAATAATATATTAAAGGAGAAATCATACTGTTTAATTAATATTAGTCAAGAATTAATAAGAATTGAGTTTGTAGCTAAAAGAGATTAATTAAACCTAAGGGACTGGAATTGTAATTATAAGATAATTGCAATTGGGATATGAATTACCTTATATTATAATGTTGGACGAATTCTATGGCGAAACCCATTAGAAATCGTCCAAGGCCTTTATGAAAGGAGTTCATGGGTTGCTTAGGGCCTAAGCATCCAAATTAGGGTTTCCTAGTTTAAAACCCTAATAGCCTACATGTATATATAGTACCCTTTAGCCCCCAAAACGAGGTGAACTATTTGGTTAGGGTTTCCACACGTTTTGGGCAGCCTCCTTATCTTCTCCTCTTCATCCATCTTTCTCTTGGTGTTTGTGAACCATTAGAGGAGTGACATTTGTGACTCTAAGCTTTCTAAAGTCAATACAAGGAGGATTTGAGATTGTTATTGCTACATAACAATCAAGTTATGATCTAAACCCTAATTCATATGTTATATTGATTATCATATACGAGATCTAGGGTTTATAGTCTTGGATGAATTGCACGTACAATAGAGAAACCAAGATCCAAGTATTAGGGTTTGTATGAGCACATAGGATGTTCTTATGGCTAAAACCCATCACTTATATCCCAAACACATCTTGCTTTATTTCTTTTTCCATGGAACACTATTGCACGAAGATCTTTATGATTTTCCAAAAGTCTTGTTTGTGGTACTAATGGCACTTTTTCAGATTTGTGCTTTCAGTTCTGAAAGAAATGGTTGTTCACTTTAAAATGGAGTGAAGGTTGCTTGACATTAAAAGAATGCATAAGTCCAAGCTTATAAGAGAATTTGAATCGTTTAGAATTTGAACGAGTGGTTAATGGATAAGATTTTAAACGGGTGCGTGAATTTGAAATGGCTTCCTGATGTCACACCGCCTGACACTTTATGGGGGTAACAAAACTATCAAATCACGCCTTTTCAGGTATCGATACCGAATATTTTGGAGTCATCACATCGGGATTTTCTCTCTCCTAATAATCATATACTAGATCATCACACCCCACTTTTGGTTCTTTACCACTTCTTAGTCCCCTCGACCATCTAAAGATGATCGTCACTGTTCATCTTCTTCTACACCTGTAACTATGGCTGAATCTTCTTCCGTTCATGAACAGACAGCTTCATCTCAGTTGTTAGTCATCAAACCTAATCAAAATCTGATTATTAACTTGAGTCCTTTCCTTTATGATTCGTACATGCTCTTGGATAAGGTGTCTAAGTCCATAATTATTTCTGATATGTACTTGACCCGACTCGGCATGGTCCATTTGAGTTGCATGGCACCATGCAATTGGATAGACTAAATAAGAGAAATAACACTTATGGATTATTAATATATTATAAGTTCTAATATATTAATAATATTATTTAATTATTTTGATCAAGAATCAATTTAGAATTAATTAAGTGGTCAAAAGATAACTAATTAAATATATGGGTTGATTATGTAAATCATCCATACTTGTATAGTGGGCTAAGAGGCTCCATGGATTATCAAGTTAGGTTCCACCCATAGGATACCCCATGGATGCTCCATGGGCGTTAGAAACCCAATGGTCATGGAAATGAAGAGTCATGACACATTAGGGTTTACATGGTGTGACCCTAGATGTGTCAACACTATATAAGGATCATATTCCCCACCAAAATCGGCTACACATGAACAAGTGAGGGCTAGGCCGATTTTTTCAAGTGTAAGATTCCCTTAAATTTTACTCCTTTGGATTTGGTGTTGTGCGAAGCATTTGAGGCATCACACTTGAGGTGCTAGGCTGACAAGGTTTCAAGGATCACAAGCAACATCAAGGTAAGTTATTCTATCTTCCATTAAAGTTAAATATTGTTCCCCATGTACGCTAGATAGGAATATAACCTTGGAATTCAACTTTGCATGATAATTAGACAAACATAGATCCAAGGTTATTAGGGTTTCATATACACTTAGGAAGTGTTAGAGTGCTAAAAACCCATCAGTGGTAATAGAGCCTAGGCTTGTTTGCTGATTATTTGTGCAAACTGCTTGAAAAAATCGGTTTTCTGCTTTCTGATCATATGAATTCGCCGAGTCCATGGGGGGGGGGGGGGGGGCTCGACGAGTCCATGATCAAATGCAAGCTACTCGTTGAGTTTGTTCTTGCACTCAACGAGTAGAGGCTGCAATTTTCAGAATTTTGATTTTGGTTGTTGGAAATGGACTAGAAACATTACCCTAAATTGTTTTGGTACTTGAAAACATGTTTTAGATGGTGTAATGTTTATGCTAATCCATTTACAATTACAATTATCAAACATTACGAGTTTTAAGTGTAACTTTTTGATTCTTGAAAGTGTTCATATTCATGTTCTTGTTCTTATGATGTTTAGATGATCTTGGGAATTGTTTGTAACCTATGTGGTAGATTAATTCATGATCATAATGTGTTTTAATGGAGTCGATAACTTGTCCTAAAGTTATGGAAAACAAAAAGTCACTTTGTTAAAAGCCATTAAAAGAACACATGAGTTATAAAAAATAAAGAGTCTTTAGTTTTAATACTCTATTAACTCATAAGTTACAGGAAATGAAAAGTTTTGAAAGTTTACAAAACTTGCCCTTATGTTTTGGAACAAATAAAGTCTTAATTAAAACTTTAGTTCCAACCCTTAGAATTTTAAAAGTTAAAATTCAACCCTTATACTTTATAATATTATAAGTTAATAATATATATATATATATATATATATATATATATATATATATATATATATATATATATATATATATATATGTATAAGATCAAGTCGTCTTACCGCTAGTACGCCTCATTCACGAAGCCGGTCTATAAGGGGGTATAAGGTTGTTGCCTATAAAATGGCAACTTAATGGGTGTCCACTCTCACCCAACGCTTTCTTGATTGGTGGAGGGTTGTTAGCCAAACAGGTAAGACAAGGACTTTGAAATTCTCATTAAAATTATGATGAATATTAAAAAGTAACTAAATGTTTTATTAAATTCCCAATTATAGTTACTTTAGGAAAAATGAGAATAAGGTGCTAATCCTTGAAATTACATTTTACACTTTGTTTAAGTCATTGGTGGAGCGTAAGTGGTTAACCGGCACACTAAATTGGACTTAACAAGGTAGGTAAAGGGTGACTTAAGGTTTATCATAGTATCGATGGAGCGTGTGTGGTCGACCGGCACATTGATTGAGTGATAAAATTTAAGGGTACCAAGTGATTTGCATGGTTACTTCACATCTTGTTTTGAGATCCTCGGTATCCCAATCACAAAACCTGGAGGGAACACTCGAGATTGAGACATGTCATTGAAAAGTTCAATGAATCTTAAAGAATCTAGGAATTCCTAATAACCAATTAAAAACCTAATTTCAATATTTTGTTTTTCATGGTGGAAATTGGTGAATCGTCATTCACCTACCTTTCAAATATGTTATAGCTTGGATTACGGCATACCTTTTCTAACTTATAATATATTGTGATTGGATCCTAGCATTAACATTATATTTGGGTGTTTTATTAAAGACTCTCTTAATATCTAAACTAATCTTGTCCTCTTCATTCAGAGGTATTAAAACAACGTTGCTTCTGGTTCTAATCCTAATAGCTCCTTTACCCTTATGAACTTGTGTGGGAAAGTCAATTTTGATGGATCCAACTTCAATGAATGGATCAGAAACATTAGGATGATTACCCGCTACGAGGACAAAGAGTATGTACTTGATAAGGAGCTTAAGGAGATTGATGAGACCACTGCAACTCCTCAGGAGATCGCTGACTTCCAGGCAAATGAAAGGGATGCTACCAATGTAGCATGCATCATGATGGCCACCATGACAGTGTAACTCCAAAAGTCCTATGAGGACTTTTACCCTTATGAAATGCACCAAGATCTGATGGAAAGATACCATCAAAGTGCACGACAAGAGAGGTATGAAATCATCTACTCCATGATAACAACCTTGATGAAGGACGAAGTGTCCGTCACGAACCACATGCAGCAAATGCAGAGGTATGTGGATCGGTTGCTAAAACTTAATGTGAACTTACCTGAGGAGCTTGTAATAGATATCATTTTGCATTCCTTACCGTCGTGCTATGATCAATTCCAAATGACATATCACATGAATAAGGAAGAGGTCACACTCAGCAAACTTCAGGGACTTCTCAAGACCGCAGAAACAGGTCTTAAGGGTAAGTCGGTTGTTAACACTCCTACTCCAAACTCCTCCTCGGTTTTGGCAATCGGGAAAAGTCGAGGGAAGAAGAGGAAGAGCTCTTCGAAGGGAACCAAGGCTAGGACCCTTGATGGCTCCTCTTCAAGTGGAACCAAGAAAGGTTTCGTCACTCCTTCTTCTGACCCAAAAGAGGGTGAATGCGTCTATTGCCATGAAAGGTCTCATTGGAAGCGGAACTTCCCAAAGTACAAGCAAGATGTGAAGGATGGGAAAGTTAAAACCAACCATGCTGGTATTTACACTATCTTATCTAATAACTCACCCCATTCTAACTCTTAAGTCCTTGATACTGGTTGTGGTATTCATATCTGTTTTAGATTTTCAGGGACTAAGAAGAAGTGAGAATGTGGAGCAAGGAAGAATAAACTTAATCATGGGGAATAGGAAAGCTTTAGCTGTCACCAAGATTGGAGTTTATACTTTATCGCTAAGTAGTGGGTTTAATTTAGATTTGAGTAAATGTTGTTATTCGCCATAAATGGTAAGAAATATTATTTCCTTTCATGCATTGTATAAACAAGGTTTCACCTTTGCATTTGATAATGAAGTTGGTTCAATTAATGCTTTCTTTAATAATGTTCTTTATTTAAAATCATTACCTTGTGATAGTGTGTATGAAACCGTATATGTGGTTGATAACTTAGGAAATAATGTTTTGTGTATTGATTCTATTAATGATAATAACTTGGATAAAGCGTCATTATGGCATTGTCGTCTTGGACATATAAGCAAGAAACACATAGGCCAACTCCAAATGGATGGAATCATGGAGTCATTTGACCTTCGGTCAGATGATAGTTGCAAATCATGCTTAGTTGGAAAAATGACAAAGTCACCCTTCACAGGTTCTTGTGAGAGGGGTGAAGGTTTGTTGGATCTTGTACACACGGATGTGTGTGGGCCCTTCAAACATGCCACAAGGGATGCTAATAGTTATTATTTGACTTTTACTGATGATTATAGTAGATATGGATATGTCTACTTAATCAAGCATAAGTCAGAGACTTTCGAAAGGTTTAAATAGTTTAAAAATGAAGTCGAGAATCAATTGGGTAGGAACATTAAGTTGCTTCGATCCGATCGAGGTGGTGAGTATCTTAGTTCAGAGTTCCTCGACTATCTTAGGGAATGTGGGATTGCCTCACAATTGACACCTCCCAGGACACCTCAGTTCAATGGTGTGGTTGAGAGGCGTAATCGGACCTTGTTAGACATGGCTCATTCCATGATGAGTCGAGCTTTGCAACCAATCTCATTTTGGGGGTATGCCTTAGAGACTGCCACCCATATCCTTAATCTGGTCCCTACAAAGAAAGTTGCCAAAACACCTCATGAGATATGGACTGGTAAAGTACCCAAACTAGACCACATCAGGATTTGCAGTTGTAAGGCTTTCGTGAGACGTGAGACTCATGCTAAGCTCGAACCTCGAAGCGAGAGGTGTATTTTCATCGGCTACCCATAGCAATCCTTTGGTTACCTCTTCTACATGCCTAGTGAAAATATAGTCTTTGTAGCTAGGAGGGCGTTCTTGAGAGAGAGAGAGAGAGAGAGAGAGAGAGAGAGAGAGAGAGTTCATAAGCCAAGGAAACAGTGGGGGGGGGCAAGTTGACCATGAAGAAATTCAAGAGTCAAGCGGTGAAGGAACTTCAGACCCTAGCACTCAACTTGAGGAGGAAACTCTTATTGAGCCAATTGACAAGTCTTTACCTCTGAGGCGTTCCACAAGGGTTAGGAATGCACCTAAGCATTACTATGGATTCCATATTGTTGCGGAAGGTGATACACTTATCAGTGATGAGACACTGATAGGTATAGATGAACCTAACAGTTACACGGAAGCCATGGCAGGCCCTGAGTCAGCCAAGTGGAAAGAGGCAATGGACAGCGAGATACAATCCTTGTATGGCAATCAAGTTTGGAACTTGGTTGAGAATGTACCAGGTCGTAAGACTGTAGCGTGCAAATGGATCTTCAAGAAGAAGATCGACATGGATGGTAATATACACACTTATAAGGCACGATTGGTTGCAAAGGGTTTCTCACAAATTCCGGGAGTTGATTATAATGAGACCTTTTTTCTAGTGGCCAAGATTAAGTCTATTAGGGTTCAACTAGCCATAGCTGCATTTCATGACTATGAAATTTGGCAAATGGATGTCAAAACTGCTTTCCTTAATGAAAAGTTGGCTGAGGATGGTTACATGAGTCAGCTAGAGGGTTTTGTCAATACAGAGTATCCTAATACAGTGTGTAAGCTTGATAAATCCATTTATGGATTAAAGCAAGCACCTTGCAGATGGAATCTTTGCTTTGATGAGAAAGTTATAGAGTTTGGCTTTTCTAGGAGTGAAGATGAATCTTGTGTATATGTCAAGGCTAGTGGAAGCATAGTTAGCTTTTTGGTATTGTATGTGGATGCCATACTACTCATAGGAAATGACATCCCAACTCTGTAGGAATTTAAGTCCTGGCTTGGGAAGTGTTTCTCTATGAAGGACGTAGGAGAAACTGCCTATATTCTTGGGATAAGGATCGTAAGAGACTAGAGTAAACGACTAATTAGACTTAGTCAGAGTACCTACTTGGATAAGGTGCTAAAGAGATTCAGCATGCAGGATTCCAAGAAAGGTGAGTTACCCATCCAGAGTAACGCCAGATTGAGTAAGAAACGAACCCATAGGACTGACGCTAAGATAGTAGAAATGAGTTGAATACCTTATGCTTCAGCTGTAGGATCGATCATGTATGCTATGACATGTACTCGACAGGACGTATCCTTTGCCTTGAGCATGGTTAGCAGGTATTAGGGGAACCCTGGCAAGGCACACTGGACTGCGGTAAAGAATATCCTTAAGTACCTACAGAGGAGTAAGACTGGGTTCTTACCCTCGGTAGGAGTGAAGACTTGAGAGTTGTAGGGTATAGTGATGCTAGCTTTCAGACTGATAGGGATAATTTCCACTCTCAGTCAGGCTGGGTATTTAACCTAAACGGAGGATCAATTTCTTGGAAGAGTTCCAAGCAAGAGACACCGGTTGATTCAACTTGCGAATCAGAGTATATAGCAGCTAGCGAAGCAGCAAAGGAGGCAATATGGTTGAAGAACTTAATTGGAGACCTTGGAGTTGTACCAGCTATTAAGGATCCCATGGAAATTTTCTGTGGTAGTGAAAGTGTTGTTGCCTTAGCCAAGGAAACCAGGGTTCACAGGAGATCCATACACATCGAAATAAAATACCATTTCCTAAGACATCGAATAGAAGAAGGAATCCTCGTGGCAAAGAGGGTATCATTGAATGTGAATCCAGCAGATCCCCTCACGAAGGGACTGACTCGGGTTAAGCATCTCCAGCATGCTCAGAGCATAGGGCTGAAGGATGATATTATATTTAGTAGGTAGATAACCTTGAAATTTATAAAGTGTAATTGACATTAGATGATGAATAAAAGGTGTTTTATTTATGAGTAAAGTGTTGCTATCTCTTGTCAATCGTTTACTATATTTCTTTTGCATGTTTTGACTTCCTGAATAATTATGTTTGGTATATCATATTATTCAAACCTCCATAGTCGGTCATATGTCGTATGTAGGTATGAATCAAGACTGTCATGATTGGTTGCAGAGGTCTAAGGTGTTGGACATGGCTACAACAATCATGAGTGCTCATAAGTTCTAAGCATTGGACACAACCAACGCTCACTGGAATCACTTCATGGAATTTATCTCGAGTGATCGTGAGATGGTAATATCATATAAGTCTTCAAACCTAGAGATATGATTTGTTACTTACGAGTTGGCTATGCATTGATTGTACGTAAACGCATTGGTAACTCGATGTTATAAAACATGCTTTTGTGTATAATTCAATGAGTGGTAGAACAAACATATGAGTCGAAGTTTATCTATTCCTTCTTGGATTAGAAGTTGATATTTGGGCCCCCCGATGATTTTGTTTTGACCTATGTACCGGGCCCGGTCAGAACTAAGTTGATGTGTTCAATTAAGTTCTTTGTCAAAGAAATCGGAAATCAGGAAACAAACTGCTGGACAATAAGTAAGACATTGTTCCATGTATTTGTTTGGCTAATATCTCGAACAAATGATTATATGATCACTTATCTTAAATGGCATATCATCATATTCTGTCACACCCCAAAACCAAGAACGGCGGAAACGTTCTGGGGCGGAGGACGTCATGTAAGTATCACAACACATTCAATGTAAATAAGCAAACAACATCATCCATTGCATTAAATATATAATTTTAATACAAGCGTGTTCTGTACAGTATAGACACCAAAAATAATGTATATCAAAATAATAAGATGAGTCTTGAATGCGCTCCATCTTCTCAAAAGCTGGCCTCGGTGCCTGTCTACTGATGACCTGAGAATACGAGTTATTTTGAAAGAGTTTATTAGCATTAAGCTGGTGAGTTCATAAGTGTTTTAGTGTCGGTGTTTGTTATTAAAAACGTTTGAACATGTTGCAACTGTAAGTTGTAAAATGTATGTAAGTGTTTGTAAAAGTTTGAATCTCTCAGAAAAACCTATATTTTCTATTAAAGTAGCCTTCTACCAAGACTTAACTGTTTTGTATGCTCGTTTGATGTAAAAGTGTGTAATTTCCCAAGTGTAACTATCATTTAACAAAATATAGTTTGTACATAAACGTTTAAGTGAGGTTATCACTAAAATATGTAATGGGTAAATCATTGTAGTACTATAGTCTTGTATTATAAGAACTACTGTTGTACTAATTACCTTAAACCGGATTTATATTAAGGCATTATGTGATAAATTGCACCATACTATTGACTAGTAACAACGACATAATTAATGGTCGTAATAACGGAATGACGTTTGGCACCCGCAGACCTGCAGGTCCGGCTGTAGCTAGCAGCAAGGTGTAGGATTGTCAATCCAGTATAGATCTATACGCAAACTCACACTCTCCCTTCAAGAGAATTTTGGCTACAACTCGAGCCATGACAGTTAAGTCATGCTCCGATTTAAATCACAATAAATAAAGTATTCATGTATATGTAATGCTTCTCGTTCTAGTATAGTTGTATATGTATTGTTTCTAGCATCATTGTATATGTATTGTTTCTAGCATCATTGTATATGTATTGTTTCTAGCATCATTGTATATGTATTGTTTCTAGTATAATTGTATATGTATTGTTTCTAGCATCATTGTATATGTATTGTTTCTAGTATAGTTGTATATGTATTGTTTCTAGTATAGTTGTATATGT
This sequence comes from Lactuca saligna, assembly GCF_052625555.1. NCBI lineage: Eukaryota > Viridiplantae > Streptophyta > Magnoliopsida > Asterales > Asteraceae > Lactuca > Lactuca saligna. The sequence goes on from NC_136419.1 coordinate 210,482,845, forward strand.
ATTGTTTCTAGTATAGATGTATATGTACTGTGTTACCCCGATGGTAACTAGCTATCGATGTACTGGTAAATATGAATATGGAAGTACTTTTTATGTCTATACGTGTATATATGATATATAACTAATATGGAAATGACCCTCGGATGGTCACCCGAAATCCCACCAGACCACATCTCAATGCGCGAAAAGGAAATAGGGCGGATGGCCTTCCTAAGCCCTTTACACATTACTTATATATATATATATATATATATATATATATATATATATATATATATATATATATATATATATATATATATATATATATATATATATATATATATATATGGGCATGCAATTTATAAGAAGTAAAACAAAGTTTAATAAAAGCATTTGATAAGTAAAAAGAGTTTGTAAAACATTTTGAAGTGAAACAGTTTGATAAACAGTTGAACAGTGATAAAATCATTGGTTTTCTAGTTATTAATCACATGTAATTAATGCAATCACATGTGATTGATGTAATAACTATAAGTATTTGACATGTATTCCCCCCCCCCCATAAAGTATTTAAAACATTTAAAAGTATTTTAAAGGTTGATTAAAGGGGTATGAACTCACTTCTAGTGAGTAGATTGGATTGATGTATCGAGTACCGTGCTAGGTGGCAAACGGAGACTTGTTCACACGTTCGAGCCTAGTTATCATATAATGATCATATATATAACTAATTAGCCAAATAATAACTTAACAAAGTAAGTTAAGACACTTAGGAACATGTATACACTTTATATAAGTGTTATAGGTCCTAATGGTTGTATCTAAGTTGATACGGGACAAGGCAAAGGGGGGTTAAAGCACAAATGGCCTTGTATATGAGTTCACCACCCAACAAACCCGACCTTGGGAGTTTACGGTCATAAACTCCTTGAGTTTACGGCCGTGAACTCCACACATGGAGGTTTTGGGTGTTTTGAAGTGTTATCTTGATCCTAGAATAAGTCTAGCCTTGTTGGAACAATCCTTGAAGTAGTTTAAGGCCTTGGAATGCTCCATTGGGGAGTTTACGGCCAAAGGACCATATCCCCTAGAGTTTACGGCCGTAAACTCCTATGGGGTGTTGTTTTAAATTCATTTGAGGCCCTTGCATATGTAGGATAGCTTCCATGTTTTTATCTAAGGCTAAAGGGGACAAGAGGCACACATTTGTGCCTTCACTTGGAGTTTACGGCCCAAGATATGTTCCTTGGCCGTAAACTCCCTTTAAGGAGTGATTTTGATGTCATTTGTTCCTCATTCAAGTCCCAAGTAGTCAAGGTAAATTGTCTTAAGGCTTTTAGGGTGTTTAAGGCATACTTTGCCCTTGAAAAAGGGGTTTACGGCCCAAGATCCTTCCTTGGCCGTAAACTCCTAAAACCCTATGATTTTGAAGTGTTTTGGTGTCCAAAATAAGCACAAGCATTAGTGGGTAAAGTCCATAAGCCTTAGGGGGTGATTTTGGGCACTTATAGCCCTAAAAAGGGGTTTACGGCCCAAGGGAGTTCCTTGGCCGTAAACTCCTATAACAAGGGTTTCTTGTTTGATTTTTAGTCTCAAATGTTTATACATTAAGCCCTAAACAAGTTGTCTAACAAGGAATCGGGAATAGGAAGCCTTTAGGCTTCGTTTTGGAGTTTACTCCCAAAGAACGTTCTTGGGCGGTAAACTCTCGGATCTTGCAGTTTAGGCATGTAATTGATGTTATAAATCATATAACAAGTATTGAAACACATTTAGGAAAGTAGACTCACAATCCGGGATGAAAACCCGATGATCCATCAGAGAGAATTGGCTTTTCTCTAGTTGGAATTGTGAATAATGAATTAATTAAATTCATAAATCTATTTATAGTCCTGAAATATTTTGACAGAAAATATTTTTATTCCAGAAGTCGGACTATAACATTATGAAACTTACAATGTTCAAGTTTCACAATTACAGGAGCATCCACTCTCCTGATATGTCCAGAAACGTAAACCCTAATGTACACAAACTTGTTCGGACAAGTCTGAAAATTACTGAAACTGGACTAGCTTCTATTGAATAGATAATGTTCGTACAAATGGAAATTTCGGGTTGTCACATATTCTTAGTTTCCAGAAACCTTGAAAGAGCTACGATTGCTTATCGGTTCCTGAAGTCATACTTGTAGTTATAGTTATTAGACTTATCCAAGTGGGAGACTATTGGATAAGGTGTCTAAGTCCATAACTATTTTTGGTATGTACTTGATCCGACCCGGCATGGTCCATTTGGGTTGCATGTCACCACGCAATTGGATAGACTAAATGAGAGAAATAACACTTGTGGATTATTAATATATTAAAAGTTCTAATATATTAATAATATTAGTTAATTACTTTGACCATAAATTAATTTAGAATTAATTAAGTGGTCAAAGGATAACTAATTAAATATATGGGTTGATTATGTAAATCAGCCATACTTGTATAGTGGGCTAAAAGGCTCCATGGATTATCAAGTTGGGTTCCACCCATAGGATGCTCCATGGATGCTCCATGGGAGTTACAAACCCATGGGTCATAGAAATGAAGAGTCATGACACGTTAGGGCTTACATGGTGTAACCCTAGATGTGTCAACACTATATAAGGATCATATTCTCCACCAAAATCGGCTACACATGAACAAGTGAGGGCTAGGCCAATTTTTGCAAGTGTAAGATTCTCTCAAAGTTTACTCCTTTGCATTTGGTGTTGTGTAAAGCATTTGAGGCATCACACTTGGGGTGCCAGGCTGACAAGGTTTCAAGGATCACAAGCAACAAAAAGGTAAGTTATTCTATCTTCCATTAAACTTAAATATTGTTCCCCATGTATGCTAGATAGGAATATAACCTTGGAATTTAACTTTGCATGATAATTAGACAAACAAAGATTCAAGGTTATTAGGGTTGCATGTACACTTAGGAAGTGTTAGAATGCTCAAAACCCATCACATGCTTCATGTGGGTGAATGTTTAAAATATTCACCACTCGTCATTGCTCTCACCAAGGTTGAATATGTACCAATGTCGCTGCTATCTCAAGTGTATACCACTGTTGTCTATGAGAAAAGAAAGGACAAGATCTTTTTTGATGTTTTTAGTCACAAGATGTTCGTCTCCAAAGCTCGCTTCTGTTCACTCTTAGCGCTTCCTACTGATGACTCCTTAGTGAATCCTGACTCCATCACTACGACCCAACTATTCACGATGTTCTACGACATGGGATATACATATGTTCTTACGACAATAGCAAAGTTCAAGAAATCCTGCCTTCCAGATCAATGGAATGGAATTTTCACTCTTCTTGTCAAATGTTTATCGGAAAGAGTTGTAGGTTCGGATTGTTCAAGCAAAGGGTTTATGACTATTCTCTATGGTCTTTATCATGGTTTAAACCAGGACTATGGATCGCTTATTTGGACTCAAGTAGTACAATGTATTAATTTGTCTTCAAGCGACGCAAAGATTTGTTGTGGTCGGTTCAGGACTATCATAACTCAAAGGGCGATTGAGCACTTCCAGATTCTGGTAATGACGAATGCTTTGCTTTCTTCCATTGCCATATTTCACTGAACGAGGATTATAGTCACCGATTCCACTAAATACTCATTCAATGGTTTAATTCCTGTATCGATGTATCGGTGTCTTTCAAGCGAGAGCAATGTCATGGCAAGCCACATAAAACTTTATCCTACAGGACCAATGTAATTAACTCTAGAGATGCAGACTGCATTGGATGCTATTGAGAAACCAACCAAAAGGGGAAAGAAACCAGAGTGAAAGAAAAGCGAGAACGAAGGTCCATCATCTCCTGCTACAACACCTAAAAAGTGTAAAGCCGACAACGCAGTTCCTTCGGCTCCGAAAAAGAAAAAGGTAAATAATATGGCAAGGAAACCGAAGGAACCTTTTCCTACTAAATTAGATTGTAACATACATGTTTCGAAATCGTGTTTTGTAATGAATAAAATTGTGAAATACTATGTGAAATTGAGTGTTGAATTCTAACAGATGGTTTTTACTAGAAATGAAGTAAAACTATGTTTAGAATCACTCAGAAAATATTGGAAGTCTTATGAGATTCCCGTTAAAAGCCAAATAGTGAAATTTAGCGAAAATATAAAGTCTTAAATAAGTAAAATTTTATTATTGACTGTTGTAAATCGTCTCGTTAGAAACTTGTAGGCAAAAACCTCATCGAAATCCGAGTTATAACGAAGAAGTTATGGCCAACCGAAGATCCGCGATAAAATCGACACGACACCGAATGACGTAAAAAGTGAGTTTTTGATAAACTACTTTTTAGCCTTAATGATCTAAATGAAATTCGTTGTGATAACCCGAAGTTGTCCATCACCGAAACCCAATTCGTCCGTGAAACCCGTCTATAGCGGTTCGTTCCGATCTCGTTTTTCGGCTAAGTTATTTAAACTTATATGTTTATTATAATCTCATGAGAGTTCAAATCCCTTAAAAACTCATGAAAATGGGCCAAAATCATTATATTGAAAATTTCTAAATTCTATCCCGCCGGATTACGATAGCTTAATCAGGTGCGACCAAAACCCCGTTTAACGTTGGTATCGGGTAGAATTTCACCGTGTCCCGAACTTACGACCTGTTTAAAGCTTAAAAGACTTCATTTGAAGGCTTTCCTCTCTCTCACTACTCTCTCTCTAACGTCTTTCCTCTAACTCAAGATGAAGGTCCAAAAACACCAAATTCAAGCTCCAAATCTTCAAGGTAACCACCCTAACTCCTAGTATAGCATCTTAGACCTTCAAATTCGAATTCAAAACATGGAATGGGACCATAATCATGTGTTTACAGCCCTGGAACATCCTTGGGCCGTGAACACATATTAAATGGGTTTTTATGCCTTAAAACCCTTCCAAAACACCATTGAGGCTTAGATATGGCTTGTAGAATTATGGAATTAGACTTGGAAAACCTTGAACATCAATTTATAGGAGTAAACATGAGCTTACTGCCCAACAACATGCTTAGGCCGTAAACTCATTATCATGGAGAGTAAACTCCTTCTAAGGTGTTAAATTGCCATTTAAACAGACCAATAGCCTTGGAATAAATTCTAGAATCAACCACAAACGTATTGGAAGCCTTAAACTCAATGAAAACACCTCCCTTAGGAGTTCATGGCTGTAAACCCTCCCAAAAGGGGTTCCTGGGCCATAAACTCCCAAATCATGGCCAAATGACACCCTTAATTCCTTCCAAGGCTTGTGTAATAGCTTAAAATCACATGTGATTAAAGGAGGACCACCAAGAAACATTTTGAGCATGTGTACAAGAGTTTATGGCCATAAACATGTAGTTTACTGCCGTAAACTCCTCAAATGGTCCCTAAATTGCTTAAACCACTTTTCCATGCCTTGAATCTAACTCTATAAATTTCCCTCAAGTGATATGAAGCAATTTAACAACCAAAAGCACCCCACCATGAGTTTACGGCCGTAAAATCATGGGGAATGTGTCATTAGGGCCGAAAACACTTCTAATCCAAGCCTTATGTGTTCTCAAATGCCACCCGGGTACCTCCAAACGCTTGTAATGGAGTGTTTTCGCGATTAGAAGTGTTTGTCCCTAACAAATAAATTATTCAAAGTCCTAATTAGATACAAATGTGTATCTTGTCATAATACATAGGAATCTTGTGCGTATGCAAACCCAGAACTGACGTTTAGGATCCAAACCGACACGTTCCTCAACCGGTGAATTCATACCCCTACCCTAATTTCAAATGTTTTTGAAATGTTTTCAGGGGGAATACAAGCAAAAGTACAAGGAAATCTTGTACTTAAACTTATTATTTTCTGTTAAATGTTTCATATTTCGAATAATTTTAATACATAAAATCATACTAACCATTTGTTCGAATTGCAGAGTGAATTGTCAAACTAAATGTAGATTCCTTTAATAGATGTTATAATCCAAGTTTTATATTATGTTTTGTATAAGGAACCATACTAATCATAAACTAAGATTAATACTAATAGGATAGTACAAATACGAATATGAATACGAATAAAACCAATAGTATAGAACAAATACGAATACGAATACGAATATAACTAATATGATAGAACGAATACGAACACGAATACGAATATAACTAATAGGATAGAACGAATATGAATACGAATATAAATAATAGGATAGAACGAATATGAATACGAATACGAATGAGAATATGAATACAAATACGTATGGGAGTAGGAATAGGATTAGGAATACGAATACGAATACGAAATAACGCCTTTGGATGACGCCAAGACTTCGAATATACAGCTAGTGTACCCCTTGGGTGTCACCAGAGTTTCGAAATTAATTTGACGTATGCCTCTGGACATCGACTGTCGACAAAGCTTCGGAAATACGTCTAAGGTACTCTATTGGAAATCACCAGAATTTCGAAAATACTGTTAATGTATGCTTCTGAGTGAATCCAAATATTTGAAAATACCTCTAAGTATAGTAGATAACCAACAATCGAATGTAGGATAGCTAAGATATCAGAATACTTAACTAATACTATAAGTAAGGTAGTTACTAGTACATCGAAATCTAAACTACGAATTAAGTATCAAAAGGACAGCTAAACACTTAGGAAAATATGGGATTTTCCTGGAATAACGTAACAACTCGCAAACGAAATAAGTAACGAAATGATAACTAAACTGTTTTTACATAAGAAAATATGGGATTTTCTTGGATAAAAACTTTTTCAGAAAACAAAACGGGATCTCATTCTTCTCAAAACAAAACTGCTTATGAACTCACCATCTTTATGCTGATTTTCAAACTACTAGTATTGTCAGGTCAACATTAGACAGGTACCCAACGATCCTTTTGGAGAATACAGAGCGTACAGAAGACTCATCTCTACTTTTGTTCATATATACATATGTATAACGCTTGTAATGCTTTACTTTTGAACTAATGTAAAAAATTCTTTGTAATGTAATGTTTTGTGTTTATTGTGTTACTATGTACATTGGATTTGATACTCAACATGGAGTCTGCCCCGGAAATGTTTCCGTCTTAGGTTTTTGGGGTGTGACAGATTGGTATCAGAGCCCTTGTTTATAGTGAACTATTATAACAAACCTTACATGGTATAAAACTATAAACACTAAAGGGCCTAAGTGCTCTAAACTAAAAGTATACCTCGAATATAAGTATTTTCAAAAGTATACAAGTATACCTAACCGTCGAGATCCGTAACTACAAGTAGAACAAAACATAAGTAAATGGGTGTTGTATGCTACGGTTAAACCTGGGCAGTTATGTATTCGTGTCTAGGATCAATATAGCCTGGCCAACTATATTCATTCGAGACACGATCGACATGTGCTTGGGAGTGACTGTGGTGTGCGGCATGCCTAAAACTTACCTAATACTCAAACAGTGAGCCGCCGTTGCAATGAGACAACAAATACTATGGGAGTATTTCTCGAGCCAAATCCATTATAGAAATCCTCATCCCAGCGTTGCTCCTCAATCATTCCTTTAGTGATAGTTTATCTGTTTTGATAATTCATTCCTGCTTTATCGCTAAATAAAATATTATGCCTGTCATAAAAAGATATCCCTTGTAACGTATATCTTGATTCAATTCGGAGGACTTACCATCCTCTCTTTCCTGATCTTATTAGATGGAGATGCCTCCAAGAAAGAGACCCAGCTCAAAGACCAACAACAACCCTCCTCCGCCACCACCTTCTCTTCAAATCGATCTGGTAACCCTTCAGACAGGTTTTACTGCCGCAGTGGCAGCAGCCATATCGCAAACGAACCCCGGTAGTTCATGAGGTGGTCCCCAGCCTCAAAACCAAAAAGGTAGCCAGGGAAACCAAAAACAGTGTTCCTATAAAGACTTTATGAATGCAAAACCCACATTCTTTGATGGCATAGGAGGTGTCATTGCTCTAACTCGGTGGTTAGAGAAGATCGAATCCATCTTCGAGATCTGTGCTTGTTTAGAATCCGACAAGGTGAAGTTTGCCGCCTGCACTCTCACCAATAAAGCTCTGACTTGGTGGAACGGCCGAGTTAAATCCCTAACTCTACCTGTAGCCAATGTTATGGGTTGGGAAGTTAGGAAGGAACTTCTGCACGCAGAGTATTGCCCTCGGGGTGAAATTCAGAAGCTGGAGCATGAACTCTGGAACCTGAAGATGAAGGGTTTCGATATCACCGCCTACACATCCAAATTTGATGACTTAGCGCTTCTCTTTCCGGGATTGGTTGCCCCGGAGAGTAAAAAGATTGAGAGGTTTATCTGGGGATTAACCCAGCCAACCAAAGGGAATGTTATAGCTGCAAAGCCGGATACCTATGACAGTGCAAAATGCCTAGCGCAAACCCTGATCGACCACAATGATGAACAAGAAGAAGCAGCCACCACTACTGAGCCAACAGAGAAGAGTGGTGAGAAAAAGAAAGTTTTGGAAGAAGAAGAAGAAGAGTCAGTCTTCCACGGAGCCCTCGAAGAAACATCAGATAGTGGCAGTCCACGCTCCCACTACCCCTGTTGTTGTTTTTGTTATCGGTTTCTCAGCCCAAGGACCTATCACCGGGTATGTCGGTGTCCTCCCATGGTGTAACCAGTGCAGTTACCACCATCGTATCCCTGGCCCTTGTAGTGAAAAGTTTTGTAAAAGCTGTGGCCAGGAAGGTCACCTTGCGCGAAGCTACAGAACACCAACCAAATCAGCTAGTCAAGCTTCTGGAGCTGGAATCGGTCACACATGTTAAAGTTGTGGAGAAGTTGGACATTACAAACGAAACTTCCCTAAGGCAGTAACATCTTGCAACACCGGAGGATCCTTAACTATGGGGCAACAAAGGACAGTCGTCGACCCCACCGTTGCCACAGGTATATTTCCCCTCGATGAATTTTATACTTGTTATCCCTTTTGATTCTAATGCTGAAAGAAACTTGCTAACTATTCATTCAAACACCTTTCTAAACTTAGTCCTTCGTTAATAATCGAAAACGTGTACCGTCGAGTTGGTTACAAAGTGAGAAGAGAACGCTAACGTCATACCTATAGATCGTATCCTCAATCCAGACGATTATACTGTTCCATATGATTAAATGTCAAACTTTTCATGAAAGGCCTTGATGCGGATCTTTGGCATGGAATGACTAAGTCTCATTCATGCTGTTATTCTTGGACCGTCCATCTAAATCTTTCCTCTGACCCGACTCTCATGATCTTCAGCATCAAACCTGAATCCAACCTTCGCATCATTTCGTGCATCAAGGCTTAAAAAGGATTTCCCATGCATTCCTCGTACGTGTAGTCATCAGGAAACAGGAAGTCTGCAACTTTTTCCTTAATGTATTTCCCGAGAATTCCTTCCGAACATCTAGTCAAGTCTCGCATCGACCTAATCCCTGGAACCACCTCGTAGCCAGACCTCCGTGAGGATGATGTGTCCAAGACAACGACCAAGGCTTGATATGATCACTACGAGTTAGTAGTGGTGCCTTTCGGTCAAACCATTTTCCCTAGTCATGTAGATGAGCAAAGCAGTCATACCACTGGACTTGTCCAAAAACTAAGGCGATAGAGAATTAGTCGGCACTGGAGATACCCATAGAAGCCCGTCAATTCTTGAGTTCCGTCGACTATTATCGCAAACCCACCCAGAAACTTATTCTAGAACCATCAGACCCTTAACCACTCCACTACATGAAGATGTACCTTCGTGATGAAGCTTGTGTCCTGTTGAAGGCCTTATCCCAGAAGGGCATGATATGTTGTGGGAAGCGCTAAATACTTCTCTTGTGAAGACCCGAAGCAGTAAATTCATCCACATCTCTTTTCATTTCATGATCTGCATCTTAATCTATGAATTTCAGGACAAAATTCCCTATAACGGGGGGATAATGTGACAACCAGAAGTTGTCCATCACCGAAACCCAATTCGTCCGTGAAACCTGTCTATAACGGTTCGTTCTGATCTCGTTTTTGGGCTAAGTTATTTAAACTTACATGTTTATTATAATCTCATGAGAGTTCAAATCCCTTAAAAGCTCATGAAAATGGCCCAAAATCATTAAATTGAAAATTTCTAAATTCTATCCCGCAGGATTACGATAGCTTAATCGGGTGTGACCAAAAGCCCTGTTCAACGTCGGTATCGGGTAGAATTCCACCGTGTCCCAAAATTACAACCTATTTAAATCTCAAAAAACTTCATTTGAAGCGTTTGCTCTCTCTCACTACTCTCTCTCTAACCTCTCTCCTATAACTCAAGATTAAGGTCCAAAAACACCAAATTCAAGCCCCAAGTCTTCAAGGTAACCACCCTAACTCCTAGTATAGCATCTTAGACCTTCAAATTCGAGTTCAAAACATGGAATGGGACCATAATCATGTGTTTATGATGCTAGAACACCCTTGGGCTGTGAACACATATTAAATGGGTTTTTATGCCTTAAAACCCTTCCAAAACACTATTGAGGCTTAGATATGGCTTATAGAATTATGGAATTGGACTTGGAACACCTTGAACATCAATTTAGAGTATTAAACATGAGTTTACTGCCCAAGAACATGCTTGGGCCGTAAAATCATTATCATGGAGAGAAAACTCCATCTAAGGTGTTAAATTGCCATCTAAACACACCAATAGCCTTGGAATAAATTCTAGAATCAACCACAAACGTATTGGAAGCCTTAAACTCAATGAAAACACCTCCCTTAGGAGTTCACGACTATAAACCCTCCCAAAAGGGGTTCCTGGGCCGTAAACTCCCAAGTCATGGCCAAATGACACCCTTAATTCCTTTCAAGGCTTGTGTAATAGCTTAAAATCACATGTGATTAAAGGAGGACCACCAAGAAACATTTTGAGAATGTGTACAAGAGTTTACAGCCATAAACATGTAGTTTACTTCCGTAAACTCCAAAAATGGTCCCTAAATTTCTTAAACCACTTTTCCATGCCTTGAATCTAACTCTATAAATTTCCCTCAAGTGATATGAAGCAATTTAGCAACCAAAAGCACCCCACCATGAGTTTACGGCCGTAAACTCATGGGGAATGTGTCATTAGGGCCGAAAACACTTCTAAGAGTTTACTCTTGAAGAGTAAACTCCATATCCAAGCCTTATGTGTCCTCAAATGCCACCCGGGTCCCTCCGAACGCTTGTAATGGAGTGTTTTCGCGATTAGAAGTGTCTGTCCCTAAAAAAATAAATTATTCAATGTCCTAATTAGATAAAAATGTGTATCTTGTACTAATACATAGGAATCTTGTGCGTTTGCAAACCCAGAACTGACGTTTAGGATCCAAACCGACACGTTCCTCAACCCGTGAGTTCATACCCTACCCTTTTTTCAAATGTTTTTCAAATGTTTTCAGTGGGGAATACAAGAAAAAGTACAAGGAAATCTTGTACTTAAACTTATTATTTTCTATTCAAATGTTTCATATTTCGAATACTTTTAATATAGAAAATCATACTAACCATTTGTTCGAATTGCAGTGTGAACTGTCAAACTAAATGTAGATTCCTTTAATAGATGTTATAATCTAAGTTTTATATTATTTTTTTTATATGGAATCATACTAATCATAAACTAGGGTTAATACTAATAGGATAGTACGAATACGAATACGAATACGAATAAAACTAATAGTATAGAACAAATACGGATACGAATACGAATATAATAATGGGATAGAATGAATACGAATACGAATACTAATATATCTAATAGGATAGAACGAATACAAATACAAATATAACTAATAGGATAGAACGAATATGAATACGAATACGAATGTGAATATGAATACAAATACATATAGGAGTAGGAATAGGATTAGGAATACGAATACGAATACGAAATAACGCCTTTGGATGATGCCAAGACTTCGAATATACAGCTAGTGTACCCCTTGGGTGTCACCAGAGTTTCGAAATTAATTTGACAGTACGCCTCTGGACATCGACTGTCCATAGAGCTTCGAAAATACGTCTAAGGTACTCTTTTGGAAATCACCAGAATTTCGAAAATACTGTTAATGTATGCTTCTGAGTGAATCCAAATATTCAAAAATACCTCTAAGTATAGCAGATAACCAACAATCGAATGTAGGATAACATGTTGCATAAGGTGTCTAAGTCCATAACTATTTCTGGTATGTACTTGACCCGACCCGGCATGGTCCATTTGGGTTGCATGGCACCATGCAAATGGATAGACTAAATGAGAGAATTAACATTTGAAGATTATTAATATATTATAAGTTCTAATATATTAATAATATTATTTGATTAGTTTGATCAAGAATTAATTTAGAATTAATTAAGTGATCAAAAGATAACTAATTAAATATATGGGCTGATTGTGTAAATCATCCATATCTTGTATAGTGGGCTAAGAGGCTGCATGGATTATCAAGTTGGGTTCCACCCATAGGATGATCCATGGATGCTCCATGGGAGTTACAAACCCATGGGTCATGGAAATGAAGAGTCATGACACATTAGGGTTTACATGGTGTAACCCTAGATGTGTCAACACTATATAAGAATCCTATTCTCCACCAAAATCGGTTGCACATATGAAACAAGAGGGCTAGGCCGATTTCAAGAAGTGTGCATTCTCTCAAATGTCTTTCCAAGAGCATTTGGTGTTGTGTGAAGCATTTGAGGCATCATACTTGGGGTGCTAGGCTCACAAGGTTTCAAGGAACATAAGCGACAACAAGGTAAGTTATTTTATCTTTCATTCAAGTTAAAATTGTTCCCCATGTATGCTAGATAGGAATATAACCTTGGAATTCAACTTTGCATGATAATTAGACAAACATAGATCCAAGGTTATTAAGGTTGCATGTACACTTAGGAAGTGTTAGAATGCTCAAAACTCATCAGTGGTATCAGAGCCTAGGCTTGTTTGTTTGTTATTTGTGCTAAAAAGTTGAAAAAAGTCGAAAAACTTGCTGTAAGACTGTTGGACTCGTCGATTCCATGGGGGGACTCGTCGAGTTCACTTGTATCTTCAACCTACTCGTCGAGTAGGTTGATGCACTCAGCGAGTAGGGTCGACAGAGTGCAAATTTTCGACTTTAGTTGCTGGAAATGGATTAGAAACATTACCCTAAAATGTTTTGGTACTTGAAAACTTGTTTTAGATGGTGTAATGTCTTTGCTAATTCATTTACAACAACTAGTAATCAAAATTACAAAGTTTTAAGTGGAATTTTGATTTATGAAAGTGTTCATATTCATGTTCTAGTTCTTATGATGTTTAGATGATCATAGGAATTATTTGTAACCTATGTGGTAGTTTAATTCTTGATCATAATGTGTTTTAATGGAGTCCATAACTTGTCCTCAAGTTATGGAAAACCAAAAGTCACTTGAATTAAAGCCATGAAAAGAACACAAGAGTTAGAAAAATGAAGAGTCTTCATTTTTATTACTCTATTAAACTCATAAGTTAAAAGAAATGAAAAGTTTTGAAAGTTTACAAAACTTGCCCTCAAGTTTTGGAACAAATAAAGTTTTGATTAAAACTTTAGTTCCAACCCCTAGAATTTTAAAAGTTAAAATTCAACTCTTATACTTATATTATTATAATTTAATAATTATATATATATATATATAATTATATATATATATATATATATACATATATATATATATATATATATATATATATATATATATATGTACAAGAACAAAGTCGTCTTACCGCTAGTACACCTCATTCATGAAGCCGGTCTATAAGGTGGGTATAAGGTGGTTGCCTATAAAATGGCAACTTAATGTGTGTCCACTCTCACCCACCGCTCGCTTGACTGGTGGAGGGCCGTTAGCCGAACGGGTAGGACAATGACTTATAAATCCTCATTAAAAGTATGATGAATATTATAAATTAACTAAATGTTTATTAAATTCCCAATCTTAGTTACTTTAGGAAAAATGTGAATAATGTGCTAATCCATGAAATTACACTTTACACTTTGTTTAAGTCGTTGGTGAGCGTGTGTGGTTAACCGGCACACTAACATCGACTTAACAAGGTAGGTAAAGGGTGACTTAAGGTTTATTATAGTATCGATGGAGCGTGTGTGGTTTACCGGCACATCGATTGAGTGATAAAATTTAAGGGTACCAAGTGATTTGCATGGTTACTTCACACCTCGTTTTGAGATCCTCGCTATCCCAATCACAAAACCTGGAGGGAACACTCGAGATTGAGGCATGCCATTGAAAAGTTCAATGAATCTTAAAGAATCTAGGAATTTGTAATAACCAATTAAAAACCTAATATCAATATTTCGTTTTTCATGGTGGAAATTGGTGAATCGTTATTCACGTACCTTTCAAATATGTTATAGCTTGGATTACGGCATACCTCTTCTAACTTATAATATATTGTGATTGGATCCTAACATTAATATTATATTTGGTTGTTTTATTAAAGACTCTCTTAATATCTAAACTAATCTTGTCCTCTTCATTCAGAGGTCTTAAAACAACGTTACTTCTGGTTATAATCCTAATAGCTCCTTTACCCTTATGAACTTGTGTGGGAAAGTCAATTTTGATGGATCCAACTTCAATGAATGGATCAGAAACATCAGGATGATTACCCGCTACGAGGACAAAGAATATGTACTTGATAAGGAGCTTAAGGAGATTGATGAGACCACTGCAACTCCTCAGGAAATCGCTGACTTCCTGCCAAATGAAAGGAATGCTACCAATGTAGCATGCATCATGATGGCCACCATGACAGTGGAACTCCAAAAGTCCTATGAGGACTTTTACCCTTTTGAAATGCACCAAGATCTGATGGAAAGATACCATCAAAGTGCACGACAAGAGATGTATGAAATCATCTACTCCATGATAACAACCTTGATGAAGGACGAAGTGTCCGCCACGAGCCACATGCAGAAAATGCAAAGGTATGTGAATCGGTTGCTAAAGCTTAATGTGAACTTACCCGAGGAGCTTGCAATAGATATCATTTTGCATTCCTTACCATCATGGTATGATCAATTCCGCATGACATATCACATGAATAAGGAAGAGGTCACACTCAGCAAACTTTAGGGACTTCTCAAGACCGCAGAAACAGATCTTAAGGGTAAGTCGGTTGTTAACACTCCTACACCAAACTCCGCCTCGGTTTTGGCAATCAGGAAAAGTCGAGGGAAGAAGAGGAAGAGCTTTTCGAAGGGAACCAAGGCTAGGTCCCTTGATGGCTCCTGTCGCACCCCAAAATCAAGAACGGAGGAAACGTTCTGGGGCAGAGAACGTCATGTAAAGTATCACAACACAATAAAAGTAAATAAGCAAACAACATCATCCATTGCATTAAATATAAAATTTTAATACAAGCGTGTTCTGTACAGTTTTTAGACACCAAAAATATAATGTGAATCAAAATAATATGATGAGTCTTGAATGCGCTCCATCTTCTCAAAAGCTGGCATCGGTACCTGTCTACTGATGACCTGAGAATACAAGTTATTTTGAAAGAGTTTATCAGCATTAAGCTGGTGAGTTCATAAGTGTTTTAGTGTCGGTGTTTGTTATTAAAAACGTTTGAACATGTTGCAAGTATAAGTTGTAAAATGTATGTAAGTGTTTGTAAAAGTTTGAATCTCTCATAAAAACCTATATTTTCTATTAAAGTAGCCTTCTACCCAGGGCTTAACTGTTTTGTATGCTCCTTTGATGTAAAAATGTGTAATTTCCCAAGTGTAACTATCTTTTAACAAAATATAGTTTGTACATTAAAGTTTAAGTGAGGTTATCACTAAAAATGTAATGGGTAAATCATTGTAGTACTGTAGTTTTGTATTATAGGAACTACTGCTGTACTAACTACCTTAAACCGTATTTATATGAAGGTCTAATGTGATAATTGCACCATACTATCGACTGATAACAACGACATAAAGAACGGTCGTAATAACGGAATGACGTTTGGCACCCGCAGACCTGCAGGTCTGGCTGTAGCTAGCAGCAAGGTGTAGGATAGTCAGTCCAGTATAGATCTATACACAAACTCCACGCTCTCCCTCCAACAGAATTCTGGCTACAACTCGGGCCATGACATTTAAGGCATGCTCCGATACAGTGGATCACAATTGTTAACGTATTCTTGTATATGAAATGAACTGTTCTAGTATAGTTGTATATGTTCTTTCTCTAGTATAGTTGTATATGTTCTCTGTCTAGTATAGTTGTATATGTTCTCTTTCTAGTATAGTTGTATATGTTGTCTTTCTAGTATAGACTCATGAATGAACTGACTCATTGATCAAGTAGTTGTAATAGTATGATCCTATGTTACCCCGATGGTAACTTACTAATGGTGTGTCTAGTACGTATGAATATGGAAGTACTTTTATGTCTATATATGTATATTTGATATATAATTAATATGGAAACGACCTTCGGATGGTCACCCGAAATTCCACCAGACCACATCCAAATCGAGGAAAAGGAAATAGGGCAGGTGGCTTTCCTAAGCCCTTTAAACATTATTTATACATCTATACATATATGGGCATGCAATTTATAAGTAGTAAAACAAAGTTTAAGTAAAAGCATTTGATAAGTAAAAGAGTTTGTAGCACATTTTTAAGTAAAACAGTTTGCACAGTGATAAAATCATTGGTTTTCTAGTTATTAATCACATGTGATTAATGCAATCACATGTGATTGAAGCAATAACTATAAGTATTTAACTTGTATTCCCCCCATAAAGTATTTAAACATTTAAAATTATTTCAAAGGTTGATTTCAGGGGTATGAACTCACTTGGAAGTTTGAAGATAGCGAGATGGAAAACCGGGCAGAGTTTCGTCTCGGGAAACGGATTTTCTCGGGATTCTCGGGAATCTCGGGAGTAAAATCGACCCTCGGAACTTGAGCAAAATGACCAGGGCTTCGGGTCTGAACGGGCATGGAAAACGAGGAAAAACGCAAGAAAATAGAGAGAGAATGAGCAAAATTTCCAGAAAGCCTCGCATCCCTTTTATAGGGGCTGAGATGCCTCGCGTACGCTCGTACGCAAGGCGTACGAGACGTCACAGCTTACCGCATCCTCGGAAGAAACATCGGAGCGACGTAGACAGTTCGGAGCCCTTGATTTGAGTACGCGGGGCGTACGAGGGTACGCAGGGCGTACTCCGGTCCTATCTGCTGACTCCCTTTCGGATATTATCAAGAGTTTTTATTTATTTTTATATTTATTTTAAATAAACTTCAAAAATTCATATCTCCTTCATACGAACTACGTTTTCGACGTTCTTTATATCCACACGAAGGTGAGACTGCGATCTAGAACTTTCGTTTAGACTCCGTCGGCTAGTTTTGAATTTATTTTTAATATTATATTTTTAATAGGTCGGGACAGGAAAAGTCCGTTAAAGTTCCATAACTTCTTCATCCGACGTCTATTTTCGTCAGACTTTTTACCGTTGCGCTAGTATTGTTGAGCCCTTCGATTCTCATTTAGATTGTGTCGGCTAAAAGTCTCTCGATCTCTATTTTGAGTTTTTAGTTGTCTACTGTTATATCTGTAACTTAGAAAAATCACAACTTCCTCATACGAAGTCAGATTTGGACGTTCTTTTTATGTACGTTTACGGTTTGATGATATCTGAAACTTTCATTTAGATACCTAAGGCCAAAACCTATTGTATTGAAACTTCGCGTTTTACGTTTATCAGTATTGTCGGTTTTGCCGAGAATCTTCGGTTAGTCATAACTTCTTCGTTATAACTCGGATTTTAGGGTTCTTTATATGTATGAAAACCTTGACATGATTCCTACTACTTTATTTAACCCGAATAATATTTTTGGAAAGTTAATTTTTGACCTAAATTTGACTTGCGTTCCATCGTATTGCCTCGAAATATCGGGTTGTCACATCATCCCCCTGTTAGAGGGAATTTCGTCCTGAAATTAGAGTTTAAGCAGAATTGATACTAAGCTACGGATAGAAGTTTAATTTAATCTCTGCGTTCCTAAGTGAATTCAAATCCTCGTATGGCCTTCCAGCGAACCTTTCACTATCGGGGAACGACTTTGTTTCTTTCGTTTGCCTTACTGGTGTGATAACTCTTCTTGGTCGAATGTTTGTTGGGTGTTTTGTGGACTGTGAAATTAGTACACCTTGTACCCTACAAGTAGTGTCTCCAGATCTTCAGAGCAATTATCAATGCTCCTGACTCAAGATCATGTGTTGTATAGTTAACTTCTTGTGTCTTAAGCTGTCTTGAGGTATAGGCAGTGACCTTTCCTCTTGCATAAGAACACAACCTAGTCGTACTGATTATGAAGTTAAAACCTTGTGGTCGATTAGATGTCGTGAAGATCTAAAAGTAAGTATGATTACTCATGAATTTAGGAAGAAGAATAGGTACTTTTGTTCCATCTGTCTCTCTTGTCCCGATCGGCGGGAAAGGCATGTGTTTGGCTTCTAAGTTTACTCGCATGGCAGCATGATCACTCGTAGTCTTAAGTAGTCTCCATCTTGAAGTTCATCTTAAAACTCATACCTGGTTCATCAATTTCAGTTTCGCGTATACGAGTCGTATATAATTAAGATTGAAAAGGTAGTCGAATAAATGATTCTTCTTTAAGCTCACATCACAACGAGGAAAAGAAGTTAGAGTGGAATCATCAATTCTAAACCTGTAGAACCTTGATTATATACTACCCCTATGTATACATTCTTCAACGATAGATCAACCGTATGGGTCTTTGGATTGAACTTCACGTGCTGTACGAGTGGTACTTCGAGGCGGTTTGTTGAATTTTTCTTCGGAAAGGATGAGAAACAATAAGTGCTCTATGCACGAGTACTTTAGTATTCTGGAATGACAGCTTTGCCAGAAAGAAAATTTCAGAGGAAGAGATGTACGTATGAAGTTGTTTTTGTGAGGATAAAATTGAATCAAGTCATATGATAATGTCGGAATCATAAGGAAACTTAAAGACATTAGATTTGAACGTAAGATGTTTACAGACAAAACACAACCGTGCAACCATCAACAGAGTTACAGCACTTTAGACTACTATAAGAGTATTGCTGCGAATAAGGTATACTACAAAAGGTAAGTATATGCAGTACGAGCATCCCTATACCGACGGGATCCTGCAAAAGATAAGACTCTAGTTGCACTAGTTTCAAACATGTTTTAAAACGACATACATAATACTAACAATTGGATGTGAACATATACTATAGTAGGTTCTTTCGCTGCTTCATTCCATTCTGAGGTTAAACTCCTCCGGATTCGCCGTCGTCCTTCTCTATTGGACAGTCCCTCTTGAAGTGTCCCATTATGCCACATAGATGGCATATTCGAGAGATTTCGACATTGGTGTTTGAAGTAATGTGTTGGGTCCGAGTCTGGCAGCAATTGGTGGTATGCCTGTTCTTGTTGCATTTAAAGTAGTGTAACGGACGACAACTACCCCGATGATGGAAGCCATACTTATTGCATTTCGGTAGGTTTCCGGCATACTGCCTAGCTGGTGTAGGGACAATTGGGATACCAGAAGGGATGGTAGTAGGATGTACAGATGTCGTGGCTGCGAAGGTTGCCACATGTTGTTGTCCTTTGCTCGTCCCTTGGGGTGATTTTCCTTTAGCATTAGCCCAAAACTTTCGTTTTTTATTCTTGGGCTTGGGATTCGGGGTTTCGTGGTAGTTTGTTGCCCGTTGAGGTATTTGATTGTTACTTGGATTGGAGCTATTGTTAACAATCCCGCTAACATTCATGTTGTTAGCATTAAGGTGGATCAGAACAGCTGACACGGTAGCCAAGACTGCAGCTTGAAAGGTAGCTGCATCAATTTGAAGAGTTGGTGTTTGGTTGATGGGTTGATCGTTTTTCTTTGGCGACATGATTCTGTTACATGGAAAGAAAATGAATTTGTGAGTGAGAGTGGTTGAACCTGGATGTACTTTGATCGCTTAAGTAAAGAGTAGAAGTATATTCTTGAAGTTTTGACCTGCATCTCTATGATGCAGTCCTAGTACAGATTAGAAGTATGTTCATGATAGTTTGACCTACATCCCTATGATGCAGTCCTAGTTCAGAGTAGAAGTATGATTGTAGAATGGTCTTTAAACGTTTATCGTTCAAGCCGAGGTATCGTTGGTTGGTGAATAACATGATCCAACCACTAAAAAAGACTTGGAAATGTCTCAGGAGTTAAATTACTATGGTCAAATGACTTGACTAAAGCATGATTCGGATAGATTCCAATGAGTGTATGATAAGAGTACTTGAATGAAGAATGACACAGAAGTTAGCCGACTGTCAATACCTTTGATATTTATGATGTAAAAGTTTGGGAAAATGACCTTGTAAAAGGCCTTACATCATATCCATAGGAGATAGTTCTTGAAATCATAAAGACCTAACCAAAAGTACTTACAGTACAAGGTAGTCACAAATAAAGTACTACACAGAACATAGACAGGAACATGGTTCGTTACAACAAAGAAGGAAGTAAGCTATCTCTTACTGGCGACAGTCACCCCCATGGTGAACCCTTAGTTAAGTTAGTTGATGATCCATTTCAAGCAGGTATCTCTCGTACACTCTCTGGCGTACTTGGAGCTCTATGACTTTGGCTCGGTTTTTCAGCTAGTGCTTGCAGTAGGGTCTCATGGTTTCGCTCTGATCTATCGTGAGCATCTTCTAGATGAATGGTGTGGAGGGTATGCATTCTCGCATTGGTATTAACATCTTAGATACGTTGAAAAGTCGTCCTGCTCTGAATTTCGTTTCGGGAAACTCTACGGATTATGATCTGTAGAACTCTATCTGCTGAGATTCCTTCACTTGAGTGGTAGAAGCTTTGGTATCCATTAAACGGCATAGGTTGATCTTGCTCTTCACTCCATGTTTCCAAGCATTCTACCCTAAGGAGGCGTCGGGCCATGAAGAGCTGGACAAGTGTTAGGGTTTGAATTGGGAGCTACTAGGGGTAGGTTCTCATCATCGGGTTCAGAGTTATCATCATCCGAAAGGTCTTCAACATGGTGATCATTCAAAAGGGAGTGGATGATCATTCTCTAGTTCTTCTCCAAACCAACCAGCTATGACTTCGTTCGGAAGATATTGGTTGTCGTGGGGATGGAGTCCAGCTATATTTTCTATGCGAGAATTTAAGGGTAAGAGAATAATTTATTAGACGAACTATCTAGATAATTATTTAGAAAACCTTCATTAGTTACATCGCTATTTGTGAAGTGCATACCAGCTATGTGTAATTTAATAGGATAGACCTTCGAATAAGTGACCTTAACTCCATATTCACACAGAATAGGGGTGAAGTAACATTTTCACAGATTCTAAGTCTATAACATCCTAATTACATATAGCCTTAGTGTATCCATTTAGCAACTATCAACTTAGTGATGAAGATCCCATTTTTAGTTCTCAAGTATAAAGTACTTATAGTAACACCAAATACTCCTATAGTATTTTAATTTTAATGTTATGTTCTATTGCTCTCATTGAGGTAGGGTTGGTACGATTTTAGCATTGTTGCAACTACCCAATTTAAACTTAGGCACATGCTAGTCAACCCTCGGATAATATAGGTGATCAGGCTATATCTTCCCAGTTTTGACCATATGTCTCTAAGCCCACTTGTGTTGCCCAACAATCATAATTCTTTTGTACTGTCCTAGTGACACTGGTTTTAGTATGAATGCAGGCACGTATACTTACTTAAATATTTTATTATTTAAAGTATAAAATCTAAATCAGAGTATTTTTATTCCCATTGTACTTATAGTTAGTATATCTTTTATGGGTTAATATACCCAATTCACTATAAACAATGCTCTGATACCAATCTGTCGCACCCCAAAACCAAGAACGGCGGAAACGTTCTGGGGCGGAGGACGTCATGTAAAGTATCACAACACAGTAAATGTAAATAAGCAAACAACATCATCCATTGCATTAAATATATAATTTTAATACAAGGGTGTTCTGTACAGTTTTTAGACACCAAAAATATAATGTGAATCAAAATAATATGATGAGTCTTGAATGCGCTCCATCTTCTCAAAAGCTGGCATCGGTACCTGTCTACTGATGACCTGAGAATACAAGTTATTTTGAAAGAGTTTATCAGCATTAAGCTGGTGAGTTCATAAGTGTTTTAGTGTCGGTGTTTGTTATTAAAAACGTTTGAACATGTTGCAAGTATAAGTTGTAAAATGTATGTAAGTGTTTGTAAAAGTTTGAATCTCTCATAAAAACCTATATTTTCTATTAAAGTAGCCTTCTACCCAGGGCTTAACTATTTTGTATGCTCGTTTGATGTAAAAATGTGTAATTTCCCAAGTGTAACTATCTTTTAACAAAATATAGTTTGTACATTAAAGTTTAAGTGAGGTTATCACTAAAAATGTAATGGGTAAATCATTGTAGTACTGTAGTTTTGTATTATAGGAACTACTGCTGTACTAACTACCTTAAACCGTATTTATATGAAGGTCTAATGTGATAATTGCACCATACTATTGACTGATAACAACGACATAAAGAACGGTCGTAATAACGGAATGACGTTTGGCACCCGCAGACCTGCAGGTCCGGCTGTAGCTAGCAGCAAGGTGTAGGATAGTCAGTCCAGTATAGATCTATACACAAACTCAACGCTCTCCCTCCAACAGAATTCTGGCTACAACTCGGGCCATGACATTTAAGGCATGCTCCGATACAGTGGATCACAATTGTTAACGTATTCTTGTATATGAAATGAACTGTTCTAGTATAGTTATATATGTTCTTTCTCTAGTATAGTTGTATATGTTCTCTGTCTAGTATAGTTGTATATGTTCTCTTTCTAGTATAGTTGTATACATTCTCTTTCTAGTATAGACTCATGAATGAACTGACTCATTGATCAAGCAGTTGTAATAGTATGATCCTATGTTACCCCAATGGTAACTTACTAATGGTGTGTCTAGTACGTATGAATATGGAAGTACTTTTATGTCCATATATGTATATTTGATATATAATTAATATGGAAACAAACTTCGGATGGTAACCCGATATTCCACCAGACCACATCCAAATCGAGGAAAAAGAAATAGGGTAGGTGGCTTTCCTAAGCCCTTTAAACATTATTTATACATCTATACATATATGGGCATGCAATTTATAAGTAGTAAAACAAAGTTTAAGTAAAAGCATTTGATAAGTAAAATAGTTTGTAACACATTTTTAAGTAAAACAGTTTGAACAGTGATAAAATCATTGGTTCCTAGTTATTAATCACATGTGATTAATGCAATCACATGTGATTGAAGCAATAACTATAAGTATTTAACTTGTATCCCCCCCCCCCATAAAGTATTTAAACATTTAAAATTATTTCAAAGGTTGATTTCAGGGGTATGAACTCACTTGGAAGTTTGAAGATAGCGAGATGGAAAACCGGGCCGAGTTTCGTCTCGGGAAACGGATTTTTCTCGAGATTCTCGGGAATCTCGGGAGTAAAATCGACCCTCGGAACTTGAGCAAAATGACCAGGGCTTCGGGTCTGAATGGGCACGGAAAACGAGGCAAAACGCAAGAAAATAGAGAGAGAATGAGCAAAATTTCTGGAAAGCCTCGCATCCCTTTTATAGGGGCTGAGATGCCTCGCGTACGCGGGGCGTACGAGACGTCACAGCTTACCGCATCCTCGGAAGAAACATCGGAGCGACGTGGATAGGTCGGAGCCCTTGATTTGAGTACGCGGGGCGTACGAGGGTACGCAGGGCGTACTCCGGTCTTATCTGCTGACTCCCTTTCGGATATTATCAAGAGTTTTTATTTATTTTTATATTTATTTTAAATAAAATTCTAAAATTCATATCTCCTTCATACAAACTCCTTTTTCGACGTTCTTTATATCCACGCGAAGGTGAGACTACGATCTACAACTTTCGTTTAGACTCCGTCGGCTAGTTTTGAATTTATTTTTAATATTATATTTTTAATAGGTCGGGATAGGAAAAGTCTGTTAAAGTTCCATAACTTCTTCATCTGACGTCCGTTTTCGTCAGACTTTTTACCGTTGCGCTAGTATTGTTAAGCCCTTCAATTCTCATTTAGATTGTGTCGGCCAAAAGTCTCTCGATCTCTATTTCGAGTTTTTAGCTGTCTACTGTTATATCTGTAACTTAGAAAAATCACAACTTCCTCATACGAAGTCAGATTTGGACGTTCTTTTTATGTACGTTTATGGCTTGATGATATCTAAAACATGCATTTAGATACCTAAGGCCAAAAACTATTGTATTGAAACTTCGCGTTTTACGTTTATCAGTATTGTCGGTTTTGCCGAGAATCTTCGGTTGGTCATAACTTCTTCGTTATAACTCGGATTCTAGGGTTCTTTATATGTATGAAAACCTTGACACGATTCCTACTACTTTATTTAACCCAAATAAGATTTTTTGAAAGTTAATTTTTGACCTAAATTTGACTTGCGTTCCATCGTATTGCCTCGAAATATCGGGTTGTCAGAGCTCCTCTTCAAGTGGAACCAAGAAAGGTTTCATCACTCCTTCTTCTGACCCAAAAGAGACTGAATGCGTCTATTTCCATGAAAGGTCTCATTGGAAGCGGAACTGCCCAAAGTACAAGCAATATGTGAAGGATGGGAAAGTTAAACCCAACCGTGTTGGTATTTACACTATCTTATCTAATAACTCACCCTATTCTAACTCTTGGGTCCTTGATACCGGTTGTGGTATTCATATCTGTTCTGATTTGCAGGGACTAAGAAGAAGTGAGAATGTGGAGCAAGGAAGAATAAACTTAATCATAGGGAATAGGAAAGTTACACCTGTCACCAAGATTGGAGTTTATACTTTATCCCTAAGTAGTGGGTTAAATTTAGATTTGAATAAATGTTGTTATTCGCCAGAAATGGCAAGAAATATTATTTCATTTCATGCATTGTATAAACAAGGTTTCACCTTTTCATTTGATAATGAAGTTGGTTCGATTAATGCTTTCTTTAATAATGTTCTTTATTTTAAAGCATTACCTTATGATGGTGTGTATGAACCTGTATTTGTTGTAGATAACTTAGGAAATAATGTTTTGTGTATTGATTCTCCTAATAATAATAACTTTGATAAAGCATCATTAGGGCATTGTCATCTTGGACATATAAGCAAGAAACGCATAGGCCAACTCCAAAAGGATGGAGCCTTGGAGTCGTTTGACCTAAAGTCAAATGATAGTTACGAATCATGCTTACTTGGAAAAATGACAAAGTCACCTTCACAGGATCATGTGAGAGGGGTGAAGGTTTGTTGGACCTTGTACACACGGATGTGTGTGGACCATTCAAACATGCCACAAGGGATGCTAATCGTTATTATTTGACTTTTACTGATGATTACAGTAGATATGGATATGTCTACCTAATCAAGCATAAGTCAGAGACTTTCGCAAGGTTTAAGGAATTTAAACAGAAAGACGAGAATCAGCTGGGCAGGACATTAAGATGCTTCAATCCGATCGAGGAGGTGAGTATCTTAGTTCAGAGTTCCTCGACTATCTAAGGGAATGTGGGATTGTCTCACAATTGACACCTCCCAGGACACCACAGCTGAATGGTGTGGCTGAGAGGCGTAATCGAACCTTGATAGACATGGTTCGTTCCATGATGAGTCGAGCTTCGCTACCAATCTCATTATGGGGGTATGCCTTAGAGACTGCCGCCCATATCCTTAATCTTGTCCCTACAAAGAAAGTTGCCAAAACTCCTCACGAGATGTGGACTGGTAAAGTACCCAAACTAGACCACATCAAGATTTGGGGTTGCGAGGCTTTCGTGAGATGCGAGACTCATGATAAGCTCGAACCTCGAAGTGAGAGGTGTATTTTTATCGGCTACCCACAGCAATCGTTTGGTTACCTCTTCTACAGCCCTAGTGATAATGTGGTCTTTGTACCAAGAAGAGGAATCTTTTGAGAAAGAGAGTTTATAAGCCAAGGAGACAGTGGGAGGTAAATTAATCTTGAACAAATTCAAGAGTCAAGTGGTGAAGGAACTTCAAGCACTAGCCCTCAACTTGAGGAGGAAACTCCTGTTGAGCCAATTGATGAATCTGTACCTCTGAGGCGTGCCACGAGAGTTAGGAGTGCACCTGATCATTACTATCGATTCCATATTACTGCAGAAGGTGAGACACTTATTAGTGATGGGACACTAGTAGGTTAAGATGACCCTAACAGCTATGAGGAAGCCATGGTAGGCCCCGAGTTTACTAAATGGAAAGAGGCTATAGATAGCGAGATACAATCCATGTATGACAATCAAGTTTGGAACTTGGTTGAGAATGTACCAGGTCGTAAGATAGTACGGTGCAAATGGATCTTCAAGAAGAAGACCGACATGGATGGTAATGTACACACTTATAAGGCTCGAGTGGTCGCAAAGGGCTTCTCTCAAATTCCTGGAGTGGATTATGATGAGACCTTTTCTCCTGTAGCCAAGATTAAGTCTATTAGGGTTATGTTAGCCATAGCTGCATTTCATGACTATGAAATTTGGTAAATGGATGTCAAAACCGCTTTCCTTAATGGAAAGTTGGCTGAAGATGTTTACATGAGTCAGCCAGAAGGTTTTGTCAGCAACGAGTACCCTAATAGAGTGTGTAAGCTTGAGAAATCCATTTATGGATTAAAGCAAGCACCTCGCAGATAGAATCTTTGCTTTGATGAAAAGGTCAAGGAATTTGGCTTTTCTAGGAGTGAAGATGAATCTTGTGTGTATGTCAAGGCTAGTGGGAGTATAGTTAGTTTTTTTTATTGTATGTGGATGACATACTACTCATAGGAAACGACATCCCAACTCTGTAGGAAGTTAAGTCCTGGCTTGGGAAGTGTTTTGCTATGAAGGACCTTGGTGAAGCTTCCTATATTCTACAGATAAGGATCTTGAGAGATCGGAGTAAAAGACTAATTGGACTTAGTCAGAGTACCTACTTGGATAAGGTGCTGAATAGATTCAACATGCAGGACTCCAAGAAAGGAGAGTTACCCATCCAGAGTAACGCCAGATTGAGTAAGACACAAAGCCCTAGCACTGAGGCTGAGATAGCAGAAATGAGTTGAATACCTTAGGCTTTGACTGTAGGATCGATCACGTATGCTATGACGTGTACTCGACCTGATGTAGCCTTTTCCCTTTGCATGGTTAGAAGGTATCAGGGGAACCTTGGCAAGGCACACTGGACTGCGGTAAAGAATATCCTCAAGTACCTACGGAGGACTAAGGACTGGGTCCTTACCCTCGGTGGGAGTGATGACTTGAGAGTTGTAGGGTATAGTGATGCTAGCTTCCAGACTGATAGGGATAATTTCCGCTCTCAGTCAGGCTGGGCCTTTACCCTAAACGGAGGAGCAATTTCTAGGAAGAGTTCCAAGCAAGAGACAGTGGCTGATTCAACTTGCGAATCGGAGTATATTGCCGTGAGCGAGGCGGAAAAGAAGGCTATATAGCTAAAGAACTTCATCGGAGACCTTGGATTTGTACCAGCTATTAAAGAGCCAATGGAAATTTTCTGTGATAGTGAAAGCGTTGTTGCGTTAGCCAAGGAACCAAGGGATCACGGGAGATCCAGACACATCGACAAAAAAAACCATTTTATTAGACATCGAATAGAAGAAGGACTCCTCGTGGCAAAGAGGGTATCATCGGATGAGAACCCAGCAGATCCCCTCACGAAGGGACTGACTCGGGTTAAGCATCTCCAACATGCTTGGAGCATAGGGCTGAAGGATGATATTAGAATTAGTAGTTAGATAACCTCAAAATTTGTAAAGTGCAATTGACATTAGATGATGAATAAAAGGTGTTTTATTTATGAGTAAAGTGTTGCTATCTCTTGTCAATCGTTTACTATATTTCTTTTGCATGTTTTGACTTCCAGAATAATTTTGTTTGGTATAACATATTATTCAAACCTCCACAGTCGGTCATATGTCGGAAGCAGGTATGAACCAAGACTGTCATGATTGGTTGTAGAGGTCTAAGGTGTTGGACAAGGCTACAACAATCATGAGTGCTCATAAGTTCTGAGCGTTGGACTCAACCCACGCTCACTGGAATCAGTTCATGGAATTCTATCTCGAGTGATCGTGAGACGGTAATATCATATAAGTCTTCAAACCTAGAGATACGATTTGTTACTTACAAGTTGGTTATGCATTGATTGTACGAAAACGTATTGGTAACTCAATGTTATAAAACGTGCTTTTGTGTATAATTCAATGAGTGGTAGAACAAACATATGAGTCGAAGTTTATCTGTTCCTTCTTGGATTAGAAGCTGATATTCGGACCCCTCGATGATTTTGTTTTGACCTATGTACCGGGCCCGGTCAGAACTAAGTTGATGTGTTCAATTAAGTTCTTTGCCAAACAAATTCGAAATCGAGAAACAAACTGTTGGACAATAAGTAAGACATTGTTCCATGTATTTGTCCTACTGATATCTAGAATAGAGGATTATATGATCACTTATCTTAAATGGCGTACCATCATCTTCTTAGTTCCGAGAAACCTTGAAAAGAGCTACGATTGCCGATCGGTTCCTGAAATCATACTTTTAGTAATAGTTATTAGACTTATCCAAGTGGGAGACTGTTGGATAAGGTGTCTAAGTCCATAACTATTTCTGGTATGTACTTGACCCGACCCGGCATGGTCCATTTGGGTTGCATGGCACCATGAAATTGGATAGACTAAATGAGAGAAATAACATTTGGAGATTATTAATATATTATAAGTTCTAATATATTAATAATATTATTTGATTAGTTTGATCAAGAATTGATTTAGAATTAATTAAGTGATCAAAAGATAACTAATTAAATATATGGGTTGATTGTGTAAATCATCCATATCTTGTATAGTGGCTAAGAGGCTCCATGGATTATCAAGTTGGGTTCCACCGATAGGATGCTCCATGGGAGTTACAAACCCATGGGTCATGGAAATGAAGAGTCATGACACATTAGGGTTTACATGGTGTAACCCTAGATGTGTCAACACTATATAAGAATCCTATTCTCCACCAAAATCGGTTACACATATGAAACAAGAGGGCTAGGCCGATTTCAAGAAGTATGCATTCTATCAAAATTCTTTCCAAGAGCATTTGGTGTTGTGTGAAGCATTTGAGGCATCACACTTGGGGTGCTAGGCTCACAAGGTTTCAGGGAACATAAGCTACAACAAGGTAAGTTATTATATCTTTCATTCAAGTTAAAATTGTTCCCCATGTATGCTAGCTAGGAATATAACCTTGGAATTCAACTTTGCATGATAATTAGACAAACATAGATCCAAGGTTATTAGAGTTGCATGTACACTTAGGAAGTATTAGACTGCTCAAAACCCATCATAACTAAGATATTTGAATACTTAACTAATACTATAAGTAAGGTAGTTACTAGTACATCGAAATCTAAACTACGAATTAAGTATCAAAAGGACAGCTAAACACTTAGGAAAATATGGGATTTTCCTGGAATAACGTAACAACTCGTAAACGAAATAAGTAACGAAATGATAACTAAACTGTTTTTACATAAGAAAATATGGGATTTTCTTGTATAAATAGCCTTTTACGACGCTCATTGAACTCACCAGCTTAATCACTACTAGAAAAATAGCCTTTTACATAACAAAACTGCTTATGAACTCACCAGCTTAATCACTACTAGAAAAATAGCCTTTTACGACGCTCATTGCGCGTTGTAAAAGGCTCAGACGACGCGCAAATGCGCGTCAAGGAAGGCCCTGTCATAAAGAGAGACGACGCGCATTTACGATGCACATTTACGACACGCAGTTATGACGCGCGTTTACGACACACAATGCGTATCAAGGAAGGCCCTGTCATAAAGGAAGACAACACACATTCGCGTGTCGTTACCTTACAACGCGCGTGTTGATGACACGCAATGCGTATCAAGAAAGCCCCTGTCAAGAAAGGCCATGTCATAAATGAAGATGACACACATTTTTGCGTATCATACTTTTAAATGTTAAAAAGAATATTATTTATAGATTTACTTATTTTCAAATTAAATTTGTATTTAATGTTTCATAATAGAAAATTAATAAAATATCATATACAAAATATAGAATCCATTGCATAAATTTAATGTCATACAGTTCTATTTCTTACAATATATAAATTTGCATCTAATCTACTATGTACATCGAATTTCAACTAACTAAAGTTGCATCTTGCCTTTCATAATTCTTTAAGACTAATGCTCCAAACAGCTGATTATATGGATAAGCAGTTGTACATTGGCCCATCTCACTCAATAATGACTTAGCAAAATTCAACTCCAAGTCTTTACTGCATCTTGCTGATAATGCTGCAAGATTTAAATAAAATTCAACTCCAAGTCTTTACTCAATAATCAAAATCCCAAGAGCAACATCCATTGTAGAGGCAAGTTCATTTTCAAAACAAAACATAGTATTTATAATGATAAGGATGTGGAGGGTATACTGTAAAAACTCAGACATGGCTATAATGGAGATAACAGGGATAGATATATATACCTTAAACAAATTAGCTTCCAAATCAGATTGAGTGTTGCAAAAAAACTAATATATGTTAAGGTAGTATTTGGAGGATGTAATATGATGACATACACGTCCAGAATGCTATTATTTATGATCTTGACCAACACCAAGGGCATTATTGGTAGAAATAATGTTACTATTTGTAGGGTTGAGAGGGATAATGTATCCTCCCTTTTTTCATGTACTGAAGCTCCCTGTTAAATATATTATGGTTTTCTATGCATATGGGAACATAGGGAGGCATCCTATGGGGGTAGATTTGTCATTTGACATACCGGTGACTGAACTGAAGGTGAAGACAAAGCATTTTCATGAAATTTTTTGTTCATATGAATTCCTTCTACATAGGGCAATTAAGCCAACTAACTTGACTAAGTTGACATGGTTTCTAATTGAAACTAGTCTCTAGATGATGAATGGAATATAAATTCAAGTAAGGTTTTGAAGTTTGAACAAAAGATATGTTGTTACCTTAACGAGGCCATGTGGAATTACTAACCATCAACACCAATAGGCCAATGCGGAGCCTTAGCTGCAACAACCAGGCATTGCAGAATTGCTTGCTCTGCCTTAATTATAGATATTGAAAACGCTACACCACAACACAACACAAAGATATTAGCCACTTTTTTGCATCAGAAAACAAAATGAACTTAACAAACCTCCCATATCAAGAGAAGTCATGAATGACCCTACATACACTGTAACAACAACTACTCCATGTTCCAGCTCTAAAATAGGAACAACCTTTCCAGCAACAATCATCAGTTCCATTACAAGTGTCCTCCCTAATCTGAGATTTACAATTTTCAAATCACAAATCCAATTTGTTAAAAAGAAATACATAATTAGCAATCTTATTTACTTTGAAAAAGATAAAACAATATGCATATAAATAGCTTCTAAGTTATGACTTCCCTTAAAATGTTAATGTATAGGGTAAGAATACCACTTATCAAAGGGCAAGAAGCAACTAAGAAAGAGAGATTACATTGGATACCCGTTAATCATAAGTACAACACAACTCCTACATTTAATTGGAACATATTTAAGGTTCATATTTGAGATAAAAGTGTATATTTATTGGTTATGGCTCATATGAGGTGAGATATCGCTTAATCGCTTAACCCGCAAAAAATCCATGTCACAAAATATAATAATAATAATAATAATAATAATAATAATAATAATAATAATGAAAAAAATAGCAGGATATCGTCCATAAAACAACCAATTCTGCAAATATCCAATAACATGGTAGAACCAATGGTGATCATCTTGCATAATGGAGTGGAGTTGAGGAATTGACATGCCATAAATCATTTATTTCTGTCTGTTAAAATACAACTAAGCAGTTGATGTGTCAAAAAATTTAAAAACTTATGCTACATCATACACATAAGTCATAGCAGGTTGCATGAACCATTGTCCTATTTTGAAACAACATTGCATATTATGTATAACAACAAACATTATAAATCAAAAAAATGTGAAACATTGTTGTCGTATAAATAAGTAACTAACCCTAAACAAGGAATTTCATAAATTCTTATAATTTTGAATTATATATCACAATTCACAATGAGGTTTATTAAAATAAAAGCTAACATGGGCAAGAATGTCATTCATGGAATCACTAGCATCAGCATCTCCATGGCCCAAAACACGTAAAAGGCGAAGCAGTCTTATATGAAGAAAAGGGTCTACAATACCTGAAACATCATATTCAGGAGCATATGGGCTGTTGAAAGCATCCTTTAAAACTTTCACCAACAACTCTGTGCATTTCTATACCAAAGGAAGAAAAAAGAAAATATATCTCATCACTAAAATTACTAATTTGCACTTATAGAATCATATGTCAAACAGTTCTTAGCGCAAAAACACAGTAGAAAGATAAAGAAAGAGAACAAGAACTAGAAGAAGAAAATCCCAACAAATAATAGAGGATCATTAACAAGATCAAGTATATTTACCTTCCTGAAAAATTCAAGAGCCTCTTCATTAAGGTTACAGAGATCTGTACAGAGCTAGATTGCTGTTAAAAGAACCCTATGATGTTTTTCTTTAAGTAAGGAAACAACAGGGTTGACAAAATTTTCTGCAAGGTCAGGGACCTTCTTTACAATCCTTATTGAGCACAATGCTGCCTGTAAATTGTAAGAACTTATGTGAGTATGATTCTTCATATGAAATGTGAGAATTAGATGAAACATCCTTGAGAGATCATGAAATGAAATAAATGTTAACATCAGCTTACTTTCTTACGAATATTTGGATCTCGAAATTGCAGGAATCTTTCAACTTTAGGTGCAAGATCACGAGCCATTTCTGCAGAACATATGTTACCCAAAGCACAAAGAGCTAATCCCACAATGTACTGATTGGTGTGGTTAAGATCTCTGCAGATGAAAAAAAAAATTCTCACGTCGACCATGTTGCTTGAACACAAGATATAGGAAAGATAAGAGTGAAGAAAGACAAGAGCATACTGCTTTAGTGAATTGGTGAAAAGCATCAAAACTTCTTGTCTTTCATCAAGAAGCAACATAAGTCCCAGATATCGTATTCTCTTTTCAGGGAATCCAGGAGTTGCTATAAGTTTCAAGCACTCCATTTTTCCAAAATGTGTGGGGTATCCTAACATGTGAATGAAAATGAGCTTTGCCAAGTTACTGTGTCTGTAATCATTATCATGATCGCTAACTGATGCACGAACAAAAGCACATTCTTTTCTAACAACAACACGCTCTTCTGCAGCAGTTTTGCAGGCTCGTATTGCCCTAATCATGTCCCTGCAGTAGACCAATAATGTTTCATTTACAGTTTCAGACCCAACTAATTAACATCAAATTACCCATGTGGTATGAAATGTAGTAAAATCTTTTGCAGGTGAAGGATAAACGAAAAAGATGGAAAATCTTAAGTAGAAAGACATATGGTTTGCGAGGGATGGTTCATGACAAAGTTCATGGATTATCTTCATACCCAGATTAGGATCTTATAAGTTGGTGACAATGTCTTACTCATTTGAGTGACCCATCCAATCAGGAAATACATGGATGAATTCCATTAAATGTACGCAAATCAAATGCCCTAACTCTCAATATAGACAACTTGAGATAACGTTAATACAAATTAGGTCGATATAAAGAACTAGTTCAAAATTGATCACGAGGAAAAGCTTTAAAACATAAGATCAGTTGTAAACAAGCCACTCACCTTAGACGCGTCCCAGACGAAAAGGGATTCATGATTGGGTCGGTTTTAAAAACCGCGAGAGAGCTCGATCAGATCCAGAGATGTTTAGTGCAAAAATGAACTATATAACCAGGTCATAGACCAGTGACTGCAATTATATGTATGTTTGATCAAATCGAGATCTGGGGAAAGGTCAACTATGAGGATCTGAAGGGGAATTTGAGATCTGTAGCCTATGGATGCTAATGAAAACTTGATGATGATGGCCAAAAATCTTGATTTCTCTCGCTAAATTCTTCCACTTTCGCTTCGGTGGGAGAGATGTAAGCGAGTATGCATCTATCTTTGTTTTTCCCTTTTTGAAAAGCGGAAGACGATGTATAGAATACAAAGCACTTAAATCAAATGAAAGTATGCAACAATGTCTCATTTTATTTCTTTCATTTCTCAAATCGTATTCTTTTATATTTTTGTGAACCTGGACTTGTATGACTGCAAAAAGAAATAAACCATTTACATGAAGGAGCATGCATATGTACAATAAAGCTGAATCAATAAATAGTAATAGTTGAGGTTTACCGAGTTATTTCAGCATGTCACTGTGGCAATATTGGTGCTCGACATACTACAAGAGTTGAACCAGTAGGAACAGGGGAACTGGTTGCTTGACTCAGTTCTAAGCAAAATGGACAAATGTGAGCCCCATCACAGATAACGAGTTTGGAGCCTTAACTTTTGCGTTTTCTTGAATCACCATTCAGGCTTTCTGAATCTCTTATTGGTTCTGAATTTTTTTCTTTATATGGATAGCCTACACAATTTTCATGTCGCAAGCATCACAGACATCACATTGTACCCAAAAAAACTTTATACTTTGAGATTTCACTTACAGCCCCACACACATGCTCTTTCTTCATTCCTTTGATGTTATATTTCTGCTCTCCAGCAACTTGTATTGTCTTGTTTCTTATATCATCAACATGTATGTCCGATTTTCTATTGTGCAAATATACAGGCAAGCAGCTCAAAGGGTTTTCCTAGACCCATTTCATTTGTTGTTTTTATAGAAACAAATCAGTAAAAACATCAAAAAAGATATATGAAATATTATAAAAACAATCGGATTCTTCTGGAATTAGGGTTCTAATATGGCTTAAGATATCAGGGAAGAAGAAGAATAATAAGTGAAGAAATTGTACGTGTTCCAAAAGTGAAGAAATTGTAGGTGTTACACGAAAAATTAAGATATCAGGGAAGAATAAGAAGAAGAAGAAGAAGAAGAAGAAGAAGAAGAAGAAGAAGAAGAAGAAGAAGAAGAAGAAGAAGAAGAAGAAGAAGAAGAAGAAGAAGAAGAAAAGAAGAAGAAGAAGAAGAAGAAGAAGAAGAAGAAGAAGAAGAAAAGAAGAAGAAGAAGAAGAAGAAGAAGAAGAAGAAGAATAAGAAGAAGAAAAAGAAGAAGAAGAAGAAGAAGAAGAAGAAGAAGAAGAAGAAGAAGAAGAAGAAGAAGAAGAAGAAGAAGAAGAAGAAGAAGAACAAGAACAAGAACAAGAACAAGAACAAGAACAAGAACAAGAACAAGAACAAGAACAAGAACAAGAAGAAGAGACTAGATGAATAACGGTAAGCACGACATACCTTAGTGCAACCAGAAGAGAAGAATCAGACCTGCTTCATTGAATAGAATGAGATATTTCTTGAAATCAGACCTAGGGCTTGTAAGCAGAACAAAAAATCATGATAAATCATGCTCAGTAAAGCATACCTTAGTTCAATCTGAGCTAGGGCTTGTAAGACCCTAAATCGTTGGCGTTGTGTGGGATGAGAAGCTGTAAGGCCCTAAATCATCGGCTCTAGGATAGAAGTAGATGGAGCATGTAAGTTCTTCACACTTTCAAGCATAATTGTTACCCAATCGTCAGCTCAAGCATAATTGTAACCCAATCATAGTCACTCAACGTGAAAATATGCGATTTTGGAACGGTGGAACTCTGTGGCGAAACCGATAGCAGCTTGGAACGAGATTCAAGTAAGCCAAATTCAAGATTCGTGAAATTCTAGGGCACACGAGGCTACATGTTGCCTGAATTTCAGTCTACCGGAGTTCCGACACATAAGTCCGACTTGTACGCAGTCGAATCTATGGAGGGCACAAGGCAGCAGTCGAATCTATGGAGGGGGAAGAAAGGATCGTAATTAGGGCAAGAAGAAAACAAAAGTGGAGGATAAAAAAGAAGGCGGGTGTTCAAAATTTTAGGGATTTCATTTTCCTCCTATCTACTAAACGCGCTTTTCATTAAAATTATAAAGCGACACTCATAGAGGACGCCCGTTTAAGATACAGCGCCCTCCGTGTTTTTAATTTTTTCTCGTATGACGCTAATTTAAGGGCACGCAATAATGCGTGACCTAAAATCTTAAATTTTTTGAAGAGATGACACTTTTTTAACGTCACTCTCCATTACGTAACATAAATCAATGAGTGTCGTGGTTTGCGCGTCGTAAAAGGCTATTTTTCTTGTAGTGAATGCTGATTTTCAAACTGCTTGTATACTCAGGTCAGCATGTGATAGGTACCCAGTGATCCTTTTGGAGAAGACGGAGCGTACAGAAGACTCGTCTCTACTTTTGTTCATATATACATATGTATAACGTTTGTAACACTTTACTTTTGAACTGATCTAAACAATTCCATGTAATGTAATGTTTTGTGTTTACTGTCTTACTATGTACATTGGATTTGATACTCAATGTGGAGTCCGCCCAGTAAATGTTTCCGCCTTAGGTTTTCGGGGTGTGACATTCGTAGTATTCGTTAAACCGAGAAATTCGATAAAAAGAACGCCAAAATCTTACTTCGTATAAGGAAGTTATGATTTTTCGAAGTTTCCACTTAGCAGTTGACAGCTAAAAACTCGAATTTTAGATCGAGCGATATTTGACCAATACATCCTAAACGATAATCTAAGGTCTCGTCATTTGTAGTACAACGGTATAAAGTCTGACGAAAATGGATGTCGGATGATGAAGTTATGAATTTTTAACGGATTTTCATGTCTCGGTCTGTTAAAAATAATAATATTAAAAATAAATCCAAAATTAGCCGACGAAGTCTAATCGAAAGTTGTAAAGCAAAATTTTAGCTACGCGTGGATATAAATAATGTTAAAACCGTAGCTTGTATGCGAAAGTTATGGATTTTAGAAGTTCAAGGCTCAAAATCCAAGAAATCTCGTATGAATAGTACCGGCCACATCATCTCGCACGAAGCAGCAGCGTCATCCGAGATGTGGCCCAATCCGAAGCCGGCGCGAGTCGCATACTGATTCGAGTGAAGTTCGGACCAACGAAATTCTGACGCACCTCGCCTTGGTGTCCGAACCTTGCTCCTCTGCGCCTCCTCGCGTCCGAGACTTCGCGCCTGCCTCATCACTCCTCCGGACCGAGCCTCACAGTTTGGACATGGAACCTCTCTAGCCACACACCTTCTGTCTCGCACCCTATAAATAAGGGGGTTGCCAGACTTGCCAACTAACTTTGAATTTTTGACACTTTTCACCCCCTTTTCCATATTTTCTTCATTTTCACTTTCCGCGAAGCCCCGATATCAATTTTAGCACCCGAAACACGTCCCGAAGCTCCCGAGAAGCCCGAAAATTTTATCTTTTCGGTTTTGAAGCCCTACCTACGCATAGCCATGTTTTCAATTAAGCTCCCAGTTTTCAGCATAGAAAGTCATATTTAAAGCCGAAGTGTTGTCCAAATTACTATTTTAACCCCCTGTTAATTTAAGGTGAGTTCAATATATAGGAACAACTGTATATTATGTGTAATATGTGCTATGTGATTTTCAGTGTTATTATTCTGAGTTATTTTCCCGTGTTATTTTTATTCGCTATTTTTAATAGCAAAGTTATACCTTTGATCATGTGATCAGTGAAAGGACTTAGATTCATGGTGGTACTGGTATGTAGCCTTTGGCCATGTAGAACATGTCTTGTAAGAGAATGACTTCTATTCTATGGCATTGGTAGAAGGTTAGATAGGAATAGTATGTAGCCTCTAACCATGTAGAGCATGACTCCGTAAGAGAATGAACTATATTCTATGGTATTGGCAAATGGTTGGATAGGGATATAAGCCTGAAATCTAGCAAAATGTTAATCAAAAATTATATGTCTTCCGTGCCATTTGGGCCAAAACTTTATTGTTGCATATCAAGTATTGAAATCGTTATGTCTCATTGATCGTAAATCTTTGAATCAAATCTTGAGTTGATATTGAAAGCCTGACATATGATACGCATATGCTATTATTGTTCTTGTTCCCTTTTGCTTCTGCCATATTTGTATATATAAGGCATAAGATTATATTGTATCTATTTATTGAATTCACTAAGCGTTATCACTTATCCCTCTCAACGTTTAACAATTGCAGGTGATGAGTATCTAATATAGTTTTATACTACTGAAAGATTTAGAATAGTTAATACTATTTCTCTATATTTTAATGTTCATGTATGTATATGAATAGTAGATTCCTGGGTAGACATGAAATGTAATAAAACTTAGTCGGTTTGTATCCAATCCTTTGTAATCACTTTATCAATATAAAATGTTGTTTTATAAATATGCATGTAGCATGTTTTGAGGAAGTAACTTAAGAATTTTTTTTTTAAATAGTATGAAAGTTTGGGTCTTTCATAAATACGAAAGTTGGGGTCTTTCAACCATGGTATCAGAGCAATGGTTTAAGTAAACTAAATATCACGAATTTGTATTTATACTTAAACTATTGGAAGCTCAATATATGAGCTGATTCATAATAAGTATATGGATACAAACCATAGGAAATATTTAAGTGGGGGATTGGGTAGTGATAAACCCTAGTTTCTAAGATATTAAGTTACTTCATAATTTTAAGAAAATTAGTTTAAGTGAACTAGGAGTTTTGAGAATTTCTAAGCTTAAACAAGAATTATTAAGTGAAAATGATACGATACGTATCTGGTATATTTTAGGTTCAATACCTAATGGAGTTAAGCACTAGAATATTATGTGCTAAATTATAAATGAATATAGCATGCCTTAAGGTGCTTATCTATAATTGCTATTATTTTAGAAAGCTTAAGGTCTGTTGCCGACCTTGGTTTAGAAAAAATTATTTCTAAATAAACGATCGCAAGATATTATAAAATAATAAATATCAATTGTTATCGTAATAAGTGTATTAATACCAATTGATTGGTAATATACATTTAAAGTATGCTTGATATATAATAACATCTTTGGAAGAAAGATATGCGTTTGAAACACGTTTGGGCAAGATAAATGTGTTGGTACAAATCCACAAAGTTGTTCTACCGCTGTTCAGATTGAAGGAGTGATTTTTTAGAGAGTCGGAAGAACCGAAGATGGTGATCAATACTTCGATAGTATCTATTTGATGTGGTACAAGATTAGAAGAATTAAATGAAGATCAAAAGAAAGGCTAATGAAGTTTTCAGACTCAATAGGCCAAGACTTTGTGATGTAGTATGTATTTCGAGTAGTAACCCTATAAAAGATGTCCAGACTTAGTATTTAATAATACTAAGTGATGATTGGCT
This sequence comes from Lactuca saligna, assembly GCF_052625555.1. NCBI lineage: Eukaryota > Viridiplantae > Streptophyta > Magnoliopsida > Asterales > Asteraceae > Lactuca > Lactuca saligna. Next base: position 210,522,357 of record NC_136419.1, read on the forward strand.
TCTATCCCATCCTTATAGAAGTTCCATTGTGTGTTAAGCCGACTTTAACATACAAGATTGAGATGGTCAATTAAGTCATTTAGTGCTAAATGGTTAAGCAACTTACTTGTTTAAGTAAGGTAGAATGCTTAATTGAAGAAGAAATACACCCATAGTATCATATGAGAAGAGATGTTGTAGTCAGGAATGACAGAGAACCAAGTTGAAGCTAGTAGAGCTTGCTGAGACGCAGCTAAGATGCAGTCTTCTTAGGATAGACTCCTATGAAGTAGACTTAGACTTACTCAGATACAAGAATAACGATATCAATGAAGAATAATGAAATGAACAAATGTGCATGGTGGATTGCATGAGTTAGAAGATGATGCAGGTAGTAGAAGACAGTTTGTCTCCATGCTGCTAGAGTAAATTTTGGAATAGTGTGTCTTGTAGAGTAGACACTACTCAAGAAAGAATTTATATGAAGAAATGGATGTAAAATTTCTATCGACCTATGGAAAAGTATTAGGATATATTAAATCGAGCATATGCATGAGAAGAATCCTAAAAAGCGAGTATAGGTAATCCAATATATGTTTGATAGAAACCTGAAAACCCTAGTTGAGTCTAGGAGAAACTGTTGTATGTATTTTTTTAAACACATTCATGTGTGATAAGTTGCTTTGTGAAAACTTTTGAATGGTGAATTGGGAACTGCGATACAATACTTGGGACGAGTATGAGTAGGTGTGAATAGTAGTAGAGGCCTATACTACTGGAGCACAGGACTCACACTTGGATCAGGAAAAGTCACAAGGTTACCAAGAAACTAGTAAATGATTCCGTTTTATTCATGTGTGTCATTACCTTCGATTCGGTAATGACTAAGAAGATAAGTATTGTTCAACTCTTAATGTCATAAAGAATCGAGTCTGATTAGTATAAATCCGCAAAATGAGTTAATTGGTTCAGAGAACCATGTCTTATATAGTGACAAAACATCATTAGGAATACTGAAGAAGTAAATGGTCGAGATAGTCGATAGAAATATAACAATCTTCATTAAAGAATTGAGCAATCATTTGCCAGAGATGTGACTTGCTATGTGGTGCTACTGGCCATAAGAAATGTATCCGCTCTACTCTTACTAGTCAAATGGCGGGGAGTCAAGTTTCCGTTCAACAATCAAAGAGTACTCCAACTAAAAAGGAGGAGGTGCCAAAAGCTAAAAGATGTGTATATCCGAAAGCATGAATTAGAGATACGTGAGGCTATTCTTTCTATTCTTAAGCATCCATGTGTTGATCAAACTCTTTTTGTTTTTGCTATTCTATCAGCTCGATTTATTCGATCTGATTCTAATACAAGAGTTTAGATCGTTATGTGTCTTGTGCGAGGTAAAATCAAAGGTCATTAGAATATGACCATTCGAGTTGTTGTTATAGCAAAAGTAAAGACCTTATCTTGGGTTTAGTCTATAAAACAAGAAGGAGCAGGAATCTGTAATGAGAATTGAATTTTAACTCAAAGATTAGGATTGCATGTTTAATAGAGAATGAAGATCGGGTGCAAATTTGAACACCGCTAGTAACTAGGAAGTTTGAAGAATTTGACAATCATTTGGCAAACTAAAAGTTAAATATCATACATTTTACCACAAAGGAAGTAAGTTAAAACTCGAATGTTGTGACTAGTAATTTTCTCGTAAACTCTAGATCTACTCTGTAACAACCCGAAATTTGTTCGTCGCCAAGACCCGTTCTACCCGGAAAGTCGCCGTTATCGAATTCGTTCCGATTTCTCGTTGAAATTTATTTGTATAAATTATATGTTTACTTTATCCTAATGAGTGTCTAAAGCACTCAGGAACTTATGTTATTCGCCCAAAATCATTATTTCATAAATTTTAGAAATGTTCCCGTCGGGTGACGGAAACTTAATCGGGTGCGACCAAAAGCCACGGTTAGCGTCGGTATCGGGTAGAATTCCACCGTGTGCAAATTTTAGGAACTATATAAACGAGTTTCAGCTTTCATTTGAAGCTTTTTCCTTCTCTCACTACTCTCTCTCTAACCTCTCTCCAAAATCCAAAGATTTAGTGTCCAAAACTCAATTTTAAGGCTTCAAATCCTTAAGGTACCTCCCTAGCCTTAATCTATAGCATCTTTAGCCTTCAAATTCGAGAATTAAACAAGAAATTGAGCAATGTATGTGAGTTTACGGCCTAAGAAGATGCTTAGGGCGTAAACACTAAAAATGAGGGGTTTTGAGCCTTTAAACCCTTCCTTGACTAGTTTGGACCTTGGATATGGCTATGAGACTTTAATATATGTAATCTAAACATGAAAAACTTGCATTTTGTGATGTTTAGAGGAGTTTACGGCCAAGGAATATTCTTGGGCCGTAAACTCATATAATGAGGGTTTTTATGCCCTTAAACCCTTCCAAATCACCCCTATAGCTTAGATATGAATTATAGGACTTTGATTCTTGCATTTAGACACTTGAAACATTAATTTTGAGGGACTTATGTGAGTTTACGGCCAAGGCATGTTCTTGGGCCGTAAACTCCACTAAACTTGGCATAAATCTCATTCTAAGGTGTTAGAAAGCCATCCAACACCACCAAAAGCCTTGGAATAAATCAAGGGACCAACCAAAAATACTTTGAGGGCCTAAAACACAACATTTATGGGGTTTCTAAGGGTTTACGGCCAAGACATGTTCTTGGGCCGTAAACTCCAAAATTTTTGGTGTTAAAATGCAAACTACACACCCCTAAGGCCCTTAGATGAATTTTAGAAGTCCTTTCATGCATGTTCTAGACCTTGAAACACCTTGTAGCACCATGTATTAGAGTTTACGGCCATGAAGGGGTTTTCATGGGCCTTAAACTCCACAAATCACTCAAAAGTCCCATGCAAACTCATGTTAGGCCTTGGATTAATTTTATCAATCACATGTGATTTGTTCTAGCACCATTTAACATCATTTTCTTGGACAAACAAGTGTTTACGGCCTTGGAGCCTTGCTAGGCCGTAAACTCCCTTAAAGGGGGTCAAATTGATGTTTTGAATCATTCCAAGTCCTTAAACCAAGTCTAGAAATTATTCCCTAAGTGTTGGAAGTCCAAATGGCACCATAAACCACCCATCACGAGTTTACGGCCGTAAACTCATGGGGAATGGTGTTTTGGCCGTAAACTCCCTAAAGGGGAGTGTTCCTTTGATGTCCCAACTCATTTTTCAAGTCCCTTGTGTCATTCATGTCCCTAAACGCCACCCAGGTCCCACCAAACACTTGTATCGGAGTGTTATCGTGACCTGAAGCATTGGTCCCTATCCGACAATCAATCTAAGTCCTAATTAGATACAAATGTGTATCTTTACTTCATAATTAGGAACCTCGTGCGTTTACAAGTCCCGGCTCAACTCTTAGCATCCAAACCGTCTCGTACCTCGTTCGGTGAGTTCATACCCCTACGGCTTTTTCACTGTTTTCAATGTTTTCAGGGGGGGAATACAAGCAAACTATAACTGTTTTCCAATCATAACATTGATTTGTTTCAAACAATCTTTGATAAACCTATAAACTCTTTTACTCCTTATGTATTATGCTGAGCATAAGGAATGACTACTTGATTTCAACTAAATGGATTTTAGTTAAGGAAACAATCAAACTAATCAAATTATTATGGGAATAATTTGGGGGTCTTTACTGTTCTTTCTATCGTATACTGATATCTATACCAAGTTATTAGATAAACTATGTCTGATTCAGTTTATCTCCGTATCATTTGAATGTATTGTCAGATAATTTCATGTATGTATCTATACTTTACTGTACTATGTTTCATAATCTTCTGTCTGTGAATAGTTTAGTACTAGTTTGTGAGATAGTCATTACCCTTTATGGATGATCAGTAAATCCTCCCCGGAAGTGTAACCAGAGTCTCCTGGAGGGAGAGCGCGGAATTTGTGAATAGATCTATTCGGGACTGACAATCCCACACCTTAACTGCTAGCTACAGTTAGGCGGGCACGCCTAGGGTGACAAATTTCTGGATATCTTTCGACGTCTGACAAACGTCAAGGAGGTCACGTTGTCATATTAGTATGGTTACCCGACTCACAATATGTATTAATACCATCTTATTCACAGTTTGGGTTCGGAATCTATATCTCGTTCGGGATAGTGATCCCATGGTTTTGTATCTATATTCTATGTCTCTTTCGGGATGGTGATCCCATGGTATTGTTTCTATGTCTCTTTCGGGATAGTGATCCCATGGTATTATCAAACTATTCTATATCTATGTCCTATACGGGATAATGATCCCATGGTTTATTCTTATATCTCTTTCGGGATAGTGATCCCATGGTATTAACTAAACTATTTGGTATCTAGTTCGGGATAGTGATCCCATGGTTTATGTCTACAACTTGTACGGGATGTCTTTCCCCATGGTCTTTAACTATATTTTATACGGGATAGTGATCCCAAGGTTTCATATCGATATCTTATACGGGATAGTGATCCCATGGTTTTCTAAATCTATATGCGGGATAGTGATCCCATGGTTTCTAAATCTGTAAATTATTCGGGATAGTAATCCAAAGGTTTTCTAAATCTATATGCGGGATAGTGATCCCATGGTTTCTAAATCTATAAATTATTCGGGATAGTAATCCCAAGGTTTTCTAAATCTATATCTTATACGGGATAGTGATCCCATGGTTTCTAAAAGTTGTATCTTATTCGGGATAGTGATCCCATGGTTCCAAATCTATATTTACATATATACATTAACTTATCTCGTGTTAGTTCGGGATGATAGTCCCATGATCTTGAACCGTACTTTCGAATATCTGAAACTAACTTATATGTCTTTCGGGGTAGTGATCCCAAGATTTTCATTATATAGTTTTGTATGCTAAACTATACTTTGTGATATACCATTGATCTTACAATTAGGAAAATATGGGATTTTCCTGGGGTAAATTACGATACATAACCGAATTGGTAACAAACGATAACTTAACCAATTTCACATAAGAAAATATGGGATTTTCTTGGATAACAAATCTTTTCGGAAACTAATGGAAATCGATACATTTTCATAAATCAAAACCGCTTATGAACTCACCAGCTTTATGCTGATTTTCAAACCGCTTGTATTCTCAGGTCCAAGTTAGACAGGTACCCGGTGATATCTTTTGGCGAAGACGGAGTGCGTAGAAGACTCGTCTCAACTTTTGTTTATATGATGCATATGTATATTTGTATAACTTTACTTTTGAAACACATGTAAACTTTCATATATATGTAATGTAATGTTTGTTTACTGTGATTACTATGTACATTGGATTTGATACACAACATGGTAGTCAACCCCGGAGACGTTTCCGCCTTTGGTTTTCGGGGTGTGACAGATTGGTATCAGAGCCCTTGTTTATAGTGAACAGAGTATACCAAACCTTACATGGTATAAAACTATAAACACAAAAGGGCCTCAGTGCTCTGAATTAAAAGTATCTTCAAAACTACGAGTATTTTCAAAAGTATACAAGTATACCGAACCGTCGGAATCCATAACTACAAGTAGAACAAAACATAAGTAAATGGGTATTGTACACTGCGGTTAAACCTGGGCAGTTATGTAGTCGTGTCTAGGGTCAATATAGCCTGGCCAACTATATTCATTCGAGACACGGCCAACATGTGCTTGGGAGTGAATGTGGTACACAGCATGCCTAAAACTTACCTAATATCTCAAACAACGAATCGTCGCTGCAGCGAACCATGAAATACTATGGGAGTATTTCTCGAGCCAATCCTTCGTAGAAAATCCTCGTATACGCGATGTTACTTGATCAATCCGCTAGCGATAAAATGTTCTATCTTGATAACTCCTTCCTGCTTTATCGCTTAGTATGATACTATATCTGCCTTGATGAGATATCCCCTGTTCAATATCTCTTGATTCAATTCAGAGGACTTATAATCCTCTCTTTCCTGATCTTTTTAGATCAAGATGCCTCCGAGAAAGAGACCCAGCTCGAAGAACAACAATAATCCTCCTCCGCCAACACCTTCTCCTTAATTTGATCTCGCATCACTTCAAACAGTTCTGACTGCTGCAATGGTGGCAGCTATGTCTCAGATGAATCCCGGTGGCTCTGGAGGTGGTCCCCAACCTCAAAACCCAGAAGGCAGCCAGGAACACCGAAGAGGGGGTTCCTACAAAGACTTCATGAATGCGAAACCTACAACCTTTGATGGCACTGGAGGTGTCATTTCCATGACTCGATGGTTTGAGAAAATCGAGTCAATCTTCGAAATATGTGCCTGTTCGGAGTCTGATAAAGTCAAGTTTGCTGCCTGTACCTTCCTGGACAAAGCCCTGACTTGGTGGAAACGGCCGAGTCAAATCCTTAACTCTACCTGTAGCGAATGCCATGGGTTGGGAAGCTATGAAGGAGCTTCTACTTGCAGAGTACTGCCCTCGGGGCGAAATCCAGAAACTGGAACACGAACTCTGGAACCTTAAGATGAAGGGTTCCAACATAGCTGCTTATACTTCAAGATTCGATGACCTGGCGTTACTCTGTCCGGGAATGGTTACCCCGGAGAGTAAAAAGATCGAAAGATTCATCTGGGGATTGACCCAGCCAACAAAAGGGAATGTCTTGGCTGTGAAGCCAGACACGTACGACAGTGCTAAATGCCTTGCGAAAATCTTGATCGATCACGAAGACAACTATGATGAGGAAACTACCACTCCTGAGTCGGACACAAGTGGAGGTGAAAGTAGAAAGAAATCTCGGAACAAGCGAAAGGCCCAGAGTACGAGGGGGTCTTCCAAGAAATAGCAAACGGTAGCAGTCCATGCTGCTACTACCCCTATTGCTGTCTCAGCTGTCGGTTCTACAGCCCAAACTCCCACCAGTGGATACACTGGCAATCTTCCTTGGTGTGGTAAGTGCAACTACCATCACCGCATCCCCGGTCCATGTCGTGAAAAGAGCTGCGACAACTGTGGCAAGAAGGGCCATCTGTCTCGAACCTGCAGAAAACCGGCCAAGTCGACGAACCAATCATCGGGAGCAGGAATCAGTCCAGCCTGCTACAATTGTGGTGAAGCAGGGCACTTCAAGAGGAATTGCCCCAAGGCAACTACCACCACTGATCCCTCTGTCGCTGCAGGTATACTTCTCTTTGATAACTCATATACCTGCAACTCTTTTCGATTCCCGTGATTGAAGAGAAGCCTGTTATCCATCAATCCAAATGTTTTCTAAGCCCGATTCCTCGTGTGTGATCGAGATGTGCATCATCGAGACGACTAACCAATAAGGTTGAGAACACTAACTTCGCGCCTATAGATTGAATCCTCGGTCCAGAGGACTATTCTGTTCCATTTGGTTAAATGGGAAACCTTTCGCGATAATACCTTGATGCTACGTTTAACATGGAATGACGGAGTCCCATTCATGTTGTTATCCTAGTTTTGAGAGGGTCGCCTGTCTATATCTCTTCCTCGACCTAACTCTCATGATCTTCGGCATCGAACTTTCGTATTGTGTCATGCTTTAAAACTCAAGAGTTTTCCTGGTACGAATTACCACATTCCTTGTTTCCGTGATCATTGGGAAACGAGAAGTTAGTAGTTCTTTCTACTAAATGTCTGTCCCGAAGTGTTTCCGGGAATTTCATTCGAACGTCTAAAGTTTAATTCCATATCGTATGTTTCGAAATCTTCGTAGAGACCCGATTCCACTTGAGAAAGTGATGATCCAAAATATCGAATCCATTCGAGTTTCGTTTCAAACTCATGATCTATATCCTATTCTTTGAATTTCGGGACGAAATTCCCTCTAACGGGGCGATAATGTAACAACCCGAAATTTGTTCGTCGCCAAGACCCGTTCTACCCGGAAAGTCGCCGTTATCGAATTCGTTCTGATTTCTCGTTGAAATTTATTTGTATAAATTATATGTTTACTTTATCCTAATGAGTGTCTAAAGCACTCAGGAACTTATGTTATTCGCCCAAAATCATTATTTCATAAATTTTAGAAATGTTCCCGTCGGGTAACGGAAACTTAATCGGGTGCGACCAAAAGCCACGGTTAGCGTCGGTATCGGGTAGAATTCCACCGTGTGCAAATTTTGGGAACTATATAAACGAATTTCAGCTTTCATTTGAAGCTTTTTCCTTCTCTCACTACTCTCTCTCTAACCTCTCTCCAAAATCCAAAGATTTAGTGTCCAAAACTCAATTTTAAGGCTTCAAATCCTTAAGGTACCTCCCTAGCCTTAATCTATAGCATCTTTAGCCTTCAAATTCGAGAATTAAACAAGAAATTGAGCAATGTATGTGAGTTTACGGCCTAAGAAGATGCTTAGGCCGTAAACACTAAAAATGAGGGGTTTTGAGCCTTTAAACCCTTCCTTGATTAGTTTGGACCATGGATATGGCTATGAGACTTTAATATATGTAATCTAAACATGAAAAACTTGCATTTTGTGATGTTTAGAGGAGTTTACAGCCAAGGAATATTCTTGGGCCGTAAACTCATATAATGAGGGTTTTTATGCCCTTAAACCCTTCCAAATCACCCCTATAGCTTAGATATGAATTATAGGACTTTGATTCTTGCATTTAGACACTTGAAACATTAATTTTGAGGGACTTATGTGAGTTTACAGCCAAGGCATGTTCTTGGGCCGTAAACTCCACTAAACTTGGCATAAATCTCATTCTAAGGTGTTAGAAAGCCATCCAACACCACCAAAAGCCTTGGAATAAATCAAGGGACCAACCAAAAATACTTTGAGGGCCTAAAACACAACATTTATGGGGTTTCTAAGGGTTTACGGCCAAGACATGTTCTTGGGCCGTAAACTCCAAAATTTTTGGTGTTAAAATGCAAACTACACACCCCTAAGGCCCTTAGATGAATTTTAGAAGTCCGTTCATGCATGTTCTAGACCTTGAAACACCTTGTAGCACCATGTATTAGAGTTTACGGCCATGAAGGGGTTTTCATGGGCCGTAAACTCCACAAATCACTCAAAAGTCCCATGCAAACTCATGTTAGGCCTTGGATTAATTTTATCAATCACATGTGATTTGTTCTAGCACCATTTAACATCATTTTCTTGGACAAACAAGTGTTTACGGCCTTGGAGCCTTGCTAGGCCGTAAACTCCCTTAAAGGGGGTCAAATTGATGTTTTGAATCATTCCAATTCCTTAAACCAAGTCTAGAAATTATTCCCTAAATGTTGGAAGTCCAAATGGCACCATAAACCACCCATCATGAGTTTACGGCCGTAAACTCATGGGGAATGGTGTTTTGGCCGTAAACTCCCTAAAGGGGAGTGTTCCTTTGATGTCCCAACTCATTTCCCAAGTCCCTTGTATCATTCATATCCCTAAACGCCACCCGGGTCCCACCAAACACTTGTATCGGAGTGTTATCGTGACCTAAAGCATTGGTCCCTATCCGACAATCAATCTAAGTCCTAATTAGATACAAATGTGTATCTTTACTTCATAATTAGGAACCTCGTGCGTTTACAAGTCCCGGCTCAACTCTTAGCATCCAAACCGTCTCGTACCTCGTTCGGTGAGTTCATACCCCTACGGCTTTTTCACTGTTTTCAATGTTTTCAGGGGGGAATACAAGCAAACTATAACTGTTTTCCAATCATAACATTGATTTGTTTCAAACAATCTTTGATAAACCTATAAACTCTTTTACTCCTTATGTATTATGCTGAGCATAAGGAATGACTACTTGATTTCAACTAAATGGATTTTAGTTAAGGAAACAATCAAACTAATCAAATTATTATGGGAATAATTTGGGGGTCTTTACTGTTCTTTCTATCGTATACTGATATCTATACCAAGTTATTAGATAAACTATGTCTGATTCAGTTTATCTCCGTATCATTTGAATGTATTGTCAGATAATTTCATGTATGTATCTATACTTTACTGTACTATGTTTCATAATCTTCTGTCTGTGAATAGTTTAGTACTAGTTTGTGAGATAGTCATTACCCTTTATGGATGATCAGTAAATCCTCCCCGGAAGTGTAACCAGAGTCTCCTGGAGGGAGAGCGCGGAATTTGTGAATAGATCTATTCGGGACTGACAATCCCACACCTTAACTGCTAGCTACAGTTAGGCGGGCACGCCTAGGGTGACAAATTTCTGGATATCGTTTGACGTCTGACAAACGTCAAGGAGGTCACGTTGTCATATTAGTATGGTTACCCGACTCACAATATGTATTAATACCATCTTATTCACAGTTTGGGTTCGGAATCTATATCTCGTTCGGGATAGTGATCCCATGGTTTTGTATCTATATTCTATGTCTCTTTCGGGATGGTGATCCCATGGTATTGTTTCTATGTCTCTTTCGGGATAGTGATCCCATGGTATTATCAAACTATTCTATATCTATGTCCTATACGGGATAATGATCCCATGGTTTATTCTTATATCTCTTTCGGGATAGTGATCCCATGGTATTAACTAAACTATTTGGTATCTAGTTCGGGATAGTGATCCCATGGTTTATGTCTACAACTTGTACGGGATGTCTTTCCCCATGGTCTTTAACTATATTTTATACGGGATAGTGATCCCAAGGTTTCATATCGATATCTTATACGGGATAGTGATCCCATGGTTTTCTAAATCTATATGCGGGATAGTGATCCCATGGTTTCTAAATCTGTAAATTATTCGGGATAGTAATCCCAAGGTTTTCTAAATCTATATGCGGGATAGTGATCCCATGGTTTCTAAATCTGTAAATTATTCGGGATAGTAATCCCAAGGTTTTCTAAATCTATATCTTATACGGGATAGTGATCCCATGGTTTCTAAAAGTTGTATCTTATTCGGGATAGTGATCCCATGGTTCCAAATCTATATTTACATATATACATTAACTTATCTCGTGTTAGTTCGGGATGATAGTCCCATGATCTTGAACCGTACTTTCAAATATCTCAAACTAACTTATATGTCTTTCGGGGTAGTGATCCCAAGATTTTCATTATATAGTTTTGTATGCTAAACTATACTTTGTGATATACCATTGATCTTACAATTAGGAAAATATGGGATTTTCCTGGGGTAAATTACGATACATAACCGAATTGGTAACAAACGATAACTTAACCAATTTCACATAAGAAAATATGGGATTTTCTTGGATAACAAATCTTTTCGGAAACTAATGGAAATCGATACATTTTCATAAATCAAAACCGCTTATGAACTCACCAGCTTTATGCTGATTTTCAAACCGCTTGTATTCTCAGGTCCAAGTTAGACAGGTACCCGGTGATCTCTTTTGGTGAAGACGGAGTGCGTAGAAGACTCGTCTCAACTTTTGTTTATATGATGCATATGTATATTTGTATAACTTTACTTTTGAAACACATGTAAACTTTCATATATATGTAATGTAATGTTTGTTTACTGTGATTACTATGTACATTGGATTTGATACACAACATGGTAGTCAACCCCGGAGACGTTTCCGCCTTTGGTTTTCGGGGTGTGACAGATTGGTATCAGAGCCCTTGTTTATAGTGAACAGAGTATACCAAACCTTACATGGTATAAAACTATAAACACAAAAGGGCCTCAGTGCTCTGAATTAAAAGTATCTTCAAAACTACGAGTATTTTCAAAAGTATACAAGTATACCGAACCGTCGGAATCCGTAACTACAAGTAGAACAAAACATAAGTAAATGGGTGTTGTACACTGCGGTTAAACCTGGGCAGTTATGTAGTCGTGTCTAGGGTCAATATAGCCTGGCCAACTATATTCATTCGAGACACGGCCAACATGTGCTTGGGAGTGACTGTGGTACGCAGCATGCCTAAAACTTACCTAATATCTCAAACAACGAATCGTCGCTGCAGCGAACCATGAAATACTATGGGAGTATTTCTCGAGCCAATCCTTCGTAGAAAATCCTCGTATACGCGATGTTACTTGATCAATCCGCTAGCGATAAAATGTTCTGTCTTGATAACTCCTTCCTGCTTTATTGCTTAGTATGATACTATATCTGCCTTGATGAGATATCCCCTGTTCAATATCTCTTGATTCAATTCAGAGGACTTATAATCCTCTCTTTCCTGATCTTTTTAGATCAAGATGCCTCCGAGAAAGAGACTCAGCTCGAACAACAACAATAATCCTCCTCCGCCAACACCTTCTCCTCAATTTGATCTCGCATCACTTCAAACAGTTCTGACTGCTGCAATGGTGGCAGCTATGTCTTAGATGAATCCCAGTGGCTCTGGAGGTGGTCCCCAACCTCAAAACCCAGAAGGCAGCCAGGAACACCGAAGAGGGGGTTCCTACAAAGACTTCATGAATGCGAAACCTACAACCTTTGATGGCACTGGAGGTGTCATTTCCCTGACTCGATGGTTTGAGAAAATCGAGTCAATCTTCGAAATATGTGCCTGTTCGGAGTCTGATAAAGTCAAGTTTGCTGCCTGTACCTTCCTGGACAAAGCCCTAACTTGGTGGAAACGGCCGAGTCAAATCCTTAACTCTACCTGTAGCGAATGCCATGGGTTGGGAAGCTATGAAGGAGCTTCTACTTGCAGAGTACTGCCCTCGGGGCGAAATCCAGAAACTGGAACACGAACTCTGGAACCTTAAGATGAAGGGTTCCAACATAGTTGCTTATACTTCAAGATTCGATGACCTGGCGTTACTCTGTCCGGGAATGGTTACCCCGGAGAGTAAAAAGATCGAAAGATTCATCTGGGGATTGACCCAGCCAACAAAAGGGAATGTCTTGGCTGCGAAGCCAGACACGTACGACAGTGCTAAATTCCTTGCGAAAATATTGATCGATCACGAAGACAACTATGATGAGGAAACTACCACTCCTGAGTCGGACACAAGTGGAGGTGAAAGTAGAAAGAAATCTCGGAACAAGCGAAAGGCCCAGAGTACGAGGGGGTCTTCCAAGAAACAGCAAACGGTAGCAGTCCATGCTGCTACTACCCCTATTGTTGTCTCAGCTGTCGGTTCTACAGCCCAAACTCCCACCAGTGGATACACTGGCAATCTTCCTTGGTGTGGTAAGTGCAACTACCATCACCGCATCCCCGGTCCATGTCGCGAAAAGAGCTGCGACAACTGTGGCAAGAAGGGCCATCTGTCTCAAACCTGCAGAAAACCGGCCAAGTCGAGGAACCAATCATCGGGAGCAGGAATCAGTCCAGCCTGCTACAATTGTGGTGAAGCAGGGCACTTCAAGAGGAATTGCCCCAAGGCAACTACCACCACTGATCCCTCTATCGCTGCAGGTATACTTCTGTTTGATAACTCATATACCTGCAACTCTTTTCGATTCCCGTGATTGAAGGGAAGCCTGTTATCCATCAATCCAAATGTTTTCTAAGCCCGATTCCTCGTGTGTGATCGAGATGTGCATCATCGAGACGACTAACCAATAAGGTTGAGAACACTAACTTCGCGCCTATAGATTGAATCCTCGGTCCAGAGGACTATTCTGTTCCATTTGGTTAAATGGGAAACCTTTAACCGCTTGTATTCTCAGGTCCAAGTTAGACAGGTACCCGTTTATCTCTTTTGGCGAAGACGGAGTGCGTAGAAGACTCGTCTCAACTTTTGTTTATATGATGCATATGTATATTTGTATAACTTTACTTTTGAAACACATGTAAACTTTCATATATATGGAATGTAATGTTTGTTTACTGTGATTACTATGTACATTGGATTTGATACACAACATGGTAGTCAACCCCGGAGACGTTTCCGCCTTTGGTTTTCGGGGTGTGACATACTCACATCTTATTTGATTTCAATGCCTTAGATTCTTTTGTGCCTTATAAATTCACATATTCTTTTCAAATTGCTTGTTACGCAATTGTCCAATCATTTCATATAGATAACATAGGAAATATATCATTACTTGTTGATAAAGCCTATAGAGTTAGTGTTATAGGAATTGAATGTTATAATCTTCCTGCTAACCTAATTCCTATCTTTGATATTATTCTCGACATGGATTGGTTGTTAAAGAACGACACAGAGCTCTTGTGCTACAAAGATATGATATACATCCCTATCGAAAGGGAAGATTCTATCTATGTCTACGGTGAAAATAATAAATTTCTTTCTTAAGAACTCGTAAATTGTGTCAAAGGGATATTCTACTTATCCGACTTACACAATTAATACCTTGAAAGAGGAGAAGAAAACTGTGAATGATAACCTTTGGATAATTATCGACCGGCTGATGAAGAGTGTATATATTCTCGCCACACGTGAAACGAATCCATTGGAGAAATACGCGTAAGTTACTTAGACGAAATCATCGTGATACATGGTGTGCCACTAAAGATTTTTTTTCTTCAATCATGATACTCGCTTCACTTCTCACTTTTGGGCGAGTATGAAGAGTGAATTGGGATCTCGATTTACTCCCAACACAACTTATCATCCTCAGACAAATTATCAGAAGAAGAGAGCAATCCAAATAGTAGAAAATATATTGAAGGTATATAAAGTACTATATGAGCATAAATGTCATACTCAAATATGTTGGCATGACGTACGATAGAAGATCTTTAGAGGAACTGAAATGATTCAATACATCACTGACAAGATACAAATTTTGCCGAGAAAGAATGAAAGCGGCCCAGGATCGACAAATATCCTATGGAGAAAAGAGGAGACGACCCATAGAAATCCAAGTGGGTGATTTGGTGATGCTAAAGGTATCCCCATGGAAAGGCCTTATGCGATTTGGAAAGAAATGAAAGTTGAGTCCTACATTTGTTGGCCCTTTCAAAATCATCCAAAGAATTGGAAAGCAAGCATACCGCTTAGAATTGCCTGAAGATTTGGCAGGTATTCATGATGTGTTTCATGTGAGTTATTTGTGCAAATGCTTGAGCATTTACGATGAGATAGTTCCATTATCCAAGGTGAAATTGGAAAATAAGTTAAGATATGTTAAAGAGCCTGAAGAAATCGTGAATGAAAGAACAACTAAGCTACGTAATGATAAAGTAGAATTGGTACTTGTCAATTGGAAACACCATCGAGGCCCAAACTATACTTGGGAGAATAAGAATGAGATAAAAGCAAAATATCCCCATTTATTTTAAATCGATGTAATTTCGGGGACGAAATCGTCAAAAGGAGGAGGTATTTGTAACATACACGTTTTGAAATCGTGTTTTGTAATGAATCAAATTGTGAAATACTATGTGAAATTGAGTGTTGAATTCTAACAAATGGTTTTTACTAGAAATGAAGTAAAACTATGTTTAGAATCACTAAGAAAATATTGGAAGTCTTATGAGATTCCAATTAAAAGCCAAATAGTGAAATTTAACGAAAATATAAAATTTTAAATAAGTAAAATTTTATTATTGAAAGCTGTAAATCATCTCGTTAGAAACTTGTAGGCAAAAACCTCGTCGAAATCCGAGTTATAACGAAGAAGTTATGACCAACCGAAGATTCGCGATAAAACCGACACGACGCCGAATGACGTAAAAGGTGGGTTTTTCATAAACCACCTTTTAGCCTTAGCGATCTAAATGAAAGTCGTAGTATTCGTTAAAGTGAGAAATTCGATAAAAAGAACGCCAAAATCTGACTTCGTATGATGAAGTTATGATTTTTCGAAGTTTCAACATAGCAGTAGACAGCTAAAAACTTGAATTTTAGATCGAGCAATATTTGACCGATACATCCTAAACGAGAATCGAAGGTCTCGTTATTTGTAGTACAACGGTAAAAAGTCTGACGAAAACAGATGTCGGATGAAGAAGTTATGAATTTTTAACGTATTTTCATGTCCCGGTCTGTTAAAAATAATAATATTAAAAATAAAGTCAAGATTAGCCGATGAAGTCTAAACAAAAGTTATAGATCGTATTTTTAGCTACGCGTGCATATAAAGAACGTCAAAAACGGAGCTCGTATGCGAAATTTATGGATTTTAGAAGTTCGGGTCTCAAAATCCGAGAAATCTCGCATGAATAGTACCGGCCACATCATCTCGCACGAAGCAGCAGCGTCATCCGAGATGTGTCCCAATCTGAAGCCGACGCGTGCCGCATACTAATTCGACCGAAGTGTGGACCAGCGAAATTCCGTTGCACCTCGCCTTGGTGTCCGAACATCGCTCCTCCACGCCTCCTCGCGTCCGAGACTTCGCGCCTGCCTTGTCACTCCTCCGGACCGAGCCTCGCAGATGCGATGTGGAACTTCTCTAGCCACATACCTTCGGTCTCGCACCCTATAAATAAGGGGGTTGCGAGACTTGCCAACTAACTTTGAATTTTTGACACTTTTCACCCCTTTTTCCATATTTTCTTCATTTTGACTTTCCCCGAAGCCCCGATATCAATTTTAGCACCCGAAACACGTCCTGAAGCTCTTGAGAAGCCCGAAAATTTTATCTTTTCAGTTTTGAAGCCCTACCTTCACAGAGCCCAGTTTTCAATTAAGCTCTCGGTTTTCAACATATAAAGTCATATTTAAAGCCGAAATGCTATCCAAATTACTATTTTAACCCCTGGTTAATTTAAGGTGAGTTCAATATATAAAAACAATTGTATGTTATGTGTTATATGTGCTATGCGATTTTCAGTGTTATCATTCTGAGTTATTTTCCCTTGTTATTTTTATTCGCTATTTTTAATAGCAAAGTTATACCTTTGACCATGTGATCAGTGAAAGGACTTAGATTCACAGTGGTACTGGTATGTAGCCTCTGGCCATGTAGAACATGTCTCGTAAGAGAATGACTTATTCTATGGCATTAGCAGTACGTTAGATAGGAATGGTATGTAGCCTTTGACCATGTAGAGCATGTCTCCGTAAGAGAATGAACTCTATTCTATGGTATTGGCAAATGGTTAGATAGGGCTATAAGCCTGAAATCTACCAAAATGTTAATAATAAATTATATGTCTTCTGTGCCATTTGGGCCAAAACTTTATTGATGCATATCAAGTATGGAAATCATTATGTCTCATTGATCGTAAATCTTTGAATCAAATCTTTTGTTGATATTTAAAGCCTGACATATGATACGCATATGCTATTATTGTTCTTGTTCCCTTTTGCTTCTGTCATATTTGTATATATAAGGCATAAGATTATATTGTATCTATTTATTGAATTCATTAAGCGTTATCGCTTATCCCTCTCAATGTTTAACAATTGCAGGTGATGAGTATCCAATATAGTTTTATACTGCTGAAAGATTTAGAATAGTTAATACTATGTCTCTATATTTTAATGTTCATGTATGTATATGAATAGTAGATTCCTGGGTAGACATGAAATGTAATAAAACTTAGTCGGTGTGTATCCAATCTTTTGTAATCACTTTATCAATATAAAATATTGTTTTATAAATATGCATGTAGCATGTTTTGAGGAAGTAACTTAAGAATTTTTTTTTGAAATAGTATGAAAGTTTGCGTCTTTCATAAATACGAAAGTTGGGGTCTTTCACAAATTAAGTTCCTTCTGCTCATGGTGAGGAGCAGTCAGCCGATGAGGACGAGGAGGTTCACGATGGAGGCTCGCCAAGGGGAAACACACCTCCCCAATCTCCAACTCCTGAGGTACAAATTGACGTCTTTGTTCCTACGCCTCCTCTTTCTCCAACTCATACAATAATACCAATTTCTATTGCTCCAATTCCACCACCTGTCTCTTCTCAACCTACTACCAATGCTCCACTTCCACCTCCCATCTTTTCTCAAGCTACAACAACCACTACAACTGAACCCCCGGTTAGTATCAACATATCTGATATAGGGGCACCCACTGATGGCACCAAAACCCATGTTACCACCAAACGTCTTTCATCATCTCCTTCAACCGATTCTGAAACTATTCTCGGTGGTGATAACTTTGATTTCAACTCAATCTACTGTAGTCCTTATCGGCTTCCGAGTGAAGATGAATATGATGCCCCTGTGACTCGGCAACATTTAAAGAGTCTTAATGACAAGCTTGACAGATTAATTGCTTCCTCAGCAACTTATTCTGATGTGGTTATGAAGGCTTTTCTAGATACAGCTCTTCAGCAGCATACCGCTTCGATTAAAAAAGCTACAAAGGCTGTGGCTGCCTCCACGTCTTCCTGTCAGAAAGCAACTACTGATGTGGTTGATCTTATTCATGATTCAAATATTTTCTTCGAATCATTCAAAGGCCACGTAGATTCCAATGCCTCCAAAGGGAATGCTACTATCGATTCGCTCTCCAAGTCATTTCAATAGGAGAAAGTAAAGTTTGACTATGTTTGATCTGAATTCAAAGCTGATCACACCTCTCTTCTCACTTTGGTTAAGTCTCGCATCGATAAACTTCAGCCTTATCTGGCTTTGGAAAACAAGGTAATGGACGAACTTGCTCGCAAAACTACCACAATCAAAGTTCAAGCTGTTCAACTTGCTCAAGCCCAAGAGGAAATTAACTCACTCAAGACCGAGCGGGCAGTACTAAAAAGTTGTGTCGGTGATATTCTCTCTATTCTAGGTAATCTTGTTAATACCCATGACCCTGTTCTCACTCTTACCATTCAGAATCATTTGATTGCAAAATTCCTTCCTGATATTCAAATTTTAAGTCAGATTCAAGGTGTTACAGAGCCTATTGTTACTCCGCAACAAGGGGGAGAAGGTGTTTGCGATCCTCTAGTTCCAGTCATTGTAAAATCTCAATCCAATGAACCGTAGGTTAATGAAGCTTCGGGTTCTAGTGGACAGGATAAGCCAAAGGGTGTTTCAGATGAAAGTGACGAGGAAGAAGAAATGATTGTAGAAGCCTTGAAAAGAAAGAAAAAGGATAAAGAAATCGATGAAAATCTCTAAATAGCCAGAGAAGAAGAAGAGAGAGAACGTAAGCAAAAGGAAGAACATGATGCGCTTATATGAAAGCAAGCTCTCTTTCTCCCTTGGACACTGGGAAGATTGATTAAAGACGCGATTGAGTCCCCAAGCACTCACTGGTTGGAATCGGTTGCTTTATTTGATTGTATCAACACGAAGGACTCTCAGTTTGATATGCCTGTTACCTGTAGGGCATTTGTGTTCCATTGTTTTGATTCAACATTTGAAGTTCCTTCTCCTCACCCACAGGTTGATCAAGATCTTGTTGATTACTATCTTGAATTCGCTCAACCTCAATACTTGACATGGAATGCACATAAAATAACCTTTGTTAAAGTATTGAAACCTTCTGCTGCCGGAAAGTTTATCAATGTTAAATTTAGGGTGACCCAAGGTTCTGACAACTCAGTTCATATGGTTTCATTGGCTGCTCTTCCGAACCTTAACCCACATGATTGGATTTTGCTATTCAACATTTTTCTTACCAATCAATAGTAGTATGTGCCGATTATTGACCATATCAAAAGAATGTTGGCTTCCTACATCGATGAAGTTGCTAAAATGGATCAAGAGATTGCAAACGTTTTGAGGAAAACTCTGACGGTGAAGCCCATTGGGAAACCAAGTGATCTCAACAAAATCAAGATGGCCAAGATTGATCCAATACATTACACTGTTATGTTCACTATAGGTGAAGGTGAAAAATACCTTTTCGCTCTTGTTGACAAACACCTGTACTCCAAAACCTGCTTGAAGCACGTTCTTGACATAACCCATAGGTGTAAATAGAATAGTGTATCGGATAAGAAGAACTTCTCTGACATGCTTCGGTGGTATATCTCTTTTCGTCAAACTCTATTTGTCATTATACCGAAGGTATTCAAGACGCTAAAGAAGTCTACTCTTACTCAACCGAACTAATCTCTCGCCTTATTGACGCAAAGGGGGATATTGTTGGGTTTAAGAATGTTGCGTCATAGGGCCTTCTTCTATTGTTTATTTTGAATACCCGGTTTGGGCCTGTCTAACCATGGTTTATTATTAGGGTTAGCATTTACATATAGTGTGTGCATGTATATCTTTCTACGTTACGTTTCTCATTAATAGCTTTTGCTGCATTGTAACCCTAACATACCTCTACAGTCGAAGTTCTTCATCGAGCTCTTCTGAGGTGTTGAATATTAATCATTTGACATTGTTTGATCCATTCTTGTGTTCTTTACTTCATCAATATTTTTTATATGTTTGGAATCTGTCGACCTATTAGCGTCATATACTCAACAAATTTCATTCCTTGTAATCCTCATTCACATCACCATTTTTTGTTGTTACAACTGCAAACTTTCCAAACCGATAACAAAACCCCTGAAAATTACAAGTGATAAAGTTTTCAATTGCATTAGCTTTCTAATGAGGCTATAAAGAGAGATAGGGAGTCCATCACCTAAATGAGAAAACAAAGAAGATGATAATAATTTCCATACAAAATCACAAAAAATTCAAATTGTGGTATGTATAAAAAGGAAACTGATAAAAAATTCACAGAGAGAAAAAGATAGAGATATAAGGAGAGTATGTTACCTGGATGAAAAAATGGAAATGGTAATGATGAATTCTAGTTCTACGATCAACATCAAGTCAACCCACAAAATTTCCAAACAATGGTGCATGCGTACGTGGTCAAAAACCAATAAAAAACCCACAAAATTTCCCTAACTCCACCTTTATCATCATCTCCCCTATCTTTTCTACTAAAAAACGGCTGACTATTACTTCCTCCTTCATGAACAAATCCATCGAACCAACCACCGAATTAAACTAAAAGAACATGTCAATTTATCAGGTCCAGGTTTCGATTAGGATTGTAGGAAAAACAACAAGGTATTGTGATTATGGTGTCGACTACAAAAGAGGGCGAGGCAGAAAATAACGGTCAACAACACTAGAGTTTGAGAGATAAAGGACTAGTAGGTTTTTGTGGTAGTTAAGATTGTATGATGGCTATAATGGAGAGCATAGATAAATTATGGGTGTGGTAACAGCTGCTTGGGGTTTGTATATATAATGCACTGATGAATGGTGGCAACGGTGGTGGCATTTTAAGGGTTGTAAGAGTAGGTAACGTGGAGAATGGAAAAATGATATATTCAATGTGGGGTTAAACTTTGAGGTAGAAAGAGTAATCAAGGTGTTTTACCTCTTTTAATTGAGATAGAGTAGCAGGGGGTCCATTAGTAAGTTGGTGGTTTGGTGGTGGCAGGGGTAAACGTTGGTGGTGAGTGGTGTTAGAGTTTCCAGACTGAAAAAGGAAGAAAATCCGCTTCATAGAAGAGAAACATGAAATGATATGAGAGAATGACAAGAGCACCTAGTATAAGGGGAGGGTTTGCTGCTTGCCAAAATCGAAAGCTTTTTTTCACGTATCTCAGGCTTCAAGAAAACTTCATCAAAGATTAAAGGAATGGTTCAAAGTCTAAAAGGAGATTTACTTGATGTTGACTGGATAAAAGTTAATGGATAAATTGATTGTACATGTTTCATTAAGGTTATACCTCTTAAAATTCAGTATTTGAGGGCTTATTAAGATATATATATATATATATATATATATATATATATATATATATATATATATATCTTTACTATCTTATAAAAGAAATCCCACTATTTCTAAAAATAGATTGAATATAATAATATTATTTTTTTAAGACGTTGAAATCATTAAGCTAATAGTACAAGTAGCCATCAATAAAATAATATTAAATTTTAACCTCCGTTTTGAATCTTTATATTTCTCAACAAATTCTTTTTCCTTCCCTGAATTTTGGATAATTCAAAATTTAAAACCATCAGAAAATACATGTTGATTCAAATATCCCTCCTGCAGATAACTCTTTCTTAACAGGTTTTTATTTTAATCCTAACTTGTAATTGATTTCATTATTTTTGACTTTTTGTATTTTTATCTTATAAATATATTGGGTAAAGGCATTATTATATCAGGTTTGTTCCTAAAAAGGTTTTTAGTATGTTTCTTTAATGTGTTGGCTTTGCAGGTTCAAAGAACTCAACCAAGAGAGCCAGTTAGAGCATTATATTATCATTAGTTTGTATATTTTGGCATCTTACTTTTGCACTAAAAAACAGTTAAACACAAGATTTGACATAATTAAGGTAGTTTGTATATTTTTCATCTTGTTTAGTCTAAAAATGAAACCTTTTTCATCATTGGTCCTTATAATATCAAGTTTCATCACATGGACTTCCTAATTACGGTGATTATTGTCCTTACTATAAGGTTCTATATAGATTTTGTTCAATATTTTAAGGTTTCGAGAACCTAAATCAATATGAATCCTTGAATTACATACCATCGTTGAAAATGTTTTAATTTGTGACCAAACTTGGTTTAAAATCACAATGAACAAGTTGACATCTGAGTATTTTGGCCTTCTCAAAGGCCTATTTATCGACTTTTGAATCACAACACCTGATATTCTAAAGGTTTATTTTTATAAACTATTATTTATATATTTTAGCATTTTTACTTAGTAGGACATTAAGTTAATAAAGGAATTAAGGAAAAAAAAAAAGAGGACGATAAACCCTACAAGTGGTTTGGGTACGTATAAATGGAAGTAATAACCATTTAGGGGGTGTTTGGCAAAAAGGCTTATTGCTTATTAGTTTATTAGCTTATAAGTCAATAAGTAAGTGTAGGGTAACTTATGAAAAATGACGTATTAGAGGTTCTCCACCAGAATAAGTTATTTTAATCTAAACACTTTTTTAACTTATAGTGATGTCGGACCTAATAAGTTGTTTTAAAAAAAGCTCAGCCAAACACCCCCTTAATATGGTATGGTAATACTCTTGAAAAATAGATGTCATTTAATATTCAGTTCTTGAAGTGAACGCAAAATGGTTTTAACTCTAAATAGATCAAATTATTCGTCGTCTGCCGCTTTGCGCGGTAGACAGCTAATATATATATATATATATATATATATATATATATATATATATATATATATATATATATATATATATATATATATATACACACACACACACACACACACTAGCCGTTTACCCGCGCTAAGCGGCGGGTGTGAATAATTTGTTTTGTTTTAGCGAAAGATCAAATTGCAAATAAAAGTTCGTTATGTTTGGCTTAAAAATAAAAATAAGTTACTCTTTAGGTTAACATAAAAGTTTGTTACTGCTTTGTACTAAAAATAAAAGTATGTTGGATATTTAGATTAAAAGTAAAAATATGTTGTTGTTTTGCGTTAAAAATATAAGTACATTGTTTTTTTTGGTTAACAATAAAAGTGTGTTGGTGGTGGCGATTAGTTTCCATTCACAAACATGTTATATTTCAAAAACATGACATGTGACGCTAATCGTACAACACTGCTTTATACGCTATATTTGATGTATAGACTTCACTGTTTTTAATTTGTTCGTCATGTTTCACTAATACTTTTTATTGGCACATGATATCTCTTTGGATAACGCCACATAAAGTTGATCATTCGAGAAAAGCAATCATGGAAAATAAATTCCTACATTTGGAATGAGTTTCATTTCCGGTTGATAGTTACCTTATGGCAATAAGTTTCCTTTTGATAAGTGTGAAAAGTTTTGTTTGCGCTATTTGTTTCTACTTTGCTAATAATTTTTTAAGAATCTCATGATATTACAAATTACACACAATCCATTATTAAACAATTTGATTTCAATGAATTGTTACTTTTGGGGTTTTGGTTTATAGTTTATAATTAATCGCTTCCGGATTTCGATTTAGAGTCAACATTCTTGATGAATAGTTACTTTCGGCAAATATTTTTATTTCAACCATTAATCTCTTTTTTTAATGCATTAAATATTTTTTTGGGCGAGTAATTCCTTTGGGCGAATAGTGTTTGGACTTTGTTTTACTTTAAAAATATTCTATAGATTTAGGCAATCTAATAAGTATCTTTATACCAATGATTATTACTAAGCAATTAGTTGAAAGTAAGCAATGAGATTTTATGGATAAGAATATTAGCATAATTAAATCATAAAGTGGTTATTCACTTATTTGTTAAATTATTAATCCATCAAGTATATATATATATATATATATATATATATATATATATATATATATATATATATATATATATATATATATATGTCACAACGAACTAGATTGAAATAGATCCCTTAATAAATAACATG
Organism: Lactuca saligna; assembly: GCF_052625555.1. NCBI lineage: Eukaryota > Viridiplantae > Streptophyta > Magnoliopsida > Asterales > Asteraceae > Lactuca > Lactuca saligna. The sequence continues at coordinate 210,546,528 of NC_136419.1, forward strand.
ACAATCACTAATGCTTTATGTATATTCCCCTTAAGCATTTCTTTTCACCCTGATCTACACCCCTAGAATCAACCTTCAAAATTGGTTTTCATGTAAAGGATATTACTATATTAGGAGAATGAATACAATTAAATGATATTTATGTCTTCTTTGCCTTTATTAAATGGCATAAATGGATATTTTAATAGAATAAAATGTAACTAATTTAAGATAAAGTTGTTCATCTAGAGTAGATAGACCAAAATTATAAATTTAATAAACTATCTATTAAAAACGAAATTCTTTTTTATGTTGAAAATTTTATAACCATTTATCATTGATTTGTTATGTATAAATATAATAATATATTAGATGATAGATCAATCAAAACATTAATATGTTATTTTATTAATTAAAAAATGGAGACAATTAATGATAGATTGATAATTCCACTACATAAAAATCTCGATCCAATTAGTGCAGGTTATAGGTCAAACAACATAAAATTTAGCAATGCTTGTATTCCCATCATAAAGCATTTAAATAGGAATTTCGTAGAATGAGTGTGTTATAAACAAACTTGCGTGTTATATCGCGCTTTCAAGGGTTATAAAACCAAGTCACATACCAATTTTAAAAGTGCATTGCCCCTTGGTACTAATTAGCATAGCAGCAACACATGAACTATTTGAGACCCTCCCCTGCATTACCTATCAAATCCATGTCGATTCCATTGAGCAGTTAGCTACACAATCTTCAACCGCTGAAAATGCAAGCGACCATTTTTTTTCCCTATATCCTAGTTATCTGATTCGGTGGACATAATTCTCAACACCAGTGGGAAATCATAATTAATGACCACCTACAAAGAAATAATGGCATCATCGCCTCCTTGATAATAATTATTCATAATTCTTGTTTTTATTTCTGTTTTTCATGGAGCCTGTCCATTTTCATCAAATTTCTATAAGGCCCACTTCCCTTGATGTTAAGAAAATCATTGTCAATAAAAATACATGAAAATAATAAGCATTGCCAACAAGAGTGAAAAAAAATACAAAAATCAGAAAAGGATGTTACCTTGAAACATGAGTCTGTGGGGGTATACAATTACAAGCAAAAACAACTACTCACACTAAAATAGCAACCTACTTTAGTTTCTTTCCTATCATAGCAACATACTTTGTCAATATTCATGATTATAGCATACTTTTAGTTTGTTGATTGTTATGTTGGTTGTTATAATCAGGGGAAATGTAAGAACTTTGCTCATATCAGTAAATTTAAAGTGGATTACTATGATATGGTATTTGGGCAAAATACATTGCTATTTCTTGAACACTACACTCATGTTCTTTTTGAACAACCAATAACATTTCTTCTGTTTATGCAAAATGTTATATGTAACTATACAAAGAAAGTGTAGTCAAAACGAAATCTATTTCTTACCCGTATAATTTGGATTTCCATATTAGTCTTAATGACCCCTTGCAAGGTATGGTTTCTAGATCATATGTATCAATCGAAGGACATGGTAGCAAATCTGCATGAAAAGCATTTATAAGCATAATCTATAGCTTATCTATATTAGCTTCTTGTAAAAGAAACAAAAGTATTTTGTAAATGTAAACTTTACCTTGATAGAAGCAAGAAGTATTTGGTAAATGTAAACTTCCTCTACAAAATAGTCATACACCAACATATGGTTTGGGGTTAACAATAGCCAAATGTAAATCCAAATACAAAAAACAGTGTCGGAGAAATAAAATTAAAAGGCAACAAAGTTGTAGAGAATAAGGTTTTATCACTTATTGTAATTTGTAAGCTTTGTAAAGAACATGCTTTGGCCCATTTTTTATTAGACTTTTCAAACCTAGCCATGGTTCCAGTAAATCTACAAGATTCAACAAACTATGTTACAAATTCAGTTATGAAGAACAAAATATGACGAATAAAAAAACATGTTCCTTATACCTTTGCTGTGATGTTTCTTCACCTTCAAAATAAAGAGTAAATGATGAGAATTTTTGTTTTGTGTTAAAAGGTCATCGTGCGATTACTTTGGGGGGTAATTATGATTATTATTACCATCTATAACTATCACCTCCTCAATTGTAGGTACCAAAACAAATACCCAATTTTAGCTCAGTGCCATCAACTAAATTAAGAAAGTAAAAAGACCAGGCTTATCAAAAGTGTTGAGGACAACAATTTTAAAGAAGTAACCTGATGGAGCGTAACATTTTGATGTTTTTTTAGCATAATCTCTTCCTTTTTTTCTTGTACCTAACAAAAAAAATTATAGTTTATAAGAAGATGAAAACAAATTAGTAGAAAAATAATTAGAGAAATAATGAAGGGAACTTACATTCATATTCGAATCAAAACAAAACTTAATGAACCTGTAGAAATTCATTAATTACCTAACATCGATATTTAGATTTCGAACCTTGAAAATGTTGCTCTTTTTTCCCAGCAGGAAAAAACAATGGAACATGGGAAACAAAATATTAAAACTTATGAAACAAAAACCACAATCTATGGATGTAAAAAGAAACAGATCCATTAAAACTTCACAATCGTTTTAAAATGTTAGCTGAGAAAAAAAGATTACAATGATTGCAATATAAAGGAGAGAGAGAGAGAGAGAGAGAGAGGTTAGTTTTCAAAATACACATACATGTAATGCACAATAACAATGACAGATGTAGTTTGTGGTGACGGTGACAGAGCAGTGGTGGTAGGTGTTGAGAGAGAGAGAGAGAGAGAGAGAGAGAGAGAGAGAGAGAGAGAGAGAGAGAGAGAGAGCATGGATCAATAGGAGGATGTAAATACAAATTTTTAGAAGAAGGGCGGTGTAAGTGGAAGGTTCAGCAACGACGATGAAGGCAACAACAGCAGGATAGTCAGATTTTATGGCGTCTCGTCGTGCGATTCTCCTTCCAATGTCCCAAACTCATATCTGATCTTCAAAACCCAAAAAGCAGTACAAAATGGAACCCAAAATCGCTAAATACAATATATATATATATATATATATATATATATATATATATATATATATATATATATATATACCTGTCGTCTATGGACCTCCCTCAAATTCTTTGAGAAAGCAGCATCTGCCGTAAGGAAGAAATAAAAAGAACAAAGTTGGCTTCGGTGGATCTATCGTTAGATATAGGTTTTGTGGAAAAGACTAAGATAACATATATACATGGATCTAACCGATTTAATTGGTTTTGACCAATTTAAGAAGGTCATTAAGCATCAATAAAAAGCTCTGCTTTTTCACTTATATTGCAGTATCGTCACTGGAACACCATGACCATTCCCATGTTCTCCCAATCGTACCTGCAAGTCAACTTAAAACCTAAAAAATTAATAAATGGACAAATCAAGGGGTGGTAGTGCATGATGGTTGGAAATGGTACCGAAGATTAGAGCTTCGAAAACGGAAATCCAGAAGAACATTTAATCGAGGGACTGATACATATTTTCCGACAGGGACTGAAAGTGGAGATGGCGAAGGGTGGTAAATGATATGATGATGGTGGTGATTGGTTTCTGGTGAGGGTAGCGACTGAGTTTCTTGTAGATCTAGAAAGAGACGAAGAGAGAGTTAGAGATCAATCTTCCAAGATGTGTTAATATAGTTGTGTTTGATCGATTCAAGTGGTTGAAAGTGAGGTTTGACATGTTCAAGTGGCTGAAAATGAACAATACTAATTCAAATTTCAAAGGCCCCCTAATAAACCATCAAATAATTCTTATAATTTTTATCTTGATTTTTTCACATCATGACTAAAGAACTTGGTCAAATATACTATAAGAAGTTCATATGCAGTGGTTAATTGTACTTTATTCTTCATGTCTTGTACAACTTAAAAAAATATTATTATTTTATTGATAGCTACTTGTACTATTACCTTAATGATTTGAACGTATTGAAAAAAATTATTATTATATTTAATCTATTTATAGAAATAGTGAAAATTCTTTTATAAGATAGTAAAGACACACACACACATATATATATATATATATATATATATATATATATATATATATATATATATATATATATATATATATATATATATATATATACGCTGAATTTTATGTCGTCCAAACCATTATGCAATATGTACATTACTTTGATGCATCAAAAGTTTATATGGCGAACATTCATAAATCTAACTAATTTCAAAAAAATCTAGGATCAACCACAATTTACCAAAAAAATAGGAGATGAATTGGTCAAAGTTGACTTAGTTTTTCGTCGCTCTCATCAAATTAGTTTGATATATATTTACTACTTATTTATATCTTGCATATTAAATTCTAATCTCTCAATTCCTCTCTCAAAATTCCATTTCTTCAAAAGAACATCATTGATTTATATTTGGGTAACTATTTTTTTTTTTGTACACATCTAGGTAACGAACTTGTTGAAAGCATTCACGTCTACGATTTAACCTGCTATAGCCGGTCATAATGGTCATATATGAACATTTCCAACAAGTTTGTTACCTAGATGTGTACAAAAAAAAAGATAGTTACCCAGATGCGAACATACCGAAAAGTTAATTACCTTAATAAATCATATTCCTGAGTTTAAATGGTCCATGAAGAGCTTGAACCATAATTACATAATTTCCTTTTATGAGCTTGTAATATTACAAATATATGAAATTTTATTAAAAGGCTAATGAAAGTCCTTAGGACTAACATAATGTATGCTTTCCAAAGTATAAACAAATTAGGAAGAGTTTTTTTCTTGTGAAAATATTATTTTTGTTGCCTAATAGGCACGAATGTAGGAGTGGTTGTATAGAGTTGCTAGAAAACAAGACGGACTTCTGTAAATAAAGAAGGCTTAAATGAAATATATAGCAACCTACTTTTGTTGGTTTGTATATTCTTATGTCTTACATTTGTTTCTTCCTACTATATTATTGTACATGGAAATTTTTACCAAATTTATGTTTTATTTCCTTTTGATTTTTGTATGATTCTGGTTCTTGGTCTTAAAATTGATATTTTCCTTCCATATTTTATTTTTAGCATATAAAATATGGATTTTATAAAAGTTTTGTTGTCAAATGCTTTTTTATGGTTTACTAATGTGTCTAGGGAATGTTGGATTGGAAGTGGAAAAGATTTTAGTTTTAGCTAATGTTGTAAATAGTTCACGACAAGAGGTGATTCAATCAAACACTTGCAGTCAAATTTAATAAGAAAATTAATAGATGATGTGTCATGTTTCACCCTCAAACTAAGATTTAACAAAAAAAAAAAATTGATGCGAATATGCAATCAAAATTACTTTCCCAATTTAATTAAAGTTTAATACACATGGTAATTATAATATTTAAATATAATATATTATTTTTACATTATAAAATAATGGGGTAGAATTTAAGATAACAGGTTCTATGCTTGGTTGTATATCATATCTTTTGTTAAAAAATCTTTAGAATTATATTTTTCTTTGTATAATAAACATTTATCAATTTTCCAGTAACCACTTTATGTTAATGAATATATGTTAATTAAATTGTCAAAAAAATATATATATATATATATATTATCTTTGTATACAAATGACGGGTGTCTTTATTTTAGACCCTTTCTTTCTATATTTTTAACTTTAATTTTAATATATGTATATTGGCTTTTTAACTTTTTTTTTTATTAGGACATTAAACTTTAAACAATCTATCAATATGGGTTATAGCAATGAAGACATCATGATATTATATCATTTATTGTATCATGGGTATTTTGGTAAATTGATATTTTGATTGATCAATAATTTTCTTTGTTAATGATTACTATATTTGATTGTGAAAATTGTTAGTATTTAAACAATAGAAACACAATAATGTTTTTAAGAATGACAAATTATGTGATGAAAATAAAATAAAATAAAACATTGGTTTCTAATAATCTCAAATATCCTTTGTCATTTTTTGTTATATATCACTACAAAAATTTTAAAAATACTAACAATTGACTATTTCTTGGAAAAAAAAAAACTATTGATCATCTTTCAAAAACAACTATTCATGTAAAGTAAAACTATTTGCTTTAAATAAATCTATTCATACAATCCCCACAAAGTAAACTTAAATATATGTCGATGCATTTCATATTCTTTGTAATATCAGATGTTTCTAAAGAAATTATCATTTTCCGTCAAAATGAAGTTACAGAAAATTATTCATCAACAAGAAACTAATCATCCAAATGGAATTAATCAATGTCTGCCTAAAGAAAAACGAGTCGACCAAAAACTGTTTTCATGCATGAGAAACTTTATGTTGCATTGTCCAGAGGAACATCAAGTGCCAATACAAATGTATTAGTGAATCCTGAAAAAAGTTCAACGAGGACGAAGTATACACCTCAAATGTGGCATATAAAGATTTGTTGTGTGATTAACTTTTATTAATAATTGTTTACATGTAGTAATCTAAGAACTAATTTCTGAAAATACAATTCATATCCGTCACTTGTCGCGCGGGTAAATGACTAATATATATATATATATATATATATATATATATATATATATATATATATATATATATATATATATATATATATCTTTACTACATTATTATTTACTATATTATTAAGGATATTGCCCATTTCTTGAAAATTAAAAGGTACAACATATATGTTACCTCATGTACAATATATTAAGCATTATACGTATTATACTACACGCTACACGGATGATATACTACACCCTAATACAAGGAATCCCTAAACACACTGCCATCTAACCTATTCACATCGACACCACCAAAGATGCCCCTTTCCTAACTTCATACGGAGGAGGTGATGAACAAATCAATCAAACCTTTGATTTTTAGATCTGTAACGGAGACAAATGCTACTCAGCATCTTCGATCCTCAACTAATGGTTATCAATGATCCCGAACACAGAAAGGAGGAGGAAGTCGTTGCTGCTGACGACGAAGACACCGCCGCCTTCGATTTTCACCCTAACAGACGCTCTCAGGTCTCAGCATCTTCGATCCTCGACTATAATGGCTATCAATGATCCCGAACACAGAGAGGAGGAGGAATCCGTTGCTGACGATGAAGACACCGGGGCTCAGGTTGCTCCGATCATCAGGCTTGAAGCAATCGAGGTCATTAACGGTGAAGAAAACGAGGATGCAATACTTGATCTGTGAGTATTCGACCTTTATCCGAGTTTACACGTTTGTATGGTTTATTATATAACCCTTTTTTTTTATTCCTTCCATTTGAACCCAACAAGGAATTAAAATACTGGAAATAGCAAACACAGGAAAGGCTACTCTATCGCCTTTTTCTCCCCCTTCTTCCTCAATCATCATCATTACAGGTTCTCTCGAGGTTGCTCTTTGTTTATATTTGTGCAGTTCACTCGATTCATTGGATTATGCATTTAATCATGTTATTTACTGTCCTTAGGCAATTTGACGACTCGTAGATTAATCAATTGTGCTGTCAGAAGCAACTGTGGTAAGCGCATTTCACGATTTAGGAGCGGTGTGATTTTAACAATGTTGATGGACTATAAATAACATGTTATCTGCAATCCATCTTGAATATGTGTGAGTTGCTTATTGAAAATAGTTTCAGTAGCCTTGGACTTTCCTAATGTCACTTGTACTTACTTTGACCATGTCTTTTTCAATTTAGTGATTTTTTATGTTATTTTGGTCAACGAGAAGAGGCTGGTTCAAATATTCTTAAAAAATCAAAATAATTATTTTTTCTAATTTTGGTCAATGGTTTATGTTAGCGGTATGGTGAATAGAGATACACATGGCGTGAGATAGTTAAGGAAATAAGATTGGGAGCCTGTGATCTGACAGACATGTGAAAGGTGTAGTATTTGTAGTAAAGGTGCTTAAGAGAGGCATTTTCGTCATACTCTTAGTTAAGGTAGGTTTAGATATGTTTAAATAGGAGTTTATAATGAATTTGTCATTATCTTGAAATTGAAATAGTAAATGAGAGATCTTGACATGGGGTTGTTCCATGGTACTGTTATGAATAAATAAGTAAATTACAGGTATTTAATGAGATTTCTGAACTCATTTTCTTTTCTTTTTTATATAGGGAACCAAGAATGGTTGGTATCTTAAATTCATCTTTTGATACAACTTCTTCAATGTTTGTAGAAACGAAAGCCAAATATGGAATTATGGATCACATTATCCACCGGTAACTCCTCCATCCTCATTCATATGTTTATATATATATGTAATTGGTATTATTTCATGTATGAAGTGCAAATTAATAATTATTAAAAGTTGAGTATAATTTTAATGATGCATTTACAATAATATAAATTAGTTAAAATCTTCTATAGAATATACATAGGATTGCATAAAAAAATTAATCTACATTTGCTTCCTATTTTAGGTTCTCTGTTTCATTGATATATCCACACTAAGAGCCTGAGATCTTTAATTTGTAATAAAGATAGGATGAGGTTTTGGTAATCCACCAAGAAATAAATAACGAAGTGGATAAAGCCTTCTTTAATTTAGTCTTTTTTGCTTCTATTTGGTTTGACTCCCTTTGGTGCTTTGTTTCTCTCACCGTTGATATAGAAATAACAATGTCGGGTTGGATAGAGATTTTGCTCTTTTTGGTCTTAGACAAAAACGCCCCCTAATGGAACTGCTCTTGGCAGATACACAGAGGAGGTAATCGATTTTTTTTGTTGTTAATAATTGATTTGGGTTTTTTGTTGGTTGTACAGATCTGGACATTACCGTCCTCTTCATCGATTTATTATCCCAGTACTTACATATTTAGTTTTTTGTTGATAGTTGATTTGTATGTTAAGTATGAAAACAATTATCCCTTTATTCATTAAAAAACTTTCAATATAAGTGGAATGGAGTCTTAGTATCTTTATCAATGGTAAATTTGAGGGGTTTTGTTTTCATTTTGAATATGTTGCAGTTGTAAAAATACCAAATGGAGTAGCAAATGCTGAAGAGAAGACAGGACATGCAAAAAGTTGTAGATCAAACAAAACATGGTGTGATAGGTTTTTGTGTTTCCATAATGTGATTGGGTTTCCTTTATGAATTAACCAACTTTTTAAACTACATCCTCATTTCCTTTTTAGTAATTGCAAGGAAATGGTTTGGTTTTATGTGCAACAAATAGGTAGCAAAAAGATAAATAAAAACTTTTTTTTTTTTTTTTTCTGTTTTTACTTGTGTGTTTGTTTAATTATGAAGACAATATTTTTTTTGGTTTTTGATAAAATTTAATTTAATATTTATTTTTCATTTACGGTGCACATAGTCAGTTGCAATGTGCCCTGTCAAATTTATTTCTTAATTTGTGATAATAAAAAAAGGTGTAGACCATTGTCTCCAAAAAAATTCAAGCTCATTATATTAATTTCGTTATATTTGCAAATAAGCAATTTTAGTTTTTTTAATTGCTTAAAATAAAACATATCTAAATAAAACATAATTAAAAAAGATTTAAAAACTGTCAATAATAAGTTATCAATTGTATACATATGATTTTAAGACCTTTTTTTTATAAATTATATTAAATTATTTCACTAAATAACTTATTTATTAAAAAAATAAATTAAAGTAAATAAAATGTTTAAACGTATAATCTTTTTAACAAAAAAGGATATAGACATGTTTTTATACAAAAAATATAAGGTATTTTTATCTTTAACCCCAATAAATATGTCACATTTAACGTAAAACATAATCATATTTTTACGTCTCTGCTTCCAAACTTTCTTAAACCTAAAATAACAACAAACCTTTTCATTTTAATAAATAGTAATATAAGATTCATTTGTAAACCATAACACCAATGTAATTATTTATGTTAACGTTTGTTACTTTTATTTTTAACCCAAAGTAACATATTATATTCTAAAACTAAAACTCTAGCATACTTATATTTATTAAGTGAACCCCTTCACTTCGGCATTAAACACTAAACTCTAAACTATAATTTACAATATATTGTGTCTTATTTTTAATATGATGTTTTTTATACAAAACTAACCGTTAAATTGTAATTAATCAGGTCTCCCGAAAAAAAAAAACTAATTTCCAAGATAAACAATTCGCCAACTTATAATTTGATTGCTATTAAAGGTATTATATAACATTGTAACATTGTGGATGAATCTAAACTGAATGGATTGAGTTTATGTTAATGAACATTGAATATATAACCATGTGGGTTGAGTATCAAAATTTTTAAGATTACATTGAATTGAGTTTTTAATACACATACACACAATATTTATTTGGTGTAGTAGTCAATTTGCACTATATATATATATATATATATATATATATATATATATATATATATATATATATATATATATATATATATATATATATATATATATTGTATTCTATCTATTGTGTGGATGTAGGGTTGATTGTGGACTAATCATTTTAATTATTTAGAGAAAATAATTAATAAATATTAGTGGATTAAAAATAATTGAAAGATATCATCTAATTTTATTTTAAAGATATTTTATTCAATTAACCTAAACTTAAAAAAGGAAAATCATTGATTTTAGGGAATTGTTAATTCTCTTTACTTTAAAAATGATATTTTTGTAGATAATAATAATATTAATTCGGTCATTCGAAAAGAAATTTGTTTATGATTACTTTAAAAATAGCATTATATTCTGACAGAATACTGTAAATATATATTATCAAGATTAATAATTTTTAATGAGTACATATTTTAAACGATTTTTAATATTTCAGAATCAATTATTACACTCATTCTTAAAGAATGCAACTACACACATAGATTCCATTCATTCTCAAAAAATACGATAAATAACGGTTAACAATTACATTTGTTCTTGAAGATTAAAATTAAGAATGGTTAAAAATAAAAATAAAAACATTGAAATCTAAGTAAAAACATTAATACATTGTGAAAGAATATTGTTAATCCATTCTCAAATCATATATTGTTACTTCTTATATGTTGATACTATGTATTCCACATCCATAGTAGAATTTGTTTCCAACATTTCGTTTTTGAGAAAAACACAATAAAATGTTAATAGTGAAAATAATATATAAATAATTTATGTATTAAAAAAACAACAACAACAACAACAACAACAACAACAATAATAATAATAATAATAATAATAATAATAATAATAATAATAATAAAAATAATACTAATAATAATAATAATAATAATACTAATAATAATAGTAATAGTAATAATAATACTAATAATAATAATACTAATAATAATAGTAATACTAATAGTAATAATAATAATAATAATAATAATAATAATAATAATAATAATAATAATAATAATAATAATAATAATAATAATAATAATAATAATAATAATAATAGTAATAATAATAATAGTAATAGTAATAATAATAATAATAGTAGTAATAATAATAATAATAATAATAATAATAACAACAACAATAATAATAATAATAATAATAATAATAATAATAATAATAATCAAGAGTTATTAATAAAGACAATATGTATACATTAAGTATTCAACACCCGAGGAATCATTTATTAACATAAAAAGCACATATGATTCCTTATCTATCAATTCATTTTTATTAAATTTCACCTTTAACTATTTTGCCATCAGCATGCGTATACAAATAAATATTTAAACTTGATGGCTTATTTACTACTAAATATTTAACGATATGGATGCAACATGAAGCATCCATGTTAAAAACTTAGTCTTGCTAAAAAACTAAATACCATCATAGCAACGTTGCAAATATTATAACTATAACTACGGAATTTGTCAATTAGATTTCACCTTTAACTATTTTGTAGCCAAATGATGTAATTCCGTAGCTAAACCTAAATAACTACGGAAGTTGCTACAGAATTTGTCAATTAGATTCCATAGTAAGATTTCTTGTAGCAAAATGTTTAACTACGAAATTATAGTTCCGTAGCAATTTTGCTATGGCTGTTGCTACGACGTCTATCCGTAGCATTTCAACTACAACACACTTCCATCACAATTCCGTAACAATGATTTCTGTAGCAAATTCCGTAGCCATTTGGTCCATAGCGAATTTTGTAGCTAATTGTTCCGTAGCAAATTCCGTAGTCGTTTGGTCCGTAGCAAATTCCATAGCCATTTGGTCCATAACAAATTTTGTAGCCATTTGGTTCATAGCAAGTTCCGTAGCAAATTTCATATCCATTTGGTCCATAGCAAGTTCCGTAGCAAATTTCATATCCATTTAGTCCATAGCAAGTTCCGTAGCTAATTGTTCCGTAGCAAATTTTGTAGTCATTCGTTCCGTAACAAATTCTGTAACCATTCATTCCATAGCAAATTTCGTAACAACTTTTTTTGTAGTCAATTCCATAACAATTGTTTCATACAATTTTTTCTATAAAATTCGGTTATTTAATTTGACTTATTATATCAATTTACAAAAATATAATTAATATAAAACCAAAAATAACAAAATATTTCTATAGAAACTAAAAGAAATATCTAATACATCAAAAGATCCATATTTCAACATCAAAAGTCGGTAAAAATTTAACGTAAAATACTATTCGATACATCATATTCTATCATTGATTAATAAAAGTTTTGACCTGTTCACTCAGTGTGTTAATGACATTTATTGCTTGTGCAAGTTGTTGTTCAAACTTTGCTTGAACATCCACATTTTTCTGCTGAAACTCTACATTCTTTTTCTGAGCATCTTCATATTTTTGAAGAATATCCTCATATTTTTGTTGAATATCCTCATATTGTCCGCTTTGCGTCTCAACTAACTTCTTCAAATTCTCAATCTCGACTTTTTCTCGACATTATTATCCTTGTATTGTTCGCAATGCATTTTAGAAGATCCTTTACTATCGAACAATCCAAGATAGATATATCTGCAAACCAAAAACGTGTGACAATCAATAACGTCACCCCTCTACAATATTTTTAGTTAATATAAGATAAGAGTTTTTTTATATACTTTTTCGAAAAAATAACAAATCTATAACTTTTTTCAAAATTTAAACAACAAAAAATTAATTCTATCAAATAATCATTAATTTCACAGATCCAACTCACTAAATGACAAAACTCACTTTTTCCCAACAAATTGGCCCATTCGAGCTTCCCAACGACCACATTTGTGTAGGGTAACACCTCTATACTTTGAGCTTCCTCTTGAGAATCCAGTGCTTTGACGACGAAGTAGATGCATAAACTCTTCCTTGGTCAAGTTTTTTATCTGTGTAACATAAGATATACATAAACTAACAGAATATTCATTGGGATTTTCAACTAATTATAAGAAACAATTTTTATATTATACATCAAATTTAGTTAAATTAACCTGATTCAAGTCATCCTCCTAATCACTTATATTGAAATTAATATCAGCATTAACACCACGAAATTTTATAGCAACCCGATCATATGCCCTGTAGAAAAATATCAGGTTTATAAAATTTGACATGATTAAATGATGAAACTAATGTCAGAAAACTGAAAAAGTGTAGAAGATCTTTACCTAGCAGTAGCATATGCAGTATCAAATCCACCTACAAAAATAATTAAGAATATATATATATATATATATATATATATATATATATATATATATATATATATATATATATATATATATATATAGAATTTAGATAAATATAATTAAACATATTCATATACATATTGAAATAGAATGGGATTTCAATGCTACGTATAATTTCTTAAATACCGAGGTAAACTTGTTTCCCACAATCCCTGCAGAAATCATAGAAATAGAATGAGGTTTTGCCTATTTTCCCACGTCTTGTTCAGCTTCCATTGGACAGGTTTCAGACAGCACTGGCCAAGTTTCAATTTTTTGTGGTTCAACATTTAGTATAACTGAAGATGAAGTAGTATAATAATAGAATAGAAAATAGTTTTACCTAAAAATTTTGTTGTTGGTATGAGCAGGGTTCAGCTCATATGGGGCCCGCACAGACACCAGTAGAAGTATTGGTGGCAATCCATGACATTAGCCCTGAGAAGGTTGGTGTTCCACTAAAAAAGGCATGCTCTTCATATTTCATATGTTCGTTATATATCAGTTGTCAAAATCCATGAGCCATTTTTCAAACTTTTTGCAAATAATGGATGCTTGTTCAGCTTGTTTTGAGCAGAAACTATTTTCACACAACAAGCCCTAGCAAAAGCATTGAACCAAATGGTGTCCTAATAATTATCCCAAAATAAGAAGTAAAAAATCACAGGTATCCTCACAAATTACAGAGATGGACTCTAGTCAGGAACGGTAAATGCCATAAAAAATAGCTACAAGTCCAAGAGACATTGATTTGATGATTAAACATGGTAAAAGATCTCAGAAGACTATAATCAAACAAACTAATCACAAATCCCGAATAGACGTATGATATTCCAAGCAGAGGAACTATAATCAAGAGCAATGTCATCGCTAATTAGAAATTGGTTCATGTAAATGCCGATCAAAAATCATATTTTTTTTTCTTAGCAATCAGGCGTGAAACCACTAAATTGGCAAACAATTTGACTCAATCGATTGATTTTCTCAACTACCACATAAAAGTTAAGAGTTGTTCAATCAATCTGCATTGCAAGTAGATAATATCGATTGCAAAACAAATAAATTTACAACAGGAGAACGCTACTAACAGTTGATTTCTAGGGTTTTTGAATCAGTGATAAGTTAAAAGATACCGACGTTAAGCTCTGTAATTGTCAAATTAAAAACAACAATTGGATGACAAGTATGAGGTGCAGGTCTGTATGATCGTTGGTTAAATAATGTAAAGCAGTGAATGAAAAAGATCGTCATTCGTTCACAATGCATGATTCTTCTTACCATTTGAGCATATAAGAAACTTATGACTTATTTATGTTGAATAATCTAATGGAGAGATCAACATCCTTTGAGTGATTGGATGATAGAAAGAAAAAGTGGAGCAAAAAGAATGTTACCTGGTAGGGATGAAGACGATCGAGAAAAATCTACAGGTTGACGGAGCAGGAGGCGAACGACAAAGCAAATGAGAGTGCGAGGAGCTCTGATCGATAAACCGTTTGGGGAATGAGGAATGCGATCGACGATTGAAAAGTTTGATCCAGATACTGATTTGGGGAAGAAGACTTATTTGGGTCATGTGATCTGACCCATTTGCCCGACTGGTCAAAATTTTTTGGGTACTCCTATATACACAAAGGATTCGTATATAAAGGTCAAATGACAAGATAAAATTAATTCTACAAACAGTCATCGGTTTTAATGTCCAATCGATTAATTTATCCTTCAACTTGCAAAGATTTTTCAAAACCCACCCTTAATGTTTTATTTAAACTTTACTATTTTTTGTTATATGGTTAAGAAAGTTTTAACATTTTTTATTTGGTGCCGAGCACTTTAAAATTCTCAATTATTGAAAAGAGACAATGTTGAAAATAATAATAATTACCATGTGTTCACTTTATATATACAAAAAATAAGTTTAGTTAATAAAACAAATTAATAAACAAAACAGTAAAATAAAAACTATAAAGTGGAAAGTGGAAGGTAGATTTTGTTACTTTAATAGAAAATAAAGGGCATTAAATGAAAAATGATAAAGTATATTAAAAACGAAATATTTTTGAACGGGATATTTTTAAATCATGATACATTTGGGGTTGGAGGAATTTGTGTGGATTTAGTAATTTATCCTTAATAAAACATTGAAACAAATGGTTCAAGTTCATCAAAGGATTTTCATTCTATCTTCTTTTTACTAAAAAACCAAAATAAAATACATTATTATCTTTTTTTTTAGAAAAAATTGGTACAAGGCAGAGGGTAAATAAATTTTGATTTAAGGTTAATAATTTTCAAAAGCCTAAAAAATATGGGGATAATATTATTATATGAAAATTAACAAATATATATCATGGAAATCTAAAAATTATAGAATATTTATTATGTAGAAATTATATTATAATTAAAATTTCAAAACAATTAAAAATAAGATTTTATTTTCATTGTTGAGTTTTCAAAGATAATTGTGTATTTTTAATATATTTTTTTCAATAATCTTATATATTTTACTACGGAAACATATTTCGTAACTACTTGACTACGGAATTTTCCGTAGCCAAATACTTATGGATTTTGATTTCATAGCTATTTTGCAAATTCACCTTTTTGTAATAAGTTCCATAATAGATTAGCTACAAAATTTTATTTTGTAGCAAATTTTCCTAGCAAAATAGCTACGGATCCCAATTCCATAGCTAACTAGATACGTATTTTTATTTCGTAGCCAATTATGTAGCCAACTAGCTACATACATGGATTTTGTAACAAGTTTCATAGAGAACTAGCTACAACCAAAAAAATTGTAGAATTATTTGTAGTAAACTAGCTACGGATTTTAATTCTGTAGCAACTATTCAAGATTTAGCTACGAAATGCAATTCCGTAGCCATTTTCGTAGCAATTTAGTTACAACCAAGCATTTTGTAACATATTCCGTAGTAAAATAACTATAAATTTAGATTACGTAACAATTTTACGTAGCTACTTAAGATTTAGCTACATAATGCAATTTTGTAATCATTTATGTAGCAAAATAGCTACGGCAAGTCGTTTTGTAGCATATTCCGTAGTAAAATAACAACGGATTTTGATTCCATAGTAACTTTCGGTAGCTATTTATGATTTTTCTTGTAGTGCAGCAACACCCCCTTGGTTTAAGCAAAAGCATACACATGTTGGAAAATATCATCACCATTTATGTTTTAATAAACACAGTAGAAAAAGCAGGAGTAATGCACCCCTTTGTTTATTGAAAAAAAAAAAAAAAAACTAATCAGAACCAACTCATCATTAAAGATAGCAGTAAAGCGCTAAACAAATTCATCAAAAAATGTCCGAGTCTATATCCATCCATCCAGAAACCAAAATGGAAATGCATTTTCAAAAACAACCAAAATAATTAAATAAATAGCCAAAATGGTAATGTAAATTTAGAGATTATCAAATGATAAAAATCAACAAAAAATGAAATTTTTCTGCTTACAGAAACAATACGTGTTGATCTTTTAACCTTTTTCTCTACAGAGTTCAACCTGAGATAAAGATTTGATGGATCTAAAGGAATTGAAGGAGAACCAACGAAAGGAGGACGGTTTTTTTTTTATTTTTTTTTATATGAAAGCAGCGACAAACCTGAAATATAACCTTAAGAATCACAAATTAGACCTTCTTTGCACAAGAAATGTAGAGCTAAAAGAAATATCATCGTAAAATATAAGAGGAAAACATCATCGTAAAATATAGGAGGAAAAGAGATAAGGGTCGAGAAAAAGAGGGGAGTTTGGTATTTCAGCTGTCAATCCATTAAATCACAACTTCAAATATGCGGCTGGGTCAAACAATTAAAGGGGCACGGTAGAGATAAGGGTTAATTGTTATTTTGGAAACCAAAAATATATTAATAAAACCAAACGATTAGCAAGTAACTAAAACATGGGCCAATATAGTGTCAAAATACATGAAAATTAACAAAAACAAAATGGAGAAATACTCCAATCAATCCACTTGCCACATTGTTTATGACCCCTATACTTACACCACGAGTATGAATGTGAAATTATATCATCCACAATCTTTGCTGGGGTTGTATTCATACATTTAACACCTTGGAATTTCTTGCTATCCAAATATAAAACACCATGAAATAAAAGATTAAGTTGACTATTTTCCTTTTTTTTTGGGACAGTTACCCTAAGAGGCAGCGAAGTCAATATAATCCTTCATGTTGGAGAATTGTCTGTCGGGAATCACACAGCATTTAAGTATCCATTTTCTTGTTTTGCTTCGCAACTTTGCAGTGAATAAAAAGGTGCTCCATAGTTTCTGATTCAGACTCACATAACAGACAAAGATTGGATTGGACATTTATACCCCTATCTTCAAGGTTTGATGCAACATGTATTCTACCTAATGTAGCTAACCATACAAAACACCTAACCTTCAGTGGAATTATTTTTGACCACTCAATGATCAATCCACTTTGTGAACTCGTTGTAGAGTCTAGTTGCCTCCTCAATGTATTAACACTATAAACACCATCGGGATTGAGATTAAAACGAAATCCACATATTACTGATTGGATCCTTATGTCATTAATAAGAGAGCACAATTCCGTGAATTCATGTAACACTGCATTCTCCCGAAGTGGTGTCTTCCATTTCCATCTGAATCTGGAGTTAGAGATTCGCTCTGTGACATAACAACTTTTCAAGGATTCAAGTTCATACAGTAAGCGGAATTTCACTTTGAAAGCTTCCGTACCACACCAACAATCAAGCGGATCTAAACATTTAATTCTAGGACAAGGGAGAACATGTTCCGTTCATTGACTATGAATTCATTGAAAGCCTTCGCAATGTTGCCCCAAATTATTTTAATTGATTTTTTCGCAATGCATGTAGCTGACTTTCTGATTAGATTGTTGATACTAACAATACAATTATTCCAAAAACATCAAATGTCAGTTCTTAAGTGCTACAACCATTTTGTTAGGAGAACTAAGTTATGTGCTTTTAGTGAACCATCACCAAGCCTACCATCTTGCTTAGACGAGATTTATTTTAACCAAGACACCTAGTGAATCTTTCTTTTTGTATCATCACTACCCCACATGAATCGCCTTCTGAGTTTTTTAAGAGCATCAATGACACCATTTGGTGCTCTAAACAACAAAAAGTAATATGTAGGCAAGCTATTAAGAACCGATTTTATAAGTGTGCATCGTCCACCAAATGATAGCGTTTTTGCTTTCCATAGTGATAGTCTAGCCTGAAACTTATCCAGTATTGGACGGTAATATCTTTTAAGGGACATGTGGGCCCTAACTAGAACACCTAAATAGATAAACGGAAAGGACCCTTTAACACATCCAAGGAATCTTACTTGATCTTGTATCTCTGCATCTGTCACCCTAATGCCATATAACTTTGACATGTGCAAATTTGTTGGATTATGTGTATAAGCCCATAACTATAATTGATATGTACTTGACCCAATATAGCATGGTCCATTTGAGTTGTAACACTCTGAAACAATTTGATAGGATGGATATTTGAGAAAGAGGTTATTTGTGATTTATTAATATATTATAAGTATAATATATTAATTGAGAGAACATATTATTTAATTAATATTGATCAAGAATTAATTTGGAACAAATTTAGTGATCAAAAGAGACTAATTAAATTAATGAGGACTGATTATGTAAATCAGTGATACATATGGTTTGGGCTATTGATCCATGATGGACTAAGCTTATGTGAAAGTCCATGAAATATTAGTCCATATGAATTATGGATCATAAGCCTAAGTGTAAGAATTAGGGTTTGCTTATGACTCTTGGAATTCTATATATATATATATATATATATATATATATATATATATATATATTCCTCTAAAGCAAAAAATCGTGCACTAGTGATTCCAAGAAGCTCTAGACGATTTTATGTCTCGTTACTTCTCTCCTATATTCCTCCTCTTATTCTTGGTTTGTTATAAGACATTTGAGGCATCACACTTGAGGTGTTAGGCTCTTGAAAGACCAATTCCTACAAGCTACAGAAAGAGGTAATCTTCTAACTTACTTTTATGATTCATATGTCAAGTTGTATACTAGTTGTAGGTTTCAAGCTTTGGAAATTTTGTTGCATGTATAACTAGAGAAAACTTAGATCCAAAGCTATTAGGGTTGTACGTGCACCATAGGAGTGTTATAGTACTCAAAACTTATCAGTGGTATCAAAGCTAGGTAGGGTAGTTTTCTGTTATATAGATGCATAGCTATTTGTTCAAAGTTGGAAAAGTCGAAAAACTGAACTCTGAAAGGAGGACTCGACGAGTCCATACATGAACACGTCGATTCCATGCTCATAAGTGAAGAACTCGTCGAGTCCATTATCCGACTCGACGAGTTGGATCATCTGTTAGCAATTTTTCAGGTTTTTTGGACTCAATTTGATTATATTCATTACCATAAATTGTTTTGTACATGGTTCTAAAAAGGGTGCCATGGCGTGCCTCAAGGCGTGCAATGACGCGAGGCGTGGTGTAGCCGTTATGAAAACGTTCAAGGCGGGTTTCTGAAGCGTGGCGCCCAAATAACGTGTCAAGGCACGCCTTATCATGTTATGGCGCGAGTTTTTTTAAAGGCGCTGGTTTTTTTTGTTTTTTTACTTTTGTTTTTTTTATCGGGCCTAAAATAAATGAGTTTTTGTTAAAAATTTTCAATTGGATATTAATATAGCACTTCTAAAAACTTCATATATTTGAGAAAATTCAATAATTATATAATTTATATCTTTTAATGTATATGAGATAGTAACGCCTTGAAAAACATCATGGCTCGCCAAGGCTTGTCATGGCTTAACTTTTACCTTGCCGCTAAGTCCACCTTACGTTATATAGAACCTTGGGTTTGTATCATACAATATGTTTTTCTGATATCGTAGTGATTATTCTCATCCAATTAAAAGATAAATTGTCAACGTTTAAGATAATTACTAGTTTATATGATAAAGCTAATTATTTGTAATTTTTGATTTGAAATTATATTACTACAAGAATTCTATTATAATCAAATTGGTAAATGATAAAAATGGTTATTTTATAAGTTTATAATTTGATCTAAATGTTTTTAAGGAGTTACAAATTTTGTCATCAAATTTAGAACTCAAAAGGTTTTTTTATTAAGGAGTTACAAATAAACATTAGTTAAATTGATCTTAATGTTTTTGAAGAGTTTCATAAGTTATGGAATATGAAAAGTCTAATCTTCATAAAAAAAATTAACTACTTATGTTATGGATGTCAAAAGTGTTTCAAGAATTACAATACCTTCCCTCAAGTTTTAGAAGTTGAAAAGTCTCAATTAAGAAACATTGAATTCATAGAAACCCTAGAAATTTGAAAAGTTTTAAAAATGTAACTCATGGGTTTATAACTTAAAATTAGTTAAACAGTTTCTATTTGATTTAGCATCTTGATGTTTTTTTGAATAGTTCAATTAGCTCTTATGGACTTTATTAATAGTTAATTAAATGTTTAATTAAAAGAGTATTATTAAATCCATAATCATATGGTTTAAGTTTAATTAAATTAAGAGTATAATTTATTAATCTATTAAATCATCAAGTATTTTAAAAGTTTAAAATACACCCTTATACTATTTAAAATTAAAGTCTAATATACTACACATGTATAAGTTAAACGTCAGTCTTACCGTTTGTGACAACCCGAAATTTCCATTGTGAACAAACCATATCAAGTCAATAGAAGTTAGAACAGTTACAATGAAGTTCCAAACTTTTGGGTATAAGTTGGATAGTTTTCAGGATTTACACTTAAAGAGATATCAGGAGAGTGGATGTACTAGGGTTTTGTGCAACACTGTTATTCCAAAACTCTATGATATTAGAGTTCATTTCGTGAATAAAATATTTTCTACCAAAAAAATCCCAGGATTATATATAGGATTCTGAACCGTATTTATTCATTAGTTAAATTTCCAACTAGAGAAAAGCCGAATTCTTTCTCACGGGTCTTCGGTTTTCATCCCAAATCGTGAGTACTTCCATCTAGTTGTATTATATAGCTTAGATTGTGCTTAATAACATCAAAATCGGATAAAAACCCCAAGATTTGAGAGTTTACCGCCCAAGAACACTTGAGAGTAAACTCTTTTATAAGGGCCAAAGTGTGCCCAATGTCCCTCCAAACCTTGGAAATGAACCATAGCTTGTTTAGACATCCAAAACATTAAGAATCAAAGGTTGAAAGTGAGTTCACGACCAAGGATGTTCTTGGGCCGTGAACTCCATTTTAGGTTGCCAAAATGCCCTAAATGCCTTCATTAAGCCAAGAGACAAACATATCACTTTACCTTGATGTGTCTAAGACCCAAAACAATCAAAATACCAACACCCATGAGTGTTTACGGCCGCAAACACATGATCAAATGGTCCATGGGCCGTAAACTCAAGTTAGGGGTGTTTTGATGCCAAAAACACTTCCTAAGGCTTAGGCTTGAATTTAGAATACTTCCTTATGACCTTTAAGACCCTCATAAACATAAAAGGCCATGAGTTTACAGTAGTAAACTCATAAGGGCCGTGAACTCCTCAAAAACTCCAAGGAAGGTGGTATTTTTGATACTAGGTTAGAGTTAATGTACCTAAATCATTCCCTAGCCTTCAAACTTGCATTCCCACATGAGTAGCCATGAGTTTACGGCCGTAAACTCCCTTGGGCCATGAACTCATGGTAGTAAACTCATGTGAGTGCCTTTATACCTTCCTATGTTGAATCACATGTGATTCCAACACTTGGTCAAGGTGTTTCCTTGTCCCGGAAGGTGTTTCCTTTCATATAGATGTTATAAACACTATATTCATGTCAATGTCTGTCCTTATATGTCATTTAGGACTTATTGTGTCTCAAGACTTCATTCGTGGAACTTTTCATCCCTACACGCATACCCGTTAGAACCACTCACAACAGGTGAGTTCATACCCCTTAATCAATGTTTTAAATGATTTTAAATGTTTTAATGGGGGGGGGGGGGGGGAATACAGGTAGAAAACAACATGTTATTAAATCAATCATATGTATTTATAACTGTGTTTTCATTCAGCAGATTTGACATACTACAAAATGTGATGCATGAAATGGTTTTATATCTTAAAAAAATACCTTTATAGCAAAAGTATTACGTTTGAAATGCTTACTAAAATGACATCAAGTCAATGTTAATTAATGTTCAAAACTCTTAGATGTCTTATAAAACCATTTTCACCTTCTCGAACAAAACTATATCTATACACTTATGTTATTTTATATGTACTGATGTTATAGTTTTCATCCTTCATTCAGTTTCCCACACTCTTGTGTAGCAAGGGTGTATAAGCCTGTTTGGACAATCAATTACCTTCCAGTTAACTATTATAGGGATAGTTAGGAGATACATAACATTATTCCTATTACAAGGAATTACATCATAGTCAATTCATTCATGAGTCTACACTAAACATTACATGAGTACCTTACATGATTACCTTACATGAATACATTACAGAAGTACTTTACATGAATACATTACATGAGTACCTTACATGAATACATTACATGAGCACCTTACATGATTACATTACATAAGTACCTTACATGAATACATTACATGAGTACCTTACATGAATACATTACATGAGTACCTTACATGAATACATTACATGAGTACCTTACATGAATACATTACATGAGCACCTTACATGAATACATTACATAAGCACCTTACATGAATACATTACATGAGTAACTTTACGTAGATACATCTTCCTGTATACATTTACATGGAAACTTGTACCTCGATTCACTAGGATGATTTATTAGTACCTTCTGTGTAAATTGTCCTACCTATCCCAGTTCAACGGGATATCTAGACGGGACTAACCATTCCGAATCCCAGCTGTTAGCACCAGTGGTTGATGAACATCTACGGATGCCTACGGTTATTACTTATATTAGGGGTACCATTACGGGACTAACCATTCCTTGGGCCTACTGTTCGCTACAGAGGTTGATGAACATCTACGGATGCCTATGGTTAATACTTATATTAGGAGTACCTTTACAGGGACTTACCCTTCCTCCCACCTGCTGTAGCTACAGAGGAAAATTGAACAATCTATGGATGTTCAAAGGTTATACATTTTCGCAAATCGCGATGTCGTGTTAATCCTAATACAAAAGGATAACACTTACATGATTATATTTTTCCTATTACTTTATTTTGTGATACATTCACATACACGATGAGTTAGACTAATTACTATTTGTAATAGCGAAAAGAAGGAAAAACTATCATTTTCATAGCAAAACATTCGGGT
This sequence comes from Lactuca saligna, assembly GCF_052625555.1. Taxonomy (NCBI): domain Eukaryota; kingdom Viridiplantae; phylum Streptophyta; class Magnoliopsida; order Asterales; family Asteraceae; genus Lactuca; species Lactuca saligna. The sequence continues at coordinate 210,570,531 of NC_136419.1, forward strand.
CTTGGTAGAAGACTTCATTTCATACTAGTAGGAAATATGGGATTTTCTAGGATTTTTCATACTTATATCAACTGTTTCATTTAAAGATTTACATAGCATACATAACAACTTTCAAAAACAAGACAATGACATTTAAATACTTATGAATTCACTAGCTTTAGGCTGATACTCTCTTTCAAAATAACTTGTATTCTCAGGTCACCAGTTAGACAGGTACGATGGCCAGGTTTTGAGAAGACGGAGCACAGACAAGACTCATCTTATTTTGATTATTCATTTTATTGTTGTACATTATGAAAGAACACACATGTATTAAAACTTTACTTTTAATGCAATGGATGATGTTGTTGCTTGTTTACTACTTTACACTGTTATGATACTTCACATGACGTCCTCCACCCCGGAACGTTTCCTCCGTTCTTTGTTTTTCGGGTGTGACACCGTTAGTAGGCTTCATTCACAAAGTTGGTCTATAAGGGGTGTTTAAGGAAGTGGTCTATAAAATGACCGACATTGGGTATACACTCTTACCCCCGCACTCTTGACCAGTGGAGGGTCGTTAGCCGAACGGGTTTGATAGGACATTGAAATCCTCATTAAAAGTATAATGAAATACTAAGTAACTAAACACTTATAAATTCCCAAATCTTAATTACGTAGGAAAAATGTTAACTGATGCTAACCCATGAAATTGTACTTTTCACCTTGTTATGTCGTTAGTGGAGTGTATGTGGTTAACCGACACACTAATTGTGACATCCCCATTTTCACGGCCAGAAAATGCCGATTTTGTTTATGCTTTATAAAAATCAGAGTATCTCTTTTAATAAAAACGTTGCGGAATTTGTTTCCAGAAAAACATGATAATTTCATTATCAAAGCATTTCCGAATAAATGTATTTTTATTCATTTTAAAACATTTGGGATGTCATCGTCGATACATAAACATAAGCATAAACAGAACTTATATTCATTTCCAATAGTGATCTATATCTCCTTAATCTCTCAGTGTAATGTAACTTCACCTCATCACCAGTGATACAAGTAAACTGAATGGGTCAGGTTGGGAAACCTGGTGAGTACATAGGGTTTTCAACCCACAATAATATAGTTATTATGTTTAATCATCAAACAATTAACCCAATTACCCATCCCCATTATCTTATTTATTTCTAAGTACTTTCCCTAATGATTTATCCTAAGGATCATCTCCTACATCATATTTAACTCTCATCTCCTTACATCGCATTTCCTTATATGTTTGTTCCTAAGGACTCTCCCTAAGTATCATCGCCTACATTGCATAGACAATATTGATTAAGGGATTACTCCTTCAATACGTGCCCAACAAGGGTTAGGGCATCATCGCATGAATACATAGTTACAACATCGCTTGAGCTCGTAATTCATAGTAAGGGGTTAGAGTATCATCGCATGAACATGTAGTTACAACATCGCCTGAACTCGTAATTCATCACCTATAGGTTATGGGTATGCTGGTGTTTCCACGTGGTTGTCTAGAATAGTCTGTGGTCGCCATCTATACTCTGGTAGATGACTACATCACCACATTGTCGGTTAAGGTTATGGTATCTCCTTTCATCCTACATCACATATTCATCATCATTATTTACCTAATTATCATCACCTTTCTATCATCACTTATCTCTCATGATTTTATTTCATCACACACCAACTATTTCGTCTACGCATGTTTCATCTGCAACATACTTGTAGATTTAAAATAAATATACCGTTTATATCTTTTAAAACATGTATAAAATCGTTCATCCAGCATATAAAACAAGTATACAGATAATATGCACACATAGCGCGTAGTTTATATAAAATAATTCTTATCTATGTGTAAGATGAAAGGGATCATGCACTCACCTGAAAAGGTGGTGATTCCGAACTCAAACAGCGCTTCGCTTCTTAAAAATATTTCCTTCGACGAAACCTAGTGTTATTACCACTAGAGTTTAGTCTATTATTCACCGAGACTAATTAATAGTCTAGATATTATTACTATTATATAAGCGTTAAAAAATATTTATATAACCCATAATAATAAGCCAAGTACTTATTATAAGTTCCTAATAACGTTACTATAATTAAATAAAAGCTATATTAGAAATAGCGTAGGCGTAGCTCACTTACAACAAGTTTTATAGAAAATCGGGCTTTGCTTGGAGCAGTGTTCCCGAGCCGAAAATATCTTCTTCTCGGAGCCCTCGAGCACTCTAAGGCTTCCGTCTCGTGCTAGGGAGGTTCCCTAGTCTTTTCGGGGGGTTTCGGGGCTAGAGAGAGGTTCTAGAAAGAGAGTAAAGAGAAGAAAAAGAATGGGAAATGTGTGAAGAAAATGTGGGTGGGAGAGGGTTCTATTATAGGGTGATATATGGTTGAACTTGGTGCCACATGTCACCATCTAATGGCATGACTTGAGGAGAAAGCAATGACCAAGATTGTGCCACGTCACCAATTTTCGTACAACACACTTTCGACTTATGAAATCCATAACATTCACATACAAGCCCCATTTTCGACGTTCTTTATATCCAAGCGTAGGTAAAAATAAGATCTACAACTTTCATTTTGACTCCGTCGGCTAATTCTCGAACGATCTTAAATTTAACATTACGAGGAGATTAGACTGTTAAATGACCGCGAAAAATTGATACCTCCTTCAAGCAGACTCCGTTTTCATCTGTCTTTTTACTGTTGAGTTCCTATTAATGAGATCTTCAACTCTCATTTAGGTCGCATAAGCCAAAAACCGCTCGAACTAAATTTTGAGTTTCAGGCGGTGCACTGCTAAGCCAAATCTTAGAAAAATCATAACTTCCTTATACGAAGTCAGATTTGGGCGTTCTTTTTATGGATGCTCTCAGGTTTACATATTCTATGACTTTCATTTAGATCACTTAGGGTAAAAGTCGCTCTATCATAAATTCACTATTTACGTCTTCTAGGTGTCGTGCCGGTTCCGTCGCGAAACTTCGATGCGTCATAACTTCTTCGTTATAACTCGGATTTCGGCGCTCTTTATATGTACAGAAACCTTGAGACATATTCTAAAACTTGATTAAGATTATTTATTCTAAATAATATTTTTTCGAAAAGTCATTTTCAACCCCTATTATCTCTAAATTGACTAGCCCAGATATACGAATGTTACACTAATTTGGGACTAAGAATGTGCGGCAAAGAGTAGTTTGATATTAATCATGGATCAATGGAGCGTGTGTGGTTAACCGGCACATTGATTAGGTGATTTGTAACATTAAGTGTACCAAGCTAATATTCATGGTTATTCACGCCTTGTTTGTGATCCTCGTCATCCTAGTCACAAACTTGAAGGAGATTATTCAGATTAAACATGCCATTGAAAACGTTCAATGAATCTCAAAGAATCTTGGAATTTCAATTCATTTAAAACATAAATTTTATTTTCATTTTTCATGGTGCAAATTAGTAAATCGTCATTTACTTACCTTCAAATAATTTTCAATTGGATTACGGCATCCCTCTTCCGAATTATAAGTTATAGTGTTGGGTCCTAGCCTTAATATTTCATTTGGGTGTTATAGTAATGACTTAAATCAACTAAACTTGAATTTCTCATTTGTAGATGTCTGGTTCTAACAACTATGCTCTTCCCGAATCTTTTGCAAAAGCCTTCCTCATAAAGATGATGTTCCCAAAAATCATACTTCACTTCTTCCACCTCCACCAATAATTCTCTCTAATCCACATGTTCAAAGACTTGAAAAGTTCAAGGTCACTCAAACCCTATTGGCAAGCAAACACTAAGATGGAAGGTTTGTGTTTGAAGATGTCTTGAGAGGAAGTCACACATTGACAGGTTGGGAATGTTAGGAGTCGCTGTCTCGAGGAAATAGGTTGTTGATTTGGTTCTTTAGTCACTTCCTGAGTCATATAATAAATTCATTAAATATTACTATATGACAGGCCGCGACATGTCCCTTATCGATCTTACCTATTTGGTAATTGTTGCTGAATCAACAATGATTTGGCGTACTGTTAAAGCACATTTTATTGGAAGATCTACTTATGGAAAATGACAATGGAAACACTGGCAGTCTAGAAAAAGATTTCTCTTTCCAAGGGAAAGGGAAAAGATTAGTCTGAGATTGTCCCGTGTACCATTCTGAAAGAGTCCGTTTGCTTCTGTTTCCATGAGAAGGGGCATTGGTTGCGAAGCTTACATAGCTACCTAAAGGATCACAAGGATGGTAAAGTCAAAGTGTTGACTCTGCTTCAGGTAAGTCCACTATCTAACTCTATTAAGTTCCTATTTGAAGATTCTTAATACATTATATGATAATATTACATTTTGATGTTTTGTAGGATTGAAGAAGAGAAAGGAAGCTTAAAGAAAGAGCTGGCTGAGTCTGATCACGAAGAAATGGCTTTCAATCGCATGATTTGATGATCAGAATTTTGAGTTGTTGCTTACGAGTTATGATAGATTGCTTAGAAATGTGTAGTAACATAGTTTTCATTTGTAATTGCATTGTAAGGAAAAGTCTTTCTACAAATTTTATAAATAACGCTTATTTATATTTCTTTGCAATGGCATTTGTGAAAACTGATGTTTGTATGTCTCTATTTTTAGCAAATGGATTGGATTTATTCATTGTGGTAGTGTCTAAATTTATCAAATAAGGAAAGATTCTCATCACCAAGTTTCAAGTGGACAGAAACTTGGAATCATGCAACTTGTATTGTATGATGAATGAGAACTTTCATCTTTAGAAAATTAAGACTAATTCCTTGTTCACATTTATATGTGAGCCAAGTGAAGGACTATGAAATCTAGTACACATCATTGTGTACTAGTCAGGTCCACCACAAAGAACAATAAGACTATTCGTCATGATTTACTGAAGTTATTAAATATGGTTATAATTACAACATTAAGTATAAATCTGAATCAATGAACAACTTTCAATGTATAGTAGAATGAATGTGAAGAATCACATTAGGTAGAAATATAAAGTTTCTCCAATCTAAAAGGAAAAGAGAGTACTTTAGTATCGTGTTTTATGATCATATTAATGATTATGAAAACTATATCACAATTGATCCTCTAAGGATACCTTAGTACATTTGCATGGCTAACAAAGAGGTATCGGGAATTATTGAAACGGTTAAATAAATTAAGGAGAGTCATACTCCGTTCCAAAATCGAGTCTTAGAGTCATTCTCCAAGGTTGTAACTTGAGTGACATATCTTAAGAAGGTTTATAACACACTCATAAAATGTGGAATAGAAAAGATGTTTTCTTACTCCTACACATTTGAAATTGGTAAGTTATGATGTCTTAGATAAAACAAGGACCAAATAAGACCAATTGTGTGAAGTGCTATTCTGGATAAGAATCAACACTAACTTATGAATATTTGTTTGTCAAGGAATATTTCCAGGCAAGAGAATCTTATATGTCAAGAGGATAGTGGGAGTCTTAATGATCTTGAATAGTTTCAAGAACTAATCAAGAATAAAACCTATTGTTTATCAACAGCACACGACTTAAGGTTTGTAACCTATCGTGTTGACATATTCTTGTTTCTGTTCTCATTCCAGTTAAAAGTTGACTATGCATGTGAGTTCTATGAGTTCTCAATTGTTTGCATAATGCAAAACACCTTGATCAGTAAAGGTTCATTGATCAGTAAGAGTGAGCTACTCAACAACCTAAAAGCAATGGTAGTCCCTTGTGCTATCAGGTGGCAAGAAATTCAGATATAACAAGTTCAGTCCATATGAGTTGGATTTGTCACTAATCTTCTCTTGCAATTATGGTTATGACAAATTCACATGGATAGGAACGCATACACAATTGATCTAAGTGACAATCGTTTCTCTCCACTTCATGAAAATGATTGTGATGAAACATTTTCACTAAGTAGATTTTAAGTATATAGCATTTGTGATATATGTATTCTCAAATTCGATTATGATTACGACATCCATCTTCATAGTTCAGATTATGAAAAATGGAAAAAGGTCTAAACATTTGAGACTTATTATGGTAAGTTCTAAAACTGGTTAGACACACATATGAGCTATCTAAGGAAAGTGTATGAGTTTGAGAAGCCTATATAAAGTCTTATCAAAGTATCTTGTATCAGAAATATGAACTTTGGTAAGAAAATCAACAAGTATTGATTTCTAGAAGTCCAGCTTATTTATGAGTACCTGTCAAATCTAGTGGGAGCATAAGTGTTATGCTATTAAAGAAATAATTGTTATTCTAGTGGGAGCATAATCATTATAGTAAGTGTTGCAAGTTAGCAGTGTTAATTATAGAAAACAAAATTTTCAATTCGTAAAGTTTCAGAGTTTGAAAAGTGATGTTGCTATAATTAATAGAGAGGAACTCATACTTCATTTCAAATATAAAAGCTTAGATTGTGAGATTTTAATCAAATTTAGTCAAGGATATATATGAATGTTATGTTGGAATAGTTCAACATAATGAAAATTCTATATATTGAAATATTATAGCAATAGATTGGTCAAATATCATGTCTTTATGTAAGACATTATGAATCGTATCCCATATGCTTCGGATATAAGATCGATTGCATATGCTATAATATTTTTGCGTGTTCTAATTTTCCAAATGCCTAGGGCGTTAAGAAGGAAAAAGGACTAGAACCGAATACGACTAAAGTTGCTAAAAAAATTACTAAGAACAATCTAAGGTTCGCCAAAGATTGGTTGCTTGTGGGCAATTGGAAGTATTGTAATGGATTGACCATATTGACATTATTATGAATAGACAAGATTCTATTAATAATGAGCTGTTATATGGAAAATATGGAAATGTTTCCATAATCGGAGTTGGATATTAAGAATCTATGTGTAGGTTGGAAACTTTTATGCAAAAAGGATGTTCAAAGGAATGTACTTTGAATTTGAGACTTCGATTCCATGGAATTGTTTTGTTGTCAATCTCCAGTGGAATACTTTGTAATTTCATTGTCTAAGTCTCTGTGGCTTTGGTGCATTGTCATTACAAAAGGATCATTACATAAAGGTTAGAACCTAACACATTCTAATAGTGACAAGAATTTGGCATTCTTACACATGTGATAAAAATTTGGAGTTGTGAAATAAGTTTCATTGAAGATGTAATCAATTGATCTATTTCACAAAGAAAGGACCATATGTAAACATAGTGTGCATGCTTGGAGCATGGGATAACTATTGTTTTAATTCAAGTATAAAGTTGATAAATCGGAACATTATATAACGAATAATGTGTAATCAAGATGGTGATTAAATAAAAGGTGTTTTATTTATATTCAAAAGTTTTGAGACCATATTGGATTCGATTATTCTTGTGTTTCACTTTACATGTTTTGACTTCCCGAATAACAAGATTATTCAAACTATCCATAGTCTATCATACTTTGGAAGTAGGTATTGAAGCTAGACTGTCATGAATGGGTCTGTAGATTGTCTCAAGGTGTTTAGACATAGCACAAGTTTGTTGCAGTATTCATGAGTACTCCTATAGTAAGATTTGAGTATTGGACTAAACCCACGCTCATTTGAATCACTTCATGTATTTTATCACAAGTGATCATGAGACGATAATATCTTGTATTCTTGAAACCAAGACATGTGAGTTGTAGTTTACAACTCGTTGCACATTGACATATGTAAACACACCAGTAACTTGGTGTTATAAAACATATTTTTGTGTGTCATTTGGTGAGTAAATAAAGCAAGCACATGAGTCAAAGTTTATCCATTCCTTTTACCCAATGTGGGACAAAAGCACTATCTGTGGGCACCTCGATGATTTAGTGATGATAAACCTAAGCGCTTGGCTAATCCTATACTGATTTGATTTGTTCAATTAGTCGGTCGTCATAAATCGGAAATCGGGAAACAACTCATGAACAAAGAGAATGATTATGATCCATGTCTCAGTTCATACGATATCTAGAATGGACGAATATATGATCGCTTATCTTATGGACGCATTACTAATAAGATCAGAGTTTGACAACGGTCTTTTGAGAGCTACGATTTCCAATCTAATTTTGAAGTCATACTTGTAATTACAATTAGTATACTTATCCACGTGGGAGATTGTTAGATTATGTGTCTAAGCCCATAACTATAATTGGTATGTACTTGACCCGATACAGCATGATCCATTTGGGTTGTAACACTCTGGAAAAATTTGATAGGATTCATATTTTTAAAAGAGGTTATTTATGATTTATTAATATATTATAAGTACAATATACTAATTGAGAAATTATATTATTTAATTAGTATTGATCAAGAATTAATTTGGAATTAATTTAGTGATCAAAAGAGACTAATTAAATTATTAAGGACTAATTATGTAAATAAGTGATACATCTGGTTTGGGCTATTGATCCATGATGGACTAAGCTTATGTGAAAGTCCATGACATATTAGTGCATATAAATTATGGATCATAATCCTAAGTGTAAGAATTAGGGTTTGCTTATAACTCTTGGAATTCTACACTATATATGTATTTCTTTAAAGCCAAAAATCGTGCACTAGTGATTCCAAGAAGCTATGGATGATCTTATGTCTCCTTACTTCTCTCTCAAATTCCGCCTCTCGTTCTGGGTTTGATATAAGACATTTGAGGCATCACACTTGAGGTGTTACGCTCTTGAAAGACCAATTCCTACAAGCCACAACAAAGAGGTAATCTTCTAACTTACTTTTATGATTCATATGTCCAATTATATGCTAGTTTTAGGTTTCAAGCTTTGGAAATTTTGTTGAATGTATAACTAGAGAAGACTTAGATCCAAAGCTATTAGGGTTGTATGTGCACCATAGGAGTGTTATGGTACTCAAAACCCACCAAAATTAACTTTGAGGCTTGAACTGATGTGAAAGCAGTTGAGTATACAAGTTGTATTCTTGATGGTCCTAGAATCCCAATTTTCCTAAAAATATGGCGTCATCAACATAGAAAAGGTGTGTTAGACAAGGGACATTATTTGGTAGCAGGAGCCCTTTGTATAGAGACAGTTTGGATGCATTCTTAATTGCAATATTTAAGCCCTCCATAGCAATTATGAAAAGGAATAATGACAGATGATCACCATCTCTTACACCTTTTGTAATCTGGAACTCATTAGTAGGGGATCCTTTTACGAGAATTGATGCCCTTGAGGATGAAAGACAACCGTATATCCAATTCCTCCATTTACAAATAAAGCCCATTTGCTCAATGATCGAGTCCAAGTATCGCCAATTCAAAGAATCAAAGGCCTACTCAAAATCCACCATCGGACCGAAGTCCGGAACTAACCAGGGCCTTGCCCTCTGTATTGGACCGAAGTCCGAAAATGACATCAGACCGAAGTCTGGAACTGACTGGGACCTTGTCCCCTGCATCGAACCGAAGTCCGGAAACTGTCTAAGTGTAGAATAGCATAAACATACCAACTAGCATGAGCACATATACTACATACTGCATCGGACCAGAGTCCAGAACATATAACACAAACATGCTTGAATCACAAAAACATCAAGCACTCTAACTACTACATCAGACCGAGGTCCGAAACTATTGCTAACTAATCGGGTCGGCATTGTGGCCGTAGACCCGTTCCTACTGGAAGGAATAACTCACCTCGTAACGCTGGCTGCTGAGATGCTAACTCTAAAAATGGTTGACAGCTACTCCGGAACTCTCCGGCTACAAATCCCAAAAACACTAGATCAAGCACTGATAAATGGCCTCAGGGTAAAATGAATATTTTACCCCTGGTCAAAGTCAATTCCCTGGTTAAAGTCCACTTTCAGTTGACCGGACTCGCCGAGTCAGGGTGTAGACTCGCCGAGTCCCTCCATTACTAGATCTAACTCTAACTCACCGAGTCCCTTCCCCACTCACTAATTCACCTTAAACTTTCAAATCGGGGAAAAAATGGGGACTCGCAACTCGACTCGTCGAGTCTGAAGAACAATTCGCCGAGTCCTAAGCATGAAGATTCCATACATTCAATTCTAGTCTACTTTAGTGCATCCAACCCGTAGATCTAAGCTCCTGGGACTATCTAAACACGTAAAGTTGCTAACTTTACATGTAACCAAAAAGAAATGAAGCAATAACACTCAAACTTTACTATTATGGGGTTAATAAGCCATAACAAAACCATGGCTGCCAAAAGGTGATCTCCTTGAGCTTCTAGAGCTCAAGAGAGGCAAGATCTGAAGTATGACTCGGTCATAAGGCTTTATCACAAAGGATTTGAGGTTTTTTAGCTTAAAACCAACAATTTACGGAAAAGTTAGATCTATTAGCTCAATAAGCAACATGGAAACTTTATTACCAGAATAGATGACCACAAAGGAGTGTATTCTGGATCTACTTCTTCTTCTTTGAGCTCTTCAACCCTCTCTTTCTTCTACTTGCTCCAAAATGCACCAAAAGTTCCTTCACAAGGAAAAGATCACTCACACACACTTCAAGGAGGCTAGGGTTTGATAAGGAACGCCCTGAAGGTGATAGAGGCTAGGTTGGGGTGAATAAGTTGTTTAAATAGGGTGCAGACCCTTGGAATTAGGGCTTCATCCAGACAGGCAGACTCACCAAGTCCCAACATATGGACTCGTCGAGTAGCCAACTTAAATAGCGTGAAAATCCCATCTCTACTTGATGAGTCGGGCTACTAACTCATCGAGTACCCCTTAAGAAATGAAAAATACTTTATTTAAATCACATACCAAAAATGGGGCGTTACAACTCTCCCCTACTTATTTTAGACTTCGTCCTCGAAGTCTGTTGCTGCTAAATCTGAAAATAACTCTAGATAATGCTCCCTCATCTCCTCTTTGGTCTCCCATGTCCACTCTGAACCCTTTTGGTGCTGCCACTGCACCTTCACTAACTGAACTACCTTGTTCCTAAAGGTCTTCGTCTTCCAATCTAACATCACAACTGGTCTCTCGATATAATTTAGGCTGCTATCAACCTGAATATCCTCCAAGGGTACAACTACTGACTCGTCTACCAAACACTTCCTCAACTGAGAAACATGGAAAGTGTTGTGGATCGGGCTAAGCTCTGCTAGGAGATGCAATCGGTAAGTGTCACACCACAAAACCAAGAACGGTGGAAACATTCTGGGTCGGAGGACGTCGTGTATAATATCATCACAATGCAAAGTAGTAAAACAAGCAACAACATCATCCTTTGCATTAATAGTAAAGTTTAATACATGTCTGTTCTTTTCATACTTATAAGACACCAAAATATGTAATCAAAATAAAAGACGAGTCTTGATTGTTCCATCTTCTCGAAACCTATTCATCGTACCTGCCTAGTGGTGACATGAGAATACAAGTTATTTTGAAAGCGTAGATCAACATTTAAGCTGGTGAATTCATTAGTACTTTAGTGTCATTGTAAAAGTTTAACGAAAAGACTTGTAAATATTCAATGTAAATGTGTGTATGTGTTTGAAAACCCTATAAAATCCCATATTTCCTACTAGTATAAAAAGGTAGTCTTCTACCAAGACTCGACTGTTTAGAAGGTTTGTGTGACAACCCGAAATTTCATTCGGTCAAACCCTAAAGTCAATCACTTCAAGTTATAAGTCAAGTTCATTTTTATTTGTTTTTAGCAAATTTAATTTTTGTTTGATTATTTTATGAATTAATCTTTAAACGAACGGGTGAAAGGAAGTGTCGTCTCGAGTCTTGAAATTTCAAAACCGCAAGTACCACGTAACTAAGAAATTCATGGCCAAACTTTTATGTTTAGGCCAAAAATTCTTCCAAAAACCGTAAACTCATGCCATAAGCATGAGTTTACTCCCCAAATTACCTCATTTCTTACTTGCAAACTCAAGAGCAAACTCCAAACACTCTCAACTACCTTCCCGGTTTTCACCCGATTTCCCGAAAACGTAAGTACTTCTTGGCTTGATTTGTTATTATATCATAACAACTAGTGATTATACATCTTTTAATCCATCGAATTTCGTGTTTTGATTAGATTTCCAAAACACCAAGAGCACACACTAGTGTTCTTGGACTTTTAGCTCATTTCAAGCTTCTAACTAGTAAGTGCTTCTACCCTAGTGTATTGTAAAGCTTATTAACTTGCCAAACATCAAGAAAACACCCCAAGAACACCAAGAGTAAGGTGTTCACGGCCCAAGAAGTTGTTGGACTGTGAACCCCAACCAAAAGTGCCAAAGTGTGCTTTAACTCTTCATAAGCCTTGGAACCTAACCTAGAATCATTCCTTGTTATGTTTAGGACTAGAAAACATCAAATTACCATAATCCTTAAGGGTTTACGGTAGTAAACCCAAAAGAAAATGGTCTTAGGGCCGTGAACTCTCGAAAGGGGGGAATTATTTCCCTAATCTCTTCCAAAGGCTTAACCATCAAGTAGAAATTCTTCTAAGGGTCTTGTAAAGCCTCAAAACATCAAATGGTCAAGGGGATATGAGCTTACGATCGTAAACTCATGAGTTTACGACCGTAAACTCATTTGTTGAGGACCTTAGAGCCGTAAACTCCCTTAGGGAGTTTTCCTTGAACCCTACACTCACTAGCTATGCCCTACAACACTTGGTTGCAACCCTTGTGATCTTTAACACTTGAAACAAAGTGTTCCCATGTTCTAGAGTGTCTTAAATTAATTTATTAGAGATAAAGGGCCTAATTAGTTATTTATATATTGATTATATGATAACTAGGCTCGTTGTGTGTGTACAAGTCTCCACTTGTCACCTAGCATCGTATCCGACACTTCAATCCAATCCACTCACTACAGGTGAATTCATACCCCTTAATTAACCTTTTAAATGTTTTTAAATGTTTATAAATGCTTTTATGGGGGGGGGGGGGACTACAAGTAAAGTTACGATAGTTATTATCTCAATCACATGTGATTAATAACTATCAACAAGTGAATCTCTTACTTTCAAACTGTTTTACTTCAAATTGTCTTAAAAAAACTCCTTTACATATCAAATGCTTTTACGAAACTTCTTTTATACTTTTATATTGTCAATTGCATGCCTAGAGATGTATAGTTATATAAGTAATGTTTGAAGGACCTAGGAAGGCTAACCCGCCTTATTTCCCTTTGCCCATTGGGATGTGGTCTGGTAGGATATCGGGTATCCGTCTGGAGGTAGTTTAACTATTAGTTATATATCATGTGTACATATATAGTCATAAAGGTTCTTCCAGTCAATTCAATACCCTGGGTGGCGGGGGTATACTCCCATGTTCATACGTATAAGTTATATTACTAGTAAACTACAATAGGCGTAGTTTAGGGTTTTACTAATACTAATACTAGTACAATGAATCATACAAAGAGTCAGTTCATACATGAGTCATAGCTTATAGTGATGCGAAACAAAGATAATACATAGTGATGAGAAACAAACATAATACATAGTCATGAGAAACAAACATAATACATAGTGATGAGAAACAAACATAATACATAGTTATGAGAAACAAACATACAGGCTAGACAGAGGAAGAACACACAATACAGCTAGCACATACATTACATATACTTTACATTTAGTTATGTGAGCAATTAAACGGGTCATGGCACTACCTGCCATGACGATTTTTGTATCCAGAAGCTTCTTAATTGGGGAGCATATGAGTTTGCGTATAGATCTATACTGGATTGACTATCCTACACCTTGCTGCTCGCTACAGTGGGACTTGCAAGTCTACGGGTGCCAAATGTCATTTCTTACAGCATCTTACTTCGTCATTTTACTATTGAGTCGATATCAGGGTACAGGCCGATCACATGGTACTTTAAATAACAATTGGTTTATGCTAGGTAGTACAGAAGTAGTTACTTAATACAACACTACAGTACTATAATATTTTTCCCTTTACATTCACTTCGTGAACATTCACACGATGCACGGTAATGTAAAAACTATATTTTTGGTTAATGATAGTCGGATTTGGGAAATTACACACTCTTACAGGAGACACACACAGTTACTAGATGCCTTGGTAGAAGGCTACTCTTAGTAGGAAACATAGGGTTTTCTAGGATAGTTCAAAAAAATACAAACTTTACAAAACTTATACGTTACATCTTACAAACATCTTACAAATGCTTTCATACAAACTCAGACACTAATATACTTATGATCTCACCAGCTTTAAAGTTGATACTCGCTTTCATAATAACTTGTATTCTTAGGTCACCTGTAGACAGGTACCAGTGCCAAGTTTTTTAGAGGATGGAGCTTGTTCAAGACTCCTATTCAGTTTTGATGTACTTTTTGGTGTCTATATAACTTGACAGAACACACTTGTATGAAATTATATTATTAATGCAATGGATGACGTTGTTGCTTGTTTACTACTTTGTATTGTTGTGATATTCTACATGACATCCTCCACCCCCGAATGATTCCGCCGCTCAGGTTTTGAGGTGTGACAGATTGGTATCAGAGCATTGTTTATAGTGAATTGAGTGTATCAACCCATAAAAGATATATGAACTATAAACACAAGCAGGATTAAAATACTCTGATTAAGATTTTATACTTTAAATAATAAAATATTTAACTAAGTATACATACCTGCATTCATACTAAAATCAGTGTCACTAAGACATAAAAACGTACTACGATTGTTGGACAACACAAGTAGACTTAGATACATATGGTCCACCCTGGGAAGATGTAGCCTGATCAACTACATTATCTGAGGAGTGACTAGCATGTGCCTAAGGATGGTTTTGAGGTTGCAAAAAGTCTAAAAACTTACCAACACTACTAGAATAAGAACAGTAGAACAAAACATTAAACTTAAAATACTATAGGAGTATTTTGTGTTACTATAATTACTTAACTAAGAACTAAAGGTCTTTATTGGAATGCCCTAGATAAGTATTGAAGTAACTGATAAAGATAACCTTATAATTATCTAGTTAACTCGTCTATTAATTATTTCCTTACCGCTTTTCTCGCATAGATATCATGGTTGGATTCCATCATCATGACGACCTGTACTTTCCACCCAACGGCAATGCTGGATAGCTTGAAGTAGAGTCCGATGATGAGCATCAAATTCCTTTGGATGATCATCAAGCAGAAGGCATCTTAGATGGATCTGACTCCGAGCCCAATGTCAACAACCTACCTCCAGTAGGTCAAGCCCTGAATAACAACCCCCGACCCACATTTCAACGACCCACACCTCTGTGGGCAACAAACTTGAATACATCGAGCCACGAACAGGGTCAACCCATTCCCAACAATGGAGACAGAAGTTTCTACAACCTCACCGAGGGAGGTTCTGCTGATAGGGTCCTACGTGTTATGGTTCGTAGGATTTCTCGGAACACAATATTGGGTCAATCAACTATCAATCGAGTCTTCGAGATTGACGCCAACTCTGGCATTAACACTGTCCGCATTCGCCAACTAGAGTCTGCTCACGAAAGGGATCTAGTTCACAATGCAACTCTTTAGAGGGAACTAACTGAAACCCGAGCTGAAGTCAGAGAACTTTGAGCTCAGCAAGCAAGAGCTGATAGGCGCATGAGGGACATAGAATGTCTCCAGTCGGGATCAAGAACTCACTCTGGTAGTTCTCGTCGCCGATAGATTCCCATCAACTTCTTTCTTTTGGATATAACCTAGTTATGTAAAACTCTGGTCTAATTCCCTATCTTTGTAAATCATAGGCCTGTTAGGTCTTGGTTAGGTTGTAATTCTGTTAAAATTTTCGCATTTTGGTTGATGTAAGACCTCCTTCTGTTGGCCGTTTTTCCCGAACTTGTTACATCTGTAATTCCAGTAATATTGCAAGGTACCTAATCTTATGGGAATTATTATCCAAATGTGATCATCTATTAGTTCTAGATCTACATTCAATCGTATTGTTGGGCTATGATGAGTTAGTCGATGAGACATTCTCATCAATTCTCCCATTAAATTCTTATCAATGATTTCATCTTCATAAATTTTTAGATCAAAAATGCCGCCTCACAGAAATCCAAGGAGAAACCCTAATAACGAAACACCACCTCCTCCACCTCCTCAACCACCTACTCCTCAGTTCAACACGACATCTCTAAATGCTGCCGTAGTTGCGGCTGTGGCTACAGCCATGGCTCAATATCATTCATCTGGTTCCACTGGAGGAGGAACTCCTGTCCTGTCAACTCATGGTCAAATCCCGGTGTGCTTGAAAGAGTGCTCCTACAAGGACTTCACCAACTGTAAGCCATTTTCCTTCAAGGGGACTGGGGGAATCATTGTCCTCTCGCAATGGTTCGAGAAAACCGAATCAGTTCTCGAAATCTACTCGTGTCCAGAGGAGAGCAAGGTCAAGTTCGTTGCTTTCACCTTTGAAACCAAAGGCCTAACATGGTGGAATAGCCATGTTAAGTCGCTATCTCTCATAGCGGCTAATGCTATGGGCTGGGATACCTTGAAAGACCTCATGATTGAGGAGAACTGCCCGAGGGGTGAGATCGAGAAGTTGGAGGAAGAACTGTGGAGCCTAACCATGAAGGGCACCAACATAACCGCCTATACCGCCAGATTCTGCGAATTGGTGGCCCTCTGTCCCAACATGGTTCATGCGGAGGGAAAGAAGACTGAGAGATACATATGGGGGCTGGTGCCAGCATACCAGGGAAATGTCTTGGCATCACACCCACTACATTTGATAGTGCCAAGAGATTGGCACAACGGCTCACAAACCATGGGGTTCATACCCCGGTCGCAACAACAACTACCCTGGCCATCTCAGAACCCGCAACAACCACTGATTCCAAGCGGAAGTTTTGAGGTGACAAAAAGAAGACAAAGGCTGCCAAAAATCAGCAGGTCGTGGCAGTACATGCTGCGATAACACCTACCGCTGCTGCTCCGGTAAACCAGTATGCTGGAAGTTTGCCCAAGTGCAACAAATGCAACTTCCCTCACGTCGGTGCCTGCCGGGAAATGCAGTGTTTGAACTGCAGCAGAAAGGGGCACACTGCCCATTTCTGTAAAGCTTTGGCGAAGCCAATCAACCAAGTCCCCAGTGTAGGAGTGGGCCATGCTTGCTACGGATGTGACGAGGTAGGCCACTACAAAAGTAACTGCCCGAAAGCAGGGTTTGCTGGTGGAGTGGCAAGAGTTCTGGTCATAGGTCATGAGGAAGCGGTAGCCGACCCCACAGTGCTCACTGGTACGTTTCTCCTCGATAACGTTTATGCATGCATTCTATTTGATAGTGTAGCGGAGAGAAGTTTTGTGAACCAAAAATCTGCTCATTTATTTAAGCAAAAATCACGAGCACTTAATGAACCGTTCACTGTAGAAATGGCTAATGGCAAGACAGAGAGCACTAGCAGCATATTCATAGGGTGTACCCTAACTTTAGATAGCCATTCATTTTCGATCGATCTCATGCTGGTCTCAATTAAAAGTTTCGACGTCATTATTGGCATGGATTGGTTGAGTTCTCATCGTGCCGACATCATGTGTTATGAAAAGGTTGTTCGCCTAAATCTACCGTCTGGCGAAACCCTAATATTATACGACGACAAACCCGACACGAACCTTCCTATCATCTCGAGCATTCAAGCTCAGAAATTCTTGCAAAAGGAATATCGAGCATTCCTTGCTCATGTGGTTGATGTGAGCCAAGAAACGAAAGGCATTCAGAAGATTCCAGTAGTACGTGACTTTCCCGACATCTTTCCAGAAGAACTCTCGGGATTACCTCCGCAACGTCAAGTCGAGTTTCGAATCGACTGAGTTCCAGGGGCTACCCCCGTAGCCAAATCACCCTATCGTCTAACACTTGCAGAGATGCAAGAATTTTCCTGTTAACTTAACGAACTTCTCAACAAGGGCTTTATAAGACCAAGATTCTCACCCTGGGGAGCTCCAGTCTTGTTCGTCAAAAAGAAGGACGGATCATTTCGTATGTGCATCGACTACAGGGAGCACAACAAACTTACCGTCAAAAATAGTTATATGTTGCCTCAAATCGATGACTTATTTGATCAACTTCAAGGGGCGAACTTCTTTTCAAAAATCGAATTAAGATCCGGATAACACCAATTACGAGTTCTAGGGGAGGATGTTCCTAAGACAGCCTTCCGAACTCGTTATGGGCACTACGAATTCATAGTGATGCCGTTCGGATTAACGAACGCGCCCGCAATATTCATGGACTTAATGAATCGGGTGTGTCGTCCTTACTTGGATCAGTTCGTCATCGTCTTCATCGATGACATACTTATCTACTCTCGTAGTAAGGGGGAGCATAGTCAACATCTGCGACAAGTCCTCGAAACATTACGTTCGGAGAAGCTCTACGCAAAGTTCTCGAAATGCGAATTTTAGATTCGACGAGTCGAATTCTTAGGGCATGTGGTTAGCGAAGAGGGAATACACATGGACCCTTCCAAAATCAAAGCCATTGAGAATTGGGCAGCACCGAAGATGCCTACAGAAATTTGTCAATTTCTAGGCCTCGTTGGCTATTATCGCAGGTTCATTCAGAAGTTCTCCCACATAGAGAAACCTCTTACAACACTGACCCAGAAAGGTGTGGCCTTTGACTGGGAAGAGAAGTAGGAGAGAGCATTGCAAACGCTCAAACGAGCCTTGTGCACCACACCAGTACTATCCCTCCCTGAAGGGATAGAAGACTTCATAGTCTATTGCGATGCATCGAATCAAGGGCTCGAATGTGTTCTGATGCAACGAGGTAAGGTCATCGCCTATACCTCAAGACAGCCGAAGACACATGAGGTCAACTACACGACCCACAATCTTGATCTAGGAGCAGTTGTGTTTGCTCTGAAGATCTGGAGACACTACCTATACAGTATAAAGAGAACTTTATTTACAGACCACAAAATCATGCAACACATATTCGATCAGAAGGAGCTCCACATGAGACAACGACAGTGCATCGAGCTACTCAGTGATTACGAATGCGAAATTTGTTGTCATCCGGGTAAAGCCAACGTAGTAGCTAATGCCCTAAGTCGAAAGGAATATTCTGGTCGTAGAGTCAAATCATTGACTATGACTATCCATTCACACTTGTCCACACAAATTAAGGTGGCTCAGCTCGACTCTTTGAAGTCTGAAAACATGGAGGGTGAATCCCTGAGAGGAATGGATAAGAACTTGGAGGTTAAGGGTGGCGGAGCTTATTATTTTGTGGACCAGATCTGGACCCTGAAACTACGTGGTTTCAGAGACTTGGTCATGAACGAGGTGCACAACACTCGTTATTCCGTGCACCCGGGTTCAGATAAGATGTATCTGGATCTTAAAAAGTTATATCGGTAGCCTAACATGAAAGCAGAAATTGCTACCTTCGTGAGTAAATGCCTTACTTGCGCCAAGGTCAAGGTCGAATACCAGAAACCCTCCGGTCTACTACAGCAGCCGGAGATACCAGAATGGAAGTGAGAGCGGATTACTATGGATTTCATAACCAAGTTGCCCAAGACAACGGGTGGACTTGATACCATATGGGTCATCATCGATAGATTGACCAAGTCTGCACACTTCCTGCCGATCAAAGAAATAGACAAGATGGAGAAGCTTACAAGAACTTACATTAGGGAGATTGTACAACTTCATGGTGTTCCCTTATTCATTATCTCGGACAGAGATAATAGATTCACTTCGAGGTTCTGGCAGTTGCTACAAAGTTCCTTAGGAACTAGGCTGGACATGAGTACAACCTACCATCCACAGACAGACGGGCAAAGTGAGAGAATTATACAAACCCTGGAAGATATGTTGCGAGCCTGTGTGATCGACTTTTGGAAAGCATGGGATACTCATTTACCCCTTGTCGAATTTTCCTACAACAACAGTTATCACACGAGCATAAAGGCTGCTCCATTCGAGGCACTCTATGGCCAAAAGTGCGGATCCCCTCTATGCTGGGCTGAGGTGGGTGATACCAAATTAACTAAAGGACGAGTTCCTGACAGCACTCTCACATGTCCAGAGATCATACGAGAAATGACGGAGAAGATCGTTCAGATCCATGAACGATTAAAAGCCTCCAGAGACCGACAGAAAAGCTACACTGATAAATGAAGGAAACCGTTGGAATTCCAGGTGGGTGACCGTGTTCTATTAAAGGTCTCATCATGGAAGGGTTTGATACGCTTCAGAAAGCATGGAAAGCTAAATCCAAGGTACATTGGGCCTTTCGAGATTCTCGCAAGAATCGGCCTTGTAGCTTACAAACTTAACTTACCGTGCGAACTCAGTAACGTACATTCTACCTTCCATGTATTGAACTTGAAAAAGTGTCTGTCCGACGAGACTCTTGTAATCCCACTCGATGAGATCGAGATCAACGAGAGCCTTAACTTCGTGGAAGAACCAGTAGAGATCATGGACCGAGAGGTCAAGCAAACGAAACAAAGCCGTATCCCGATAGTGAAGGTTCGCTGGAACGCAAAGCGGGGACCTGAATTCACTTGGGAGCAAGAAGATCAGATGAAACTGAAATATCCTCATCTTTTTACTTAGTTAGTTGTAATAAATTAATTGCTTAAACTTTAATTTCGGGACGAAATTCCCTCTAACGGGGGGATGATGTGACAACCCGAAATTTTCATTTGGTCAAACTGTAAAGTCAATCACTTCAAGTTATAAGTCAAGTTCATTTTTATTTGTTTTTAGAAAATTTAAATTTCGTTTGATTATTTTATTAGTTAATCTTTAAACGAACGGGTGAAAGGAAGTGTCATCTCGAGTCTTGAAATATCAAAACTGCAAGTACCACGTAGTTAAGAAATTCACGGCCAAACATTTATGTATGGGCCAAAAATTCTTCCAAAAACCATAAACTCATGCCATAAGCATGAGTTTACTCCCCAAATTACCTCATTTCTTACTTTCAAACTCAAGAGCAAACTCCAAACACACTCAACTACCATCCCAGTTTTCACCCGATTTCCTGAAAACGTAAGTACTTCTTGGATTGATTTGTTGTTATATCATAACAACTAGTGATTATACATCTTTTAATCCATCAAATTTCGTGTTTTGATTAGATTTCCAAAACACCAAGAACACCAAGAACACACACTAGTGTTCTTGGACTTTTAGCTCATTTCAAGCTTCTAACTAGTAAGCGCTTCTACCCTAGTGTATTGTAAAGCTTATTAACTTGCCAAACATCAAGAAAACACCCCAAGAACACCAAGAGTAAGGTGTTCACGGCCCAAGAAGTTATTGGACCGTGAACCCCAACCAAAAGTGCCAAAGTGTGCATTAACTCTTCATAAGCCTTGGAACCTAACCTAGAATCATTCCTTGTTATGTTTAGGACTAGCAAACATCAAATTACCATAATCCTTAAGGTTTTACGGTAGTAAACCCAAAAGAAAATGGTCTTAGGGCTGTGAACTCTCGAAAGGGGGGAATTAGTTCCCTAATCTCTTCCAAAGGCTTAACCATCAAGTAGAAATTCTTCTAAGGGTCTTGTAAAGCCTCAAAACATCAAGTGGTCAAGCGGATATGATCTTACGACCATAAACTCATTTGTTGAGGACCTTAGAACCATAAACTTCCTTAGGGAGTTTTCCTTGAACCCTACACTCACTAGCTCTACCCTACAACACTTGGTTGCAACCCTTGTGATCTTTAACACTTGAAACAAAGTGTTCCCATGTTCTAGAGTGTCTTAAATTAATTTATTAGAGATAAAGGGCCTAATTAGTTATTTATATATTGATTATATGATAAATAGGCTCATTGTGTGTGTACAAGTCTCCACTTGTCACCTAGCATCGTATCCGACACTTCAATCCAATCCACTCACTACAGGTAAATTCATACCCCTTAATTAACCTTTTAAATGTTTTTAAATGTTTATAAATGCTTTTATGGGGGGGGGGGGGGGGACTACAAGTAAAGTTACGATAGTTATTATCTCAATCACATGTGATTAATAACTATCAACAAGTGAATCTCTTACTTTCAAACTGTTTTACTAAATTGTTTTACTTCAAACTGTCTTAAAAAAACTCTTTTACATATCAAATGCTTTTACGAAACTTCATTTATACTTTTATGTTGTCAATTGCATGCCTAGATATGTATAGTTATATAAGTAATGTTTGAAGGACTTAGGAAGGATAACCTGCCTTATTTCCTTTTCCCCGTTGGGATGTGGTCTGGTAGGATATTGTAACACCGTAAATTTAAGGCAAAATTTTCATTTTATTTAATCAAATTAATATTAAAACACTTGTTTAAAATCTCATACACATTTGGATTACAAGAACATAGTTCCATTTTCACTTAGTAGAAAACCAGGATCCTCCAGAATACAACTCTTTCTTTGGTGTGTACAATCAAGCCGGTGCCATCCCGCGTTACTGAAAGAACCTGAAACAACATAACATAAAACACTGTAAGCACAAAGCTTAGTGAGTTCCCCAATATACACCTTACGCACATACGCCTTTCCAGGCCCTGACCTTCCGGTCCCTGCACAATGCCTTCCGGCCCATGAGATAATCGCCTTCCGGCCCATAACGTATTCAGCACATAATACATTTACTCTAACACATAAAGCACATATATCATATATCATACCTGACCTTTCTGTCACATAACACTTTGCCTTCCGACCCACATATAAACATGCATATCACGCGTAGCAACTAACTTTCCATTTATAGCACATAAACATAACACCTAACATATTCGACCTTCCGGTCACACATTCAAACCCTTCCGGGTACAGTATAGTGAGAAAACTCACTTCGTGGATAATGAAAGCTAGCAACTCCTGAAATCACTCGCACTCGATCCGCCGAGCTACAGACTCCCTATAATATCATATAACCCATATTAATACTCTTATCATTCAAGACACTGACCTTAAGAATTTACACACAGGTCAACTCTGGTCAACGGTCCACGGTCATCTCGACTGGACTCGGCAAGTACCCTGGCGACTCGGCGAGTCTAGTCGTGCTCACAATTTCCTGGATGTTCCCTTTCTACTTGTCGAGTATCTCACTTGACTCGACGAGTTCCTCGTGGAAGAATCGCGGGGCCACCCCGACTCCACTCGCCGAGTCTGAAGAACAACTCGGCGAGTCCCAGTAAATCTTCAAGCTACTCGCCGAGTCTGTTCATCGGACTCGGCGAGTCCATGCCATGCAGTCGACCAAACTGCTTCCTAACGTCAGAATTGTTCCGAAATACACAAGCATGGGACCTTCTGGACCTCTAAGGTCCTAATACAGGGTTATATTCGTTTTGGTAACAATAATATGATCCATCTAATCATCAAATGGGTTCCATAAACCCTAACTCCATATATACATCAATCACAGAAGAATATAATCCGAGTTATTACCTGAATGATGTACTTTCGGTGTCCCCAACCTCAGAACTCGAATCCCTTGTAGTTCCTTTGGCCAAAACCCTTCTCTTCCTTGCACAACAATTCCTTCGAGGTCACCAATGGCCTTCAAGCTTGCTCTAGATGCCACAGCCGCTTAGGGTTCTTCTCAATCGGCTAAAAGACGGACAATGACGGCATAAGGTCCCTTATATACGTCCCAAACTGAACGGCTAGGGTTTTCCGCTGATCAGCGTCGACTCGCCGAGTCCATGATGGACTCGTCGAGTCCAGTCGCGAACCCGCGACCAAGTCCGTGCTCCTACTCGGCGAGTCAAGCTCCAACTCGCCGAGTCCCCCCTCTAAAATACCCCAAAATGTGATTTAACAATACTTCGAGATTTCGGGCTGTTACAATTCTCCCCCACTAGGAACAGACTTCGCCCTCGAAGTCTCACTCTGAAATTAGTGCCGGATGCTGCTCCCGCATCTCACGTTCCGGCTCCCCAGTCACTTCCGATCTCTTCCGAGGTTACTACCGAACCAATACCAGAGGTACCTCCTTGTTCCTCAGAACCTTGATCTTCCGATCCCTGATGGCCACTGGCCTCTCATCGTAACACAGGCTCGCATCCACTTAACTGTTCTTTAGTGGAACCACTGCTGACTCATCGGCTATACACTTCTTCAATTGCGACACATGAAAAGTGTCATGGATCCATCCCAATTCCGTTGGCAGCTCCCAACGATAGGCCACCCGTCCTACCTTCGCACCTTCACGAAAAGGCCCAACATATCGGGGCCCCAATTTGCCCCTCTTCCTGAATCGGATCACCCCTTTCCAAGGAGAGACCGTCAGAAGTACGAAGTTGCCGACCTGAAACACCTGCTCGTAACGGCGTCTGTCTGCATAACTTTCCTGTCAACACTAGACGATCATTATCCTCTGTTTAACCTGTTGCCTCTGCTCCGTCGACTAAAGCACGATCTCTGTACTGTCCACCACTCCCTGTAACCAAGAATTACCCAAGATGCAACTCTGCTCTAAATCTCAACGATCACTCGACCCATAAGGGTTAGCAGACCATAAATCACCGGATCCCCGATCCTAAGCCCTCTTTATCCATTTCGGAACAACTGAGGGACCCATTCTCAATTCTCAGAGCAACTCTCACGAGTTCTCCTCTTGCACTCGCATGCACATGCTGCACTAGCCCCAACATACCTTCTTCTTCCTTTATCTAGGGAAATCCGCTTGACGACCTTGCACTACTCCATGTATCGCACATGTTCTGGATCTGCTCGCAAGGACTCTCGGGTCCATGCGTTACCTCTCCTCAGCAAATGAGGGTCCGACACCACCTCCTATGATGGCTGCTGATATGAGACAACTCAACCAAGGATCAATACGTACCGCGACTTCCTCAGAAATCGAATGTACATGCCCGAAGCATGTCTTCGAGCGTCTAGATCGTTTACTCTCTCTAAAGTGTCCTCAGATGTCATCATGATAAGCTCCTTTCCCATATTCCTCCTCAAGACTGAGTACTGGATCAGCTTTTGGCTCCACATATGAGTCCCCAACTGTCACCCATCTCATAACCCAGATATTCCACTAACTTTCTCCCCGTGACCACTATCCCGACCCAGTGACACGCAAGTCACAAAATTCTCTTTTCCTCGTGCGAGTAATACAATCCAACCGAGGATCGTCTCAACTCTAATCTCTGGGTTCTGCTGCGCATGTTCCTCGCGTATCTCCCCGCATCTCCCGACAGGGACGGATACCCCCGCCTTGCCCCCGACTCAACATCTAGGCTCCAAGAACTCAATAATAGGACTACTCAAGCCCAAAACTCTTCCACACCATACACTGCTCGGAAAACATTCCAACATCGCATTCTCTTTCCATTTAATGAGTACTGCGACTCCACGCGGTATCACAACATCTTCTGAATAGTGAGTACTGCGACTCGAATATTCACCACAGACTATGGAGGCAATCAACATAACGAACGCCCATCTTGCGAAAATCCACTCTCTCAAATAGTCTCCTTGGATGTCCATACTTGAAGACTCCCATTAGATCCGCAGATACTTGATACGCCACACGTCGATTCAATTCAGGAATCCCGAATAACTCCGAAGTAAGGATATCATAACCGAATAGCCCAGAATACTGCCACAACCACTGATCTCCTGCCCCAAACATCATGTAGACCCAATAATACATTCTCTCTGAACTCCATAACTAGATCTTCATTTCCCACCTTACAACTTCGGTGCATCTAATTTTCTCGATTTGGAAAATGAGAAAACGCTGACGCTACGAAATATGCTGGTAATTCTCTGAAACCCTTCTTCCACGCTCAAAATCCAAACAAGGATACGCACACCGGCCCCAGAAGTTGGCTGCCCAATCATTCTCTATCTTCTTGCAACAACACCAATCACCTGTCATGAGTACATTCGTTCTCCTTCTCAAGTACTTCCCGCATTAACTCACTTTGACCTCTTCACTCGATCACCGACACCTCTGGTCTCATGATTTCTTATAGCATATCTCTATACTTCACTTATAACCACTCTTGAAGAATCTTTGCTTCCTTATGTACTGCACCCGGTTCTCCCCCACTTAGGGTTCGAACCATCACCAATTAGCACTCAACCAACCCACGACTATTTTTTTTTTCCAGCGAAATCGCACCTGCTCCGAGGGAGTGCTACGCAACGCCCGATAATTCCCCCTTAAGGGAATCAATCGACCCCCTATACTCTGAATCTCTGATGAACTCCTCAAGAACTCCTCATCACGACTGTCTCTAATCGTTCCAAATCTCATACCAATCCAATACTAAGCATCTCAACTGCCCAATAACATCCCTGGCTCGTAGACTGCACCGCAGAATCGTCGTTCCTCTCGCCTCAACTCATCAACCAATGTTCCAACACCGGAAATTGTCCCAAGGACAGGGACCCACCCTCGACATAGACGAAAACTCTCTGCACTGCAAAACTCGACTGAACTCCCCACTGCTACCACTATAACACAGCCTATTATTCCCAATTAGGTGTATTGTGGTCCTCGACTACCTCAGTCCCAACTGACTGTCTGCTCACGATAAGTCACTGTCTCGCGGCACACATGCTCTCTGATACTCTGGGGAAAATCATCACCGATAACGACTTGCAGGGTGTACCCCCAAAATCCAAAACTGAAACGTCAGACCTCTCGTATCTTGCACACAACATAATTAGCAATACCCACCTAGAAGGTGACCTCTCCCTTATCGACTGATTGCTCAACTCAGATCGAAATTTTCCTCTCCCTTTAACTCCTTACCAAAATACTCTGATAGGCACTCGCCTTTCCTCTCGAAGGATGCCTCTCTACACTCAATCATGGTCTGCAGGCCTAAGGCCCATCGTGCCCGATCTCTACCTCATTGATCATGACCGGATAACAAGATAACCACAAGCATCATTCACTACTGACCATGGTACTCATCCCATGACATCCTTTCCCAATCTGCTCCGGTGTATGGTTCCCGAACCATAACCTCACCCCTCAATCTGCTCCGATGTATGATACTCGAACCACAACATCTATCCTCAATCTGTTCCGATGTATGGTACCCGGACCATAACATCACTCCGCAATCTGCTCCAATGTATGGTATTCGAACCACAATATCTGTCCTCAATCTGTTCCGATGTATGGTACCCGGACCATAACATCACTCCACAATCCGCTCCGATGTATGGTGTTCGAACCATAACATCACTCCTCAATCTGTTCCGATGTATGGTACCCGGACCATAACATCACTCTGCGATCCGCTCCGATGTATGGTGTTCGAACCATAACTTCACTCCTTAATCTGCTCCGATGTATGGTACCCGGACCATAACATCACTCTGCAATCCGCTCCGATGTATGGCGTTCGAACCATAACATCACTCCTCAATCTGCTCCAACGTATGGTACTCGAACCATAACATCACTCCTTAATCTGCTCCGATGTATGGTACTCGAACCATAACATCACTCTTCAATCTGCTCCGACGTATGGTACTCGAACCATAGCATCACTCCTTAATCTGCTCCGATGTATGGTACTCGAACCATAACATCACTCTTCAATCTGCTCCGATGTATGGTACTCGAACCATAACATCACTCCTCAATCTGCTCCTTAGGACCTCCAGAATACTCCCTGTATCAAGTATGGGTCCTCTGCTTTCAGTAGTACGGGCCCATACTACCTGCCACATCTACCCATACTTTCCACACGGACCATCCCAGAGCTCCTAAGTAGCTGCTCGACCTGCTCTTTCACCAATCCCATCGCACGTGCTCGCTCCCCAGCGAAATCCTCTACTCTTTCATCGCACTTATCCGGCTAGGTTTACTCCCTAGTCTCTTCCGCCATCCTCCCACTTCTTTGCCATCAGCTGCTGAAGAGCTCCTAATGATTCCAGCCATCTACCTCCTGAATATCGTCATACTCACTTAGTAGCTGACTCCCATCATCGAGAATTCCACAAAGCACAAAGCAAGCAGCATTCGAGCATCGAAGAATATATAGGACTCCCTATCTGTGATAGCTCCACCTTCCCGGCTCGTCCTCGGAAGTACCACTGAACTCTGTAGCTCTACCCCTCGTGCGTTCTAACTGGGTACTCTCATTCATCACATATTCAAAAGCA
The DNA here is from genome assembly GCF_052625555.1 of Lactuca saligna. NCBI lineage: Eukaryota > Viridiplantae > Streptophyta > Magnoliopsida > Asterales > Asteraceae > Lactuca > Lactuca saligna. The sequence continues at coordinate 210,598,647 of NC_136419.1, forward strand.
TAACGCATATATAACATAAACCCTAGGCTAAGGCATCACAAATCAGGCCATTCTAGTCCTAAGATATGAAATACCTAGCCTGTCTCTAACATGCAATAATATCTCATAAGTGCATAATAAATATTTCATAACTCAAAAGTAAGGGTATTTTGGGAAATCACCGTCTGGCTCTGGCTGATTGTACACACTGCTCTTTCTTGCTTTCTCTTTGAACTCTTATTCACTTTTTAGAAAACTATTTATTTGAAAACTTTTTCTTATTTCCTCGGTTTGAGTCCAGATTTACCCATAGACGCATCCGAATCCCTCAAACCAAGGCTCTGATACCAATTTATAACACCGTAAATTTAAGGCAAAATTTTCATTTTATTTAATCAAATTAATATTAAAACACTTGTTTAAAATCTCATACACATTTGGATTACAAGAACATAGTTCCATTTTCACTTAGTAGAAAACCAGGATCCTCCAGAATACAACTCTTTCTTTGGTGTGTACAATCAAGCCGGTGCCATCCCGCATTACTGAAAGAACCTGAAACAACATAACATAAAACACTGTAAGCACAAAGCTTAGTGAGTTCCCCAATATACACCTTACGCACATACGCCTTTCCAGGCCCTGACCTTCCGGTCCCTGCACAATGCCTTCCGGCCCATGAGATAATCGCCTTCCGGCCCATAACGTATTCAGCACATAATACATTTACTCTAACCCATAAAGCACATATATCATATATCATACCTGACCTTTCTGTCACATAACACTTTGCCTTCCGGCCCACATATAAACATGCATATCACGCGTAGCAACTAACTTTCCATTTATAGCACATAAACATAACACCTAACATATTCGACCTTCCGGTCACACATTCAAACCCTTCCGGGTACAGTATAGTGAGAAAACTCACTTCGTGGATAATGAAAGCTAGCAACTCCTGAAATCACTCGCACTCGATCCGCAGAGCTACAGACTCCCTATAATATCATATAACCCATATTAATACTCTTATCATTCAAGACACTGACCTTAAGAATTTACACACAGGTCAACTCTGGTCAACGGTCCACGGTCATCTCGACTGGACTCGGCGAGTACCCTGGCAACTCGGCGAGTCTAATCGTCCTCACAATTTCCTGGATGTTCCCTTTCTACTCGTCGAGTATCTCACTTGACTCAACGAGTTCCTCGTGGAAGAATCGCGGGGCCACCCCGACTCCACTCGCCGAGTCTAAAGAACAACTCGGCGAGTCCCAGTAAATCTTCAAGCTACTCGCTGAGTCTGTTCATCGGACTCGGCGAGTCCATGCCATGCAGTCGACCAAACTGCTTCCTAACGTCAGAATTGTTCCGAAATACACAAGCATGGGACCTTCTGGACCTCTAAGGTCCTAATACAGGGTTATATTCGTTTTGGTAACAATAATATAATCCATCTAATCATCAAATGGGTTCCATAAACCCTAACTCCATATACACATCAATCACAGAAGAATATAATCCGAGTTATTACCTGAATGATGTACTTTCGGTGTCCCCAACCTCAGAACTCGAATCCCTTGCAGTTCCTTTGGCCAAAACCCTTCTCTTCCTTGCACAACAATTCCTTCGAGGTCACCAATGGCCTTCAAGCTTGCTCTAGATGCCACAGCCGCTTAGGGTTCTTCTCAATCGGCTAAAAGACGGACAATGACGGCATAAGGTCCCTTATATACGTCCCAAACTGAACGGCTAGGGTTTTCCGCTGAGCAGCGTCGACTCGCCGAGTCCATGATGGACTCGTCGAGTCCAGTCGCGAACCCGCGACCAAGTCCGTGCTCCTACTCGGCGAGTCAAGCTCCAACTCACCGAGTCCCCCCTCTAAAATACCCCAAAATGTGATTTAACAATACTTCGAGATTTCGGGCTGTTACAGATATCGGGTATCCGTCTGGAGGTAGTTTAACTATTAGTTATATATCATGTGTACATATATAGTCATAAAGGTTCTTCTAGTCAGTTCAATACCCTGGGTGGCGGGGGTATACTCCCATGTTCATACGTACAAGTTATATTACTAGTAAATTACAATAAGCATAGTTTACGGTGTTACTAATACTAATACTAGAACAATGAATGATACAAAGAGTCAGTTCATAATGAGTCCTAACTTATAGTGATGAGAAACAAACATAATACACAGTGATGAGAAACAAACATAATACATAGTGATGAGAAACAAACATAATACATAGTTATGAAAAACAAACATAATACATAGTGATGAGAAACAAACATAATACATAGTGATGAGAAACAAACATACATGCTAGACAAAGGAAGAACACACACTACAACTAGCACATACATTATATATACTTTACATTCAGTTATGTGAGCCATTAAATGGGTCATGGCACTACTTGCCATGACCGTTTTTGTATCCAGAATCTCCTTAATTGGGGAGCATATGAGTTTGAGTATAGATCTATACTGGATTGACTATCCTACACCTTGTTGCTCGCTATAGTGCAACTTGCAAGTCTACGGGTGCCAAATGTCATTGCTTATCTCTTCTTACATTGTCGTTTTACTATTGAGTCGGTAGCAGGGTACAGGCCGATCACATGGTACTTTAAATAACAATTGGTTTAAGGTAGTTAGTACAACAGTAGTTACTTAATACAGAACTACAGTACTATAATATTTTTCCCTTTACATTCATTTCGTGAACATTCACACGATGCACGGCAATGTAAAAACTATATTTTTGGTTAATGATAGTCAGATTTGGGAAATTACACACTCTTATAAGAGACCCACACAGTTACCAGATGCCTTGGTAGAAGGCTACTCTTAGTAGGAAACATAGGGTTCTCTAGGATAGTTCAAACAAATACAAACTTTACAAAACTTATACATTACATCTTATAGATGCTTTCATACAAACTCAGACACTAATATACTTATGATCTCACTAGCTTTAAGGTTGATACTCGCTTTCATAATAACTTGTATTCTCAGGTCACCTGTAGACTAGTACCAGTGCCAGGTTTTTTAGAAGATGGAGCTTGTTCAAGACTCCTATTCAGTTTTGATGTATTTTTTGGTGTCTATATAACTTGACAGAACACACTTGTATGAAATTATATTATTAATGCAATGGATGATGTTATTGCTTGTTTACTACTTTGTATTGTTGTGATATTATACATGACATCCTCCACCCGCGAACGATTCCGCCGTTCTGGTTTTGGGGTGTGACAGTTTGCTTCTCTTGTAAAAATGAAGGTTTTTCCCAAGTACAACTATTATTTTCAAAATATACTTTACCTCATCCTTTATATGAATGTGTCACAAAATAAAGATAATAGGGAAAATTATATAATCATTGAAATCGTTTATGTGAATGTGTCACAAAATATATTCTACCTCATCATTTATGTGAACGTGTCACAAAATAAAGGTAAATAAGAAATCGTATCCATTCTTCTAGGATAAACACGACGTGGTAACTCGCCGAATAGTACAACCGAAGACATATGTCGATGTACAGTTTCCCACTGTAGCTAACAGCCGGGTGTAGGATGGTCAGTCCCATGGAGTATGTAGTAGTCCCCTTGTAATGTATGTTCTCTTCATATAGTATGTTCTCTTTGTATAGTATGTTCTCTTTGTATAGACTCATGAATGAACTGACTCATGTAGGAATAGTAAATAGTGACTCGTAAACTATACCTATTATAGTTTACTAGTAATGTAGTTATGAACTGACCTGTAGTGAGTGGTTTGGATGAACGAATGGTATAGGTGTAACGACATAAAATTCAAGACTAAAAATTTCTTTTAATAAAACATTACTTAAAGCAAAATCATCAATACAAAACATAAACAGAGTATTAATTTCCAAAGCATATGTTCGTTATCAGAGTAAAACATTCCCAGGTTGTCTAATCTACGGTGTGTGCCATGCGATCACACCGAGCTCTTCCCTCTGCTACTAGAAGTACCTGAAACCAAAACTGAAAACGTAACCACGAAGCTTAGTGAGTTCCCCACCCTACCACATACCATGCATAACCATATACTGCACATACTGGGCCATGCCCTCTATTCTTGGCCTCGCCCACTACCTCGAGACTCGCCCGCTATAACAGCCCCGCCACTCCAGGCCTCGCCTGGCTTCGACCCATGCTCGGATACAGATCTGTTTAACTTAGGCCTCGCTTGTCACTGAGCCCCGCCCGCTAAAATATATTAACACATAAGCATATAACAATACATAAGCATATAACAACACTTAAGCTAACATATACTCACAAATCCTGTCATGAGGCCTTGCCTATCTTGGTCCCCGCCCTTGTCCTGTTACTGATGAGTCATGGAACCCCATCTACGCCCTTACTGATAGTGTGATATAGGCCTAGCCCACATTCACTCTTTCCCTCACTTGGTCCTCGCCCCTGTTCTGTTGCTAATGAGATGTAGCACACCATCCACACTCTGCTATTGGTGAGATACGGGACCTCGCCCACACTCACTTCCCTACCAGGCACATACATGTATCACACAGACAACAAGTATAAACTATCATATAAACCATTCCTTGGGCACCCACCCGCTATCATTTAACCTCGTCCTGAATATCGTACTAGCATACTATGCCTAGGGTTAACCCCCGGGTCTTCCTACTCGTATCTACATGGGCTGACATTGTGGCCTTAGACCCATTCATACAAAGGGAAACTCAGCTGCACTTGCTGAACTTGCTGATAACCCCTCTGGCTGCTACCTGACAACTCTTTGAACTCCTTCTCCACTAGCTCCGCGAGCTACCATATCAATGCAACACTTAGTCTAACTGTCCACCGAAAGTCAACCAAGTCAACTCTAGTCAACGACAAAGTCCTGGTCAAGGTCAACCTTCCAGGTCAACCTTACTAGCTGAGTCTACCTACTGGCTCGCCGAGTTCACTGATTTCTGAGTCCTGACCTATCCAACTCACAGAGTCCCCACTCAACTCACTGATCCGAGTCTTAACTCGAAAGGGTTTGGGGTTTTGCGACTTGACTCGCCGAGTCCAAGAACTGACTCGCCAAGTCCAAGGCAATCTTCAACAGACTCGCTGAATTGCTCTGCCAACACGCCGAGTTCCTGCCCAACTTTATCCAAGTTGCCGAGTCCACCCGTGTGACTCGCCGAGTTGCACCAGTTCTTAATCCATACAGTGGCTTTTCGAGCCATGAAGGGGCTCCAACTCATAAATCCATACTCCCAAAGCTCAATCCTCACGTAAAGTTGCAAACTTTACGTCTAACTAATGAGATCTAGGCTCAAAACACTCTAGGGCTGGTTTTATGGACAAAAGGGCTTCACCGACTACTCATCTTCTGATGCTTTATGACATATTGGACCATCCCAACACTGGATCTAAAGTGGCAAGAACATATCTAGGCCCCAAACTCGAATTGGGTCTCAAACAACCATAAAACCCCTGAATCTCGTAACAAAAATAGATCTAGATACAAAGGAGGTAAGATGGCAGCTTATTACCTCCAAGATGAACATCAACTGAAGTAGATCCCGGATCTTTACCTCCCCTTTGAAGCAACCTTCTGGATCTTCAAGTTCCTTTCCAAACTTTCCTTCCTCCAAAGCTATTTCTCTTAAATGATGGAAGCTCACACGAAATCTAGGGTTTACAAGTTCTCTAGGATGATAAGGAGGCTGAGAGAGGGACATAACACCCATTATATAGGATACAATTCCCGGGATTAGGGTTTTCCTCGTTCAGACCAGACTTGCCGAGTCCCCTTAGCCGACTCACCGAGTCGGTCACTAATTCTTGAACCTGGACCCCGCTCGGACTCGTCGAGTTTCGCGCTGGACTCGGCGAGTTGACCCTTTAACTTAGGGTTTTCTTTCCTTCTTGGCCTAACTGATTTAGGGGTGTTACAACTCTCCCCCACTTAAACTAAACTTCATCCTCGAAGTTTCCTATGGCCAACTGCCTGCGATCTGCTTACCATACCCTGCTATTAATCCAACACTCGCTGCCTACTTTCACTGGCCTTTCACCCGGTCCTCCTAAAGACCATTAACCCTAGCGGATAATAATAATCTCGGGTCAACCCTGACCCTGAACATTTTGGAAACACAACTTACTCAACCGACAATCCTTCTGGTATTGTCCGAGTACTGCAACTGAACCCATAGGGGTCCATCCCCTCTTTCCTTATGCGTTTTGTTGCCTTCCCAAGGCGATGCTCCATAACCAACTATTTCCTTTGTCACTGTGAAGGTCCTATCCTTCACCAAATCCATTCCTCCCATTACCTCTAGTACGGGTCATTATCACCAGTATCCACTGGGCATTTCCTTCTACTATACTTTGGTGTCGAGCACCCCACGATTCACTAACTGAATTCCACCTTAGACTACTTACCAGCACTTCTACTGACTGAAAATTTATGCAACACCTTATCTGCCTTCCGGATGAATTGATACCACCCTGGTTCCTACCGATCTATCAATATCTGGATTACCGGCTCCCACCGGTTGCTAGTCCCAACACAACTCCTAGTCGCTCCCAGCGAATTTCGTAGGCACTTCGACTACCTCTAACTGCCCAATCTATTTTTCCATTCAGGAACTACAATCTTGGGATCCTCGATCCCCTATCCGACACTACGGTCCCTACCATGTCTCACCTATGCCACTAAAACTCACGGGCCTCGCCCACGGGTCTCACCCGCCTCTATCCTTCTAGTCTCACTTGTCTAACCACTCTCGCACGGGCCTCGCCCACGGGTCTCACCCAACCATACTACTGAGCAACCCTACTCTCAGGTCTCACCTATACTGCTACTCTCATACAGGCCTCGCCCACGTGTCTCACCCAACTACGTCCTGGAGCGGCCTCTCCCAAGGTCTCACCTTTCTAGGGCGATACAGGCAACTCCCTACTATTCTTATGCACTATCCATTCCTGATCCCTATTTGATCACTAGGAGATAAGGGCCCCACCCCAACTTTGCTAACGAATCTACTATGGAATGCTACGGATTACCCGCAGTCCTACATCACCTTCCATCTCTGAATGCTGGTGAATGCTATGGTTGCCCCGTAGTCTTACATCACCTTCCACCACTGACCGCTGCTGGAGGAAGCTGCAGCTCTCTCGCCACTCTACCATGCTTTAACCGGGATTCCCAACCACGTACTAACCATCGAACCCTGTACAACTTCTTTTCCTTCTCAGAGATCGCGCACTCATTCTGGACCTGCCTGCTATTACCATTGAACACTCGGAGGATTCTCCCCCACTTCGATCTTGGTTACACCTCACTGCTCAACGCTCGAAAAGAAAACCCAATGCCTGCTACCAATCCATAATCAATCTACTGAGGAACCCCAAGCTTACCATAGCTAGGGATCTAACTAGTCCATTTTTGATATTATATAGCTCCGAACTAGCGAGACATACCAAGTCCCTCCCAGTCATGATACAGTTACTGCATCCTAAGTAACCTTCTCCAATAGCGCACATCCCTTAACTACTATTTAAATATCCAAGGTATGTAGATGGCATATAACACGATCACAATCAAGCTGCACAAAGTAAAATACTCATACCGATAATGATGCAGAACCATAACAATATAATCATACACAACTAAAAGAACTGAAAACGGAAGTCGCATACCTGCAACGTCTGGCACTGCTCGCGTCTCCATGATAGTCATTTGAAAAGCCCTTCCTCCTACCGCAAGTGCCTCCGCGCGGCCCTGAAGACCGTCTGTGATCCTTAAGGTTGCAGGGGCAGGTGCCATTACCCGTCCTGCTGAAACCAAACTGGGGCACTGGGCCTTCTTGTGGCCCCGCTGGTTGCAGTGAAAACATATCAAATCGGATCCCTGTGTGGTGGTAGTAGTACAATCCCTGCTAAAATGACCAGTCCGACCACACTTAAAACAGCCAGACTCACCACCGCTACCACTCCTGCACGCGCCCCTGTGCGCCCTGCTACACTTCCTGCATCGACCGCGGTCCTAATAATCCCTCGGTCTCGAATCCGATCCCTTGGGCCTTTTGCGCGAACCCAAAACCGTTTGAATCTCATCCGGATTCCGCTTCCGGATCGGCTCCAAATCAATCTCCCTTTCTCTAGCTCGTGCAATCATATCCTCCAACATTTTGCAGCTGGACCTGCTCACAAACTGCCTAATGTCATTCCTCAACATCTCATGGTATCGGGCCTTCTTCATTTCCTCATCCGCGACATATTGTGAAACAAGAAGGGCCCTCTCCCTGAACTTGGTGGTGATCTCCGCCACAGTCTCAGTGGTCTGCATCAAATCCAGAAACTCACGTGCCAACTGCTGCACCTCAATAATTGGTGAAAACTCCACCTTGAACCTGGCTGAAAAATCATCCCATGTCATCGCGTCCAACGCAAAATCATCACCCAAAGCATGACCAATCTCTTCCCACCAATCCCTCACTCTGTCCTTCAGCAGACAAGAAGCGAGTCTGACCTTGTCCCCCTCGGGACACCAGCTCGTACAGAATGCATTGGCAACATCAGCCAACTGTCTGCTGCTCGCGATGGGGTCCCTAGCCCCATGATAATCTGGTACCCCACAAGCCCTGAACTCTCAAAATGTCAAAGTATGTGCTCCCATCAAAGCCATCATCTCAGTATGGAAGGCTCCCAGCCTCTCATCCAGAATCTCCAATATACCCTCCTTAACCATGCCAAAGATCACAGGAATCTGGTCTAGTATGTTGCGCGTAACCTTAGCTGATATCAACTCCCTCATTCGCTCCTCGAGCTGCTCAGCTCCTGAACCCGAGCCTGATCCCTCTCTGGCGCCTGATCCACCCACTGGTCTCTCTCGCAACGTCACCATGTTGCACATATAACACAACCACTATCAGAATACTTATCACCACTGCGAGACCAAACACATGCACTACCAGCTTCCCGGTCTTGTCTCGGCCTTTCCCGAATCGAGTACGGATCCTCAGCTTTCAGTAGTACGGGCCCATACTACCTTCCACATGTATCCGTACTTTCCTCAAGAACTGCTTCGACTCCACCAGGTCCCATTTCTACTACTACTGCTCCCAGCACTATGTCATTCTAGGCTTGTCCTAGGGAAACCTCTGACTCAAACCAAACCAGTCCTCAGCTGCTGAAGGACTCCTTGTGATTGCAATTATCCATTACTTGGATACCATCACATGTGACGAGGCTCAGATAATCCTTCGAGTAAAAGTCTCATCCCTACAATGGTTGGACTCAAACGAGAGCTGCACAATAGGGCCAAATCCAGCACTCTGAGATTATTCAACCCTGATCACATGTGATGTGACGTATCCACCTAATGACTAACTCCCGTCACTCGGAATCCCACAATGCACAAAGCAAGCAACATTCAGACAAGGTGAAAAATCTAACCATAACATACTCAAGCAATCATAATATCATACCAAGAATCTATACTAGCGTGCAACACAAACTCATAATCTCAGGCATAACCTAAACAGCCTATCCTACTACTATCTAATCAGCACTATCATGCAGCTCAAAGCACATATAACAGGCACATAAGGCATCCTCCCTAGACCCTTAGTCCTAATCTAGCATGTTGTTCTATTAACCGATATTCATAACAAAAACTTGTATGGGTATTTTGAGGTACTTACTTGAGCTCGGCTGATTGCATGCACCACACCCTTTTCTCTTATCAAAATTCTTTTCTTTCTGAATTCTTTTTGCTTTTCTAAAACTGTTTTCTATCTCAAAACTTTCTTTTTACAATCTGTCTTTTCATTTTGAAAACCTTTATACCAATTCCTCAGTTTGAGCTCAGACACACTCGAGAACATGTCTGTATCCCTCAAACCAAGGCTCTGATACCAACTTGTAACGACCCAAAATTCAAGACTAAAAAATTCTTTTAATAAAACATTACTTAAAGCAAAATCATCAATCTAAAACATAAACAGAGTATTAATTTCCAAAACACATGTTAGTTATCAGAGTAAAACATTCCCAGGATGTCTAATCTATGGTGTGTGCCATGCGATCACCCCGAGCTCTTCCCTCCGCTACCGGAAGTACCTGAAACCAAAACTAAAAACCGTAAGCACGAAGCTTAGTGAGTTCCCAATCCTACCACATACCATGCATAACCACATACTGCACATACTGGGCCACGCCCGCTATTCTGGACCTCGCCCACTACCTCGGGCCTCGCCCGCTATAATAGCCCTGCCTCGCCTGGCTTCGAGCCCCTCTCGGATACAGATCTATTTAACTTAGGCCTCGTCTGTCACTAAGCCTTGCCCGTTAACATATAATAACACATAAGCATATAACAACACATAAGCTAACATATACTCACAAATCCTTTGCTGAGGCCTCGCTTATCTTGGGCCCCACCCTTATCCTGTTACTGACGAGTCATGGAACCCCATCCACGCCCTTACTGATAGTGAGATACAGGCCTAGCCCACACTCACTCTTTCCCTAACTTGGGCCTCGCCCCTGTTCTGCAGCTAATGAGATGTGGAACACCATCCACACTCTTCTATTGGTGAGATACATGACCTCACCCACACTCACTTCCCTACCAGGCACATACATGTATCACACAGACAACAAGTATAAACTATCATATAAACCATTCCTTGGGCACCCGCCCGCTATCATTGGACCTCGTCCTGAATATCGTACTAGCATATTGTGCCTAGGGTTAACCCCCGGGTCTTCCTACTCATATCTACATGGGCTGACATTGTGGCCTTAGGCCCATTCACACAAAGGGAAACTCACCTGCACTTGCTGAACTTGCTGATAACCCCTCTAGCTGCTGCCCGACAACTCTTTGAGCTCCTTCTCCACTATCTCCCCAAGCTACCATATCAATGTAACACTTAAGTGTTGTTTGTTTTTTCTGAGGCAAAATATCTGCAGTCTGCGGACCACATCTGTAGACCTCTGCAGTAGAAGAGGTGGACCAAACGTCTGCAGTCTGAAAAAAGAAGACTGTTTGTTTTTTTAACATCTGTGGGCTATTAAAATAAACTGAAATCTAAATAAACTGATTTTTTAAAACTTCAAAGCAATTTTTTTATATATTTTTACGACTTTATTATAAATATATAACGAATCTAGATCAACTTTTATGTATTATTATATAAAAAATAAAAATAAAAATGGTATTAATTCACATACATATTTGATAAAAACCAACAACTTTGATTCAAAGTTATAAATAACATTATAATTAGTGATCAAAGAATTTGATACATAAATGGATGGAAATAAACTTCGATTTTTTCAATTAAAATCTATTAAAAATGTACGATAAATATTTTCTCGAGAAATTGATGATACTCTATTAAATAAAGTTTTACAAAATTTTGGCAAAAAAATATAAGAATATATTATGATTTTTTTTTCATATTTATATAAACAACTTCAACGACTATTATTATAATAAATTTTTATTTATAAATTTGTTAAAAATATCATGTTTGTATCGTCAAATGTTTTTTTTTAAGTTTTGTAATTTTTTTTTCAAATTGTTTATCATTAATAAAGTTGGAAAAAAATATAAACTAAAAAAAACTTACAAAAAATTAAGATATATATGTTTTTTTAGGCTAGAAGATGTCTGAAGATGTTAGAAGACTCTGGTCCACATCTGCGCCAAGAAGGAGCGCAGACATTTTTAGGTCTGCAGTCTTCAAAAAAACAAACAGTCTGCGAAGACTAATGTCTGCACGTGGTCTGCGCGGCGCAGACAGAAGAGGTCTCGCAGATCTGCAGACAAAAAACAAACACTACCTTAGTCTAACTGTCCCCCGAAAGTCAACCAAGTCAACTTTGGTCAACGACAAATTCTTGGTCAAGGTCAACATTCCAAATCAACCTTAGTCACCGAGTCTACCTACTGGCTCGCCGAGTTCACCGATTTCCGAGTCCTGACCTGTCCAACTCACAGAGTCCCCACTCAACTCACTGATCCGAGTCTTAACTCGAAAGGGTTTGGGGTTTTGCGACTTGACTCGCCGAGTCCAAGGCAATCTTCAACAGACTCACCGAGTTCCTGCCCAACTTCATCCAACTCGCCGAGTCCACCCATGTGACTTGCCAAGTTGCACCAGTTCTTAATCCATACAGTGGCTTTTCGAGCCATGCATGGGCTCCAACTCATAGATCCATACTCCCAAAGCTCAATCCTCACGTAAAGTTGCAAACTTTACGTATAACTAAAGTGATCAAGGCTTAAAACACTCTAGGGCTAGGTTTAGGGACAAAAGGGCTTCATCAACTACTCATCTTCTGATGCTTTATGACATATTGGACCATCCCAACACTGGATCTGAAGTGGCAACAACATATCTAGGCCCCAAACTCGAATTGGGTCTCAAACAACCATAAAACCCCCGAATCTCGTAACAAAAATAGATCTAGATACAAAGGAGGTAAGATGGCAGCTTATTACCTCCAAGATGAACACCAACTGAAGTAGATCCCGGATCCTTACCTCCCCTTTGAAGCAACCTTCTGGATCTTCAAGTTCCTTTCCAAACTTTCCTTCCTCCAAAGCTATTTCTATCAAATGATGGAAGCTCATATGAAATCTAGGGTTTACAAGTTCTCTAGGATGATAAGGAGGCTGAGGGAGGGACATAACACCCATTATATAGGATACAATTCCCGGGATTAGGGTTTTTCTCGTTCAGACCAGACTCACCTAGTCCCCTTAGCCGACTCGCCGAGTCGGTCACTAATTCTTGAACCTAGACCCCGCTCGGACTCACCGAGTTTCGCACTGGACTCGGCGAGTTGACCCTTTGACTTAGGGTTTTCTTTCCTTGTTGGCTAACTGATTTTGGGGTGTTACAATAGGATGCTAAGTGTCAAGTGAAGACTTGAGCATAGACATGGATCCTATTTAACATATATTGACAAATATATGTATCCAATTAGTCAATTAACAACTAATTAATCAAATAAAGACACCCTAAAACATGGATAACACTTAAATTCAAGTGCTAGGAGTACATTAGGGTTGCATCTAAGGGGTGTAGGACCTCTTAAAGGAGTTTATGGTCCAAATGGTACCAACTCATGAGTTTACGGCCCATGGTCATTTCCCCATGAGTTTATGGCCGTAAACTCATGGTATTAAGTACCATTTTGTGATTTGAGGTCTTATAAGTCATAAAGAAGTATCCTTACTTCAAGTCTAAGCCTTAGGAAGCATTAGTGGCACAATGGCACCACTTTATAGTGTTTACGGCCTAAGGACCATTTCTATATGAGTTTAAGGTCGTAAACTCTATGTGTTCTTGATCTTTTTGATGTTTAAGGTCCTAGACACTTCAAGGAAGTGATCTAGAATAGTATCCAAGGCTAAGGATAGGACTAGGGTTCACTTTGCCCCATCAAATAGGGTTTACAGCTCAAGAGCATGACTTGGCTGTAAACACCTTTGATATTGTGTTTCTTTGTGTTTTCTAGTTGAATAACAAGTCAAACAAGCCTTATAACACACTAGGGTAAGAATACCTTCAATAAAAGAGCTTGAAAGGGTGTTCATGGCCCAAGAACACTAGTGTGTGTTCTTGGTGAAATGAAGAATGCTTGAAAATCTAAACAAATGGAATGATTACATGGATGAAATTATGTAAGATCATTAGATTAATGAAGATACAAACTAAACAAGGAAGAAAACACTTACTTTCTTGAAGATTTTGAAAAAGAATTGGATGATACTTGAGAGAGAAATGGTTTCTAAACTTGAAAATGTGAAAACTGATAAAAATGACTAAGTGTCACTTATATAGTCCTTAGGGTTTATGGACCCCATACCATTTGGGTCGTAAACTCCAAACTCTTGGAGTTTTGGAACTTAAATGTTGCACACTTGACCCTAAAGTATTCTCTCTCCAGTTATCTCTTACAATACTAGGCTTTAGAACACTCAAACTGACTCCAAAAAGCTTAAAAGTTAGTAGAAACAGTTTTGAATCCTATTGAAGTGAATGGTTGTACATGATATAAATTTCGAGTTGTCACAGTATGCAACCTGACCCACCCGGGCCAAAACCCTAAAAGGGACCAATAAACATGGGGCCCAACTTGCCCCGCTTCCGGAACCTGATAACACCCTTCCAGGGCGATACCTTTAGGAGAACCATGTCGCCCACCTGAAATCCCAAGTCTGAACACCTCCTATCAGCGTAACTCTTTTTCCAACTCTGCAATGTCTGTAGTCTGCAACGGACCTGCTGGATTAACTCTGTGGTCTTGAGCACCACCTCAGTGCTCCCGATGACTCATTGACCGACCTTGCCCCAACACATCGGGGTCCTACACTTCCTCTCGTAGAGCATCTCGAAAGGAGGGCGGTCAATACTAGCGTGGTAACTGTTTCTATACGAAAATTCCGCCAATGCAAGATACGTATCCCAACAGCCACATAAATCTAGGACATACGCCTGAAGCATTTCCTCAAGAGTCTGAATCGTCCTCTCGCTGTGCCAGTCTGTCTGAGTGTGGAAAGCGGTGAAAAAATGAAGACGAGTCCCCATCTCGTCATGAAACCACTTCCAAAACCTGGAAGTGAACCGAACGTCTTGATATGATACTACTGATACAGGCACTCCATGTTGTGCTACTATCCTACACACATAAATATTAGCTAGTTTCTCAGCCGATGTACTCTCCTGGATTGGTATGAAATGCGCACTCTTGGTCAGCCGATCCACCACAACCCAAATCGAATCGACTCCACGTGTGGTCCTGGGCAGCTTAGTGATGAAGTCCATAGTGATATCATCCCATCTCCAAATGGGAATGTCTAATGGTTGCATCTTGCAGTGAGGCCTCTGGTGCTCTGCCTTTACCTTCCTAAAGGTCAGGCATCTCTCCACGTACCAGGCTACGTCCCGCTTCATGCAAGGCCACTAATAATCGGGTCGAAGATCTCTATACATCTTCGTTGCCCCTGGGTGGATGGAGAAACAAGACTTATGAGCCTCGTCCATCAATAACTATCCTACTCCGCCCTACTACGACACCCATACTCTCCCATGAAGGGTCAACAATTCTCGACTGTCATAGTCGAAAGAAGCTACTCGACCCACAATTCTCTCACACTTCTACCTCTCTTACTTTAGGCCCTCAACCTGAGCCTATTTAATTTGCTCCAACAAGGGAGTAATCACCATCATCCTTAAACAAATATCTCTAATCGGGGCTATAACCGCCTGGCAGCTTAGGGCGTCGGCCACTACATTGGCCTTACCTGGATGATAAAGGATCTCACAAACAAAATCCTTTACCACATCTAACTATCTGTGCTACCTCATGCTTAAATTCGGCTGATCCATGAGGTAACTCAAACTTTTGTGATCTGTGTAAATGGTACAATGGACCCCATAGAGGTAATGTCTCCAAATCTTAAGGGCAAACACCACCGCCTCCAGCTCTAAATCGTGCGTCGGATAGTTAGCCACGTGAGGCTTCAACTGTCTGGAGGCATACACTATCACATGCCCTCGCTACATCAACACTGCTCCCATCCATGTGATAGAAGTGTGACAATAGACTACAAACTCATCCACTCCATCTGGCAGGGTAAGAATCGGTGCCTCACACAAACGCTGTCTGAGGGTCTCAAATGTTTCCTGTTGCTGAAGCCCTAAGAGGAACACTACTAACTTCCTAGTTAGTCAGCTGAGCGGAAATTCTATCTTGGAGAAATCCTGAATGAATCTTCGGTAGTATCTTGCGAAACCTAGGAAGCTCTGAATCTCAAATGGAGACCTATCGACCTCCCACTGCATCACAGCCTCTATCTTGGCCGGATCTACTAGTATACCCTTCTGGTTAATGAGGTGCGTAAGAAATTGCACTTCGCGCAACTAGAACTCACACTTGGAGAACTTTGCAAAAAGTCTCTCCCTCCTCAAGGTCTCTAGCACCTCTATCTGGTGCTCCTTGTGATGCTCCTGAGTCTTGGAATAGACCAAGACGTCGTTGATAAACACTATCACAAATCGATCCAACATCGGTCTGCATACGCGATTCATGAGATCCATGAACGCGACTGGAGCATTAGTGAGCCCAAATGGCATCACCACAAATTCATAATGAACATAGCAGATCCTAAAAGCAGTCTTCTGCACATCTGCATCTCTGACCTGCATCTGATGATACCCGGAGTGTAAATCAATCTTTGAGAACAAAGACGCTCCCTGAAGCTCATCAAATAGGTCGTCCATCCTGGAAGTGGGTAACGATTATTCACCATCACCTTATTCAACTCCCGGTAGTCTATGCACATACGGTGCGACCCGTCTTTCTTCTTCACAAACACGATCGGGGCTCCCCAAGGTAAACTGCTCAGCCTGATAAAACCCTTGTCTAGTAGCTCCTGCAACTGCGTAGACAACTCATGCATCTCTGGAGGAGCGAACCAATATGGTTCCTTGGCTATCGGAGCCGCACTAGGAACCAGGTCAATCCTGAACTCAACCTGTCTCTGGAGGTATCCTAGGAAAATCCTTCGGGAATACGTCAAGGTAGTCTTGCACTACTGGCACATCTTCGATTGTCGTCTTGCCCTTCTCCCAGGCATCTAATACATAGGTGACGAACCCCGCGCAACCCTGCTGAAAGTAATGCCTCGCTCTCGCTGCTAAACAAAGAATCAGTCCGCGTTGTGGCCTCTCGCCTTGAATCACTAACTCTCCCCCTCTGGGAGTGCGAACCCTCACTAACTTCAGTTCACAATCAATCACTGCCCCCATTGGGGCTCAGCCAATCCGTGCATACTATGCGCTTGTTCCCTCGCAAAGGAATATGAACCAGGTCTACCAAAAACTGCTCATCAAATAACCGAAGCAAACACCCCTTATGCACTATTGCGACCCTGACGATCCTGTCATCAACTATCTCGAACTCAAGTGGACAATCCAACTCCCCCGGAGCTCTTCTAAGCCTATTGCTAAGCGCAAGCGAAACAAATGATCGGGTAGCCCCCGGATCAAACAAGACTGTAGCTGAAATGTCGTCCACTAAGAACGGCCCTATATAAAACATATAACCATAAGAAACAATTCATAACAATAGAAAGATAAAAGGAAGATACATAGCCATTACTACATCAGAAGTCACTCGTGCCTCCTATGCTGTCATCTGAAAAGCCCTACTCTTCGCCACTAGCACCTCACTCCGGCCCTAACGGCCGTCTATAATCCTCAATGTTGCAGGGGAAGGTGCTACCAGCTTCACTGCTATTGTCAAACTGGTACACTAGGACTTTTTATGTCCCCTCTGATTGCAATGGAAGCAAATCAGATAAGATGTTGTGGTGGTGGTGGTAGTTGCTGTAGAATCTCTGCTCATATGTCCGGTCCGGCCACACTTGTAGCAACTTGGACTCCCTGCCTTGCACGCCCCATCGTGCAATTTCCCACACTTGCCACACCGACTGTGGCCCTATTGTCCTCTAGATCTGTGATCTGATACATTGGGCTTTTTGCCCGAACTCCCAGTGCCAGATACCGCCTCTGGCTTCCTCTTCTTCTCCATCTCTAAATCAATCTCTCTCATGAGCCCTAGCAATCATGTCATCCAGTGTTTTACAGCTGGAACAGCTCACAAACTAGTGGATATCACTCCGCAACATGTCATGATAACGAGCCTTCTTCATTTCCTCGTCAGTTGTGTACTAATGAACAAGAAGATCCCTCTCCCTGAACTTGGTGGTAATCTCCGCCATTGTCTCTATAGTCTGAGTAAGATCTTGAAACTCCCTGGCTAACTGTTGCATCTCAATAACTGGTGCAAACTCGGCTCCGAACCTGGTAGTAAAATCAGCCCAAGTCATCGCATCAAGAGTGGCGTCATCTCCAATGACTTGTTCGATCTCTTCCCACCAACTTGTGCCCTGTCCTTCAGAAGATAGGATGCTAGTCTGACCTTGTCCCCTTCGGGACATCTGCTGGTGTGAAATGCATTGGCGAAATATGCTAACCATCTGGTACTCGCAATGGGGTCCCGCGCGCCATGATAGTCAGCAGCTCCACAAGCTCTGAATTCCCTGAAAGTGAGTGTGCGCGACCCCATCATGGTCGCCACCTCAGCACGGAATGTGCTCAACCTCTCATCCATGAGCTCCAAAATACCCTCCTTGATTGAACCAAAGATTATAGGAGCCTACTCAAGTATGATATGAGTAATCTCTGAAGAGAAAAACTCCCTCGTCTACTTATCCAAATGCTCGGCCCACGAGCCTGATCCTGATCCCTCACTGGCACCTGAACTGCCGCTTGATGGTCTAGGGCATAGAGCCACCATTCTGAAAACACATCAATTCAAACGTCAGAAACAGTGATATATCTTCAGGGATCACTACTACTATAGGTTTCCTGGTCTCGCATGGGCCTTCCTTGAATCAAGTATGGATCCTCTGCTTTCAGTAGTACGGGCCCATACTACTTTTCACATCCATCCGTACATTCCTCAAGAACCGCCTCAACTCCACCAAGTCACTACTACTGCTACTCTCATCCTAGGCTTACCCTAGGGATATCTGTGAATCAACCTAGTCCTTAGCTGCTGAAGGCCTCCTTGTAGTGCCAATTAGCCATCACCTTAATACCATCTCATGTGACGAGGCTCAGATAATCCTTTGAGTAAAAGACTCGTCCCCACAACGGTTAGACTCAGACAAGAGCTGCGCAGTAGGGCCAAATCCAACACTCTAAGATTATTCAACTCTGATCACATGTGACGTGACGTATTCACCTAATGGCTAACTCCAATCAATCAGAGTCCCATAGAGCACAAATCAAGCAACATTCGGACACAGGAACTACTCAAGCAAATCTATTATCATAACGAGAAACTGCCCTAGCATACAATGCTAAGCTCATACTATCAGGCTTAACCCACTACTAGAAAAACAGCCTTTTACGACGCTCATTGCGCGTCATAAAAGGCTCAGACGACGTACAAATGCGTGTCAAGGAAGGCCCTGTCATAAAGAGAAACGACGCGCTTTTGCACGTCGTCTATAGACGACACGCTTTTACGACGCTCATTTACGACGTGCAATTACGACGTGCGTTTACGACACGCAATGCGTATCAAGGAAGGCCATGTCATAAAGGAAGAGGATATGCATTCGCGTGTCATAACCTTACGACGCGCGTGTTAATGACACGCAATGCGTATTAAGAAAGACCCTGTCAGGAAAGGCCATGTCATAAATGAAGATGACACACATTTTTGCGTATCATAATTTTAAATGTTTAAAAAAAATATTATTTATAGATTTACTTATTTTCAAATTAAATTTGTATTTAATATTTCATAATAGAAAAAAAATCATAAACAAAAGTTAATGTCATACAAATAATCATTCTAATAGTAGACAAATGTATTACATCAATTGTGAAAGAGATGAAAGTCATCAACAAATAATAGTTGAACTAGTTCATTATTGGCCATATAGGTTAACTGCAATCTCCAATCCTTCTAGCAGACCCTAGAGATCATTATTGGTCATGTAGCAGGATCAACCTACCAAAATAAGACACCAAATTAATGAGAAGCTGAGATACTACCTACAGGACAATTCAAAAACACATTATAAGCATAACAATCACTCCATGGACTTGCTGTGGATCAATAATTTCTTCAATTTGCATATGTTAAGAAGACACAACTAAAGGTAAAATAATACTAAAAATAATATCTTACTCATTAAAATAACACACAAACATCTATCTATATATTTCTCTTTTCCTCATTTAGATTCTGAAACTTTAGGGACTATCTAGAATCACTTGTTACTCATTAAAATACCCATGGTTAGCTGCAGTTGTAAATAAAAGCAAACAAGAAATAGTTGTTGTAGAGATATAACATACAAAGAAGCTTCTTCCTTTTCTCACAGGATAAGTGTTAGATCCAAAGGCATTTCCCCTGTTTCTAAATTCATCTTCATGTCTTTGTACTCCTCTGTCCAGATTGGTTTTCAACATCTCGGATAACCGTTGCATCTGAAAATTTATATAGGTATAGATGTATATATAAAGAGGTTTTAAGTTTTGTACTCCTCTTTCCATATTGGTTTTCAACTTTCTAGATTTTACATAGTTACAGCAATGTATTCCAAATATTACAAAGTAATCTTCATTACGATAAATATAACTGGGTGGAGTGTTCAAGGTACAATGCTATAATAGAAAAAAAAAATTGATGTTTCTTACATTCAGCAAATAAACAATAGGGGAGTTAGTTACCTTGGGATCTAGCATGAATTTAATTGCATCACCAACTTGGTGAGGTTAAACTGATCGACTCGTATGGGTTACGGCCCTACGCCTCTGCTATGAACTCGTTCTCCCCAAAATGGTTGGTCACTAAAGAAAGGTACAATTGTAGTTGGGCACCGAAAGTCAACATATAATATCAGATAAAAAGTCAACATATAATATCAGATTGCTATTATTGGTAAAAATAAAATAACAAGTTGTTAAGGAAAATTACCGCAACTTTTAGTCCAGCAGCTGTAGTTCCAGCACCCCCGCGGTGTACCTACAATTACAAAATAAAAAATAAAAAATAAAAAATGTAAGTACATTGTTATTATGTGTAACAAAAATGTAACTAAGTTGCTACTATGGGCAAAAAATAAAGCATCAGCAATGACTCACCACAGATGCACATTGCAAGAAAAGCCAGTCATGAGGGATGTTGTCCAACGAGTATACAAAATCCTTTGGCTCTGTTACATAAGAGACAAAAAGTTTATCTACATCAGTTTTGATTTCTTCCATAAGCAACAAAAGGGTAAAATGGGAAAAATAAAGTTGTGATATAAAAGATAAAATAAACGAAGCATATATATATATATATATATATATATATATATATATATATATATATATATATATATATACTTATTACTTACAGATACCAAGACCACCCCATCCTTTGTTGATGATGTAGCTTTGTCCAGAATCTGCTGAAGGAATATACTCCCACCTACATCCACCTGGTAGTTCTGGCCCAAGTCTACCTAGCGATTGAACCTCAGGTACCGGTGCTCCTTCATAGTACCATTGCTGCTTCAAAAAATAGCTATTTGCATCATCAAATCATAAAAATTATCACTTCCAGATGCATTAAAATGCTCTATAGCTTGATGCCTCACCTCAGCCTTTGTACTTCCATCAAGTCTCTGATACCTAAACCCCTTAATTGATAAGTATTATGCTAGAATATCTAACATCTAAACCATTTGCAATGCATTCAAATATATATATATATATATATATATATATATATATATATATATATATATATATATATATATATATATATATATATATATATATATATATGAATCCATATAATGTTAAAAGCATAAGGAGTAAGGATTTTAGATAAGAATTAAGAAATAGAAAGAGCCTCTCAAACAACTTGAAGCGTCCATCAACTATAGCTGGAACTTGATGAATGGGATTTATTGCTGCATAAAACAAGAGAAATTAAAAATTTTCAACTAAATATTGCAAAGAATTTGATACAAAATCAGTATCAAACCTTTATATTTAGGGCTGAATTGTTGGTTTTTCAAGACATCTGTTCGGATTTCCTCGAAATCTATCTCGTTTATCCTTCAAATAAATGGAAACAAATAAGAAACTCACAAGCCCTAAACCTGTTAGGGTTCATCACATATAATGTCTGCCAATAAAACCATAACATACACAATTATCAACTATACTTAATACTATTCTAATAAGATCGTACATACATACATACTTCCATCCTCTCTAACAAGTGTAGCTACAATTTTATTTTACTTTTATTTTTGAAAAAATCCCACCTCAGACAAATGTATTTTAGCTTTTAAAAATGTCTCTAATTAGTAATCACAATAGTAACTAACTCATTTTTTTAATAACTATCTCATTAAAAAATTAAAATAAAGCAAATGAGATATAAATAAATGAAAACAATAAACAAACTTTTGACAAGGTCCTATAAATAAAAATAATTTCAAATAACCTATTAAACTAAGCACTTTACAAAAAAAAAAAAGGAGTAACGAAGTTAAATGAATTGAAGTAGCCCAACAACCCAATAAAACAAACCCAGTACAAATACCTAATTTTCATTATTTTTTTTGGCGTTTTGGATCTTTGGGATGAGCCGAAGATCAAAGAAATTATGCAGCACATCATGTCTCTGCAAATCGCATAATATCTCATCTCATGTTTTGTAAAAAATACCAAATCATCAATCGTTGGATTTACCATACTTTTGCTGCTATCTGCCAAACTATTTCTTGCTTTTATCGTTTCATGTTCCTAAGTTCTAGCATCTTCTTTTCTCCTCATCCGTATCACTGTTTGTCTGTCCACCAGAATCATTTGTATTCTTCCTGGTAATGCTAAAAAAACGGGGAGACAATGGCCCCTTAAGGCATCCGGCCCTGGACATCATCATCCTTTCTGTATGGTAAATCCTGGAATACAAAGAAAATCCTTATTCATGTTTCACCAAAGAGTATGATAATGATGAAATTAGATTCCATATAGTTTAGGATATGATGTGATTATACCTTGATATGATCCACTTGGACAGTAAGGGGATCTTCATTGACCATCTCTGTTATCCTAAGCCGCCTATGACTAATAAGAACAACCTGCTCTCCTTGGATGCTTGTGATCTAATTACAAGAATCAATGGTTGATGATAAGAATTGATAACACAATAATGAAGAACAGGAATTGAATGCTTGATTACTATGAACTTCACGTGGAAATAAGAGAATAACAATTCATAGAAGTTAATCAAATGACTGTTCTTCCTGACCTAAATCAGAGAGGATCTCAAAGAGATTACCTCCTGCCCAAGCTAATGTCGAAGACTCAAAATACCAATGCAAAACACTGAAAATGAATCCCACTACTGCTATGACTCATGCTATTTAACCTTACAAAGGATGATTCTGGAGTGAGGTGTAAAACATAAAGTAATAAAAATTACAACCAGGTCCCTCCATGTTTTCCCTTTGTTAATATTTGACATGTTCTCTATCAGTTGATAACTGGTGTTATAAGTTATTTAAAATCTCAATAAGTTTATAATAATAGATTAAAAACAGTTCCATCACAACAAATACCTGAGGAAGTGTACCAACTTCATGGAGGTAATTAAGTAATTCTTTGCCTTTTAGTGCATATATATTCTTCTCTGTATCTGAACCTGTGGCCTCATCCTGAAGTAAGATTGATTGCTGAAGTAAGAGACAACGATATTTTATCCTCCTAGTTTGAGTGATTGGATGAAGTTATATCAGCACTGACACAAAGCAATTTAATCAAAAAAATTGATAAATTCAATTATAATTTAAATATGAAAATAGGTAAAGCAACAAAAGATCATGGTTTTGAGTTTACCTTTGTATGAACTTGAAAATGAAGGACAAACAAAGTTCAGCTGCCTGATATGCAAAATCTTTTGTTTCAAAAAAATCTTTAGCGCAGGTCTAAACAATCTGTAAATGAAAACAACTTTCAATTCAGTACAAATATACAACTATGTTATAAATTGAATGTCAAAAATCCAAGAAATATCGAGAATTATATAAAAGGAAAAATCAACATGCCAATCTTCCATTTAATTTACCTGTGATAAAACTGAGATTACATGGCTATCCAATATATCCTCCATAAATATGTAATATGAAAAAAAAAACTTGCATCCATAAGTTTAACCTTGATCGGAAGCATATAAGAAAGTATAGTATATTTGGAGCTTGTGAAATCAACTTTACCAAAAGATTCGTTGTTTGCACTCCACCCTAAACTTGAGATGAAGTCAACCATTTGTGGTGGGCACTTCCAGCCTTGAACAACACCAAGAATTTATCATTCATTGGAGATGACACCATAAACAATATCAGGACCGGACCAACTGCATAATGATATAAAAGATAGTTGTAAAACTTGAAGATGTTTGTTTAGGACAAGCAATAATAAGCTTCGAGAAGAGGCACTAACCAGGAAGATAACATAAATGAATCAGGGTGGCAATTCAACAAACAGTTGGTGTGCACAACCAAAATCTACATAAAAATTAAATTCCCACTACTAGAAAAACAACATTAAACAGTTTGCTAATAGTTTGCATTAACCAGGAAGATGTTTGTTTAGGATAAGCAATAATAAGCTTCGTATATAACGTCCACATAATATTTCACAAGCAGGATTAGTCATTTGGAAACCGAACCCAATCGAGTTATCTTCACCCTGTAGATAAATAAACATAATTCATGATTGAAAATAATATTGATGAGTTTAAAACAAACTTAAAGATCGATTAGATCTATGAAACAGGTAGATAAATGACTAGATAAACAATTAAGAACAAGCTAATCGATCAAAAGGTGTCGAATAATTCAATAAACAATCCTCAGAAGAGCTCGATCAAGAACATCAACTGTAGAGGATTTTAGGGTTTACAATATTCAATGAGAGTGATGACCGTTACTATACGCATACATGCATGCATATATTTATAATGAAACCCTAACAGTTTTTCTAAGAAAAAGAAGGCTAATCTAGTTAAACACGGATTGACAAGCCCAATCCGGTTGTAAAACAAAAGGGCCCAAGACGCAACACAATTATCTTCAACAATCTCCCCCTTTGCGTCTTTGGCACATAATCTTCATTCCCTTTTAACAGCAGAAGGCTTCTTCACCGTCTCAAAAATCCTCGGTATAATAGCCAGAATGTGATGCCTGAAGGTGATATACCATCGAAGCATATCAGTGAAGTTCTTCTTGTCTGCTGTGGAGTTCTACTTGCATCGGTGAATGATGTTTATAATATGCTCCAGACAATCTGTTGAAAACAGATGCTTGTCTACCAAAGCAAACAGAAACTTATGCTTGTCGCCTCTTGTGAACATGACCGTCAGATTTAAAGAGTCAATTTGCCCTAACTTCATTTTATGAACGTCTCCTGTCTTGGAAGTAGGCTTGACGGTCGGTTTCTTGTTCATTATCTTTGCTATTTCCTGATCCATAGTGGCGAGCTCATGGATGTAGGAAGCCAACATTCTTTTGAGATGTTTCAGAATCGGTTCATACTCTCTATGATTGGAGAGAAGAATGTTGTATAGCAGAATCGAATCATGCGGATTCAGACTGGGAAGACCTGCCAGAGAAATGAGATGTTCTGTGTTGGCCGTTCCTCTGTTGATTTTGAAGTTAACGTTCACAAATTTCCCAGCCTGTCTTGGTTTCAGTACCTTGACTTTAATTATCTTCTGTGCACTCCATGTCAAGTACTGCGGTTGACCATACTTCAAATAGAAATCTATTAATTCTCTGTCAACCTTCAAGTTTGGATGAGGGACATCGGCAGTGACATCAAAGCAATGAAATGTAAAAGCTTTTCGCGTGATTGGCATGTCAAACTGCGAGTCTTTGGTATTTTCACACTCGAAAGATGCAATCGGTTCCAACCAATATATGGAGGGAAACTCAATCGCTTGATTGATGAGTGTGTCTCTGTCCCATTCTGGGAACAGAGTCTTCTTGGCTTGTAGAGCATCCTCATCCTCCTTGATTTTTCTTTCTCTAGCCTC
Source organism: Lactuca saligna (assembly GCF_052625555.1). NCBI lineage: Eukaryota > Viridiplantae > Streptophyta > Magnoliopsida > Asterales > Asteraceae > Lactuca > Lactuca saligna. Next base: position 210,624,341 of record NC_136419.1, read on the forward strand.
GGCCTCTCGAGCTATTTTAAGAGTTTCATCCAGCTCTTTGTCCCTTTTCTTTCGTTGAAGAGCTTCAGCGATAGTTTCATCTGTATCTGACTCGCTCTCAACAAGGAACTGTTTTCCAGAACCCGAAGCTACATTAACCTTCGGTTCTGTCTTTGATACACCTTCCTCTCCCCCTTGTCGCGGAAGAACAAGCTTCTCCGAGACACCCTTCATTTCGCTCAAGATGTTAATCGCAGGAAGGAGTTTAGCCTGGAGATGCTGTCTGATAGTAAGGGTAAGGAAGGGATCATGAGTGTCAAGAACAGTTGTCAACATATTCTTGACATCACCAGCGCAACCTTTAAGAACTGCCCGCTGAGTTTTTAGTAAAGAGATTTCTTGTTGTGCCTGGGCCAGTTGTATCTTCTGAAGATCGATAGTTGCCTGATGCTTGACAAGATCTTCCTTTAAGGTGCTCTCTGCTGCTAGAGAAGCAAAACGTGAATCCAAAGATTGGAGAAAAGAGGTGGATTCAGTTTTGAGGTCAGCACGCAGAGCCTCAAACTTGGAGGTTTCACCCTGAAGGGTTGCCGAAAAGGAGTCGACTGACGTCTGAAACTTGGCCGCACTGGAATCAGCATGTGCTTTGAGAGAATCAAGAAAGATCTGAGTTGTGTGAACAACCTCAGAAACTTCCTTTGTGGCTTTGGAGCATGAAGCAGCTGAGTTGTCGATGGCATCAGTGGAACGATCCAGAGCGTCAGTATACGTCTTGATCGCAGACTCGATGAAGGCTTTCAGCACGACACCCCCGTAGGCTTTATTATCAGCCAACATACTATCGAGTTTGTCGTGAATTTCTTGAAGCTGCTGACTGGTAACAGGGGTATCGGCATCAGTGTCTGTGGGGATCCGGTATGGGCTATAATAAAGAGAATCGTACTCTTCATCATCACCGCCCAAGGTAGCACCGGAGTTGGAGGATGGAGAAGGGGATGGTGGGATGTTGATGACGGGGGTTTCAACCACAGTAGTAGCCCCTGTATCAGATACATTAACTGTTACTGGTGGTTGGGAAGAGGTGATAGTAACTGATTCGGTGATAATTGGTGTGGGGATAGAAGATGTAGGTTGAGTAACAGAGAAGGGAATGGTTGGTTCTGTTGTAGTGGGAGGGATGGTTATAGGAACAGAAAGTGGGACCTTCTGCGTTGGTGATTGGGGTGGGGTAGGAATTTTAGGAGAAGTTGGAGGAGTGGGTGATTTGGTAATTTTGGGAGATGCTGGTGGAAAGGGTGATTTGGTAATTTTGGGAGATGCTGGTGGAGAGGGAAGATGAGTGCCTGCAGGAGAAGATGGTTGTTGAGGAGACTGAGCAATGGTTGTCTCTGTTGGAGGAGCAGCAGCCTCTGTGTCGGATGGGTCATTAGGAGCAGAGCCAGGAGAAGGGGATCCTTTGGCTCTTTTAGCCATCTTCTTGACCTTCTTTGATTTGGACTGAGAAGGTTCCTCTGCATCAGATTTTCGTTTGGAGGATCTTCGCTTTCTCTCCTTTTTCGTTTCAGTTTCTTTCTTCTCTTGTTTCTCCTTTTTACCAGCCCTCTTGCCACGATTGGCAGGTTGATCAAGGGCTTCCAGTGCAGCTTTCTGTTCTTCGGACATAACCCTTGGAGGCAAGGGTGTTCTGGTGCCATAGTCAGCCATGATTTTGCTATGAGGCGTGACACACCTGTACATGGATTCAGGGATTAATCCATAATGGAGAAACTTACTTGGATCAGAAACGATGATCTTCTTAGTGTGGTAAGAGGCAATTGAAGCTAGAAGAGCATCCTTCATCACTGGGATTTCAAGGGAATCCATGGCCTTCTTTGTGATGAGCGTCCAGAAACGGCCGCATCAGATCTCAGAGTACCGGGTGGAGGTGTTTAGACTCTGAACGACTTGAGACCAGATTATGGAGCCATAATCGAAGTTGACACCGTTGTAAAGACCATAAAGAATGGTGAGAAATCCCTTACTCGTGGTATCAGAACCACCACACCGCTCCGCTAAACCCTTGATCAAAAGGGTAAGCAATCCATTCCATTGAGAAGGAAGACAAGATTTCTTACCTTCGCGATGGTCGTAAGAACATCCGTGTAACCCATCTCGTACATCATCGAGAATAGTTGAGTAGTGGTGACAAAATCCGGTGAGATGACGGAAGAATCAACTGCAAGCCCTAGAAGAGAGCAAAACTTGGTTTTGGACACAGAGGTTTTCTTGTCATGGATGGTGAAGAAGATGCGATCTTTGTGTTTGTCATAATTTGCTGTTGTGTAGACTTGAGAAAGCAGGGACATTGGAATGGCTTCCACCTGCGTGAGTGCCAACAGCAATGGGGAATATTTTAGGCATTCCACCACGTGGAGCATGTACGCATCATATAAGAACGGGGTCATCTCTATAATCATATTTTGATTAGGCTTGATGGAGAGCAAAGATGAAGATGCAGTTTGATCTTGTGCAGAAGAAGAAGTCGCCATTGTTGAATTGAAAAAGAAGATGAACAGTGGAAACTTTTCAGAGAGAGAGATTACGTGGGAGGTAAATGCCAAAGAACACGATCACCCCTTATTTATACCGTTCACTGGAGAGAGAAAATCGTGATGATGAGGAAACCAAAACGTCGCCTGAAAAAGCCCGATTGGAAGTTATGGTGTATCCCAGGAATACGTCAGCACACGTGGGTGTGAAACGAATCAATTGCACGCGCCCAAATCATATTTTTGTACCGTTTGAAATTCCTTGTGCCCTTGTTTGGTTACAACTGAAATTTAAAACCATATACCAAACAGCAATCAGAATGTTGGAAAAAATTAATTTTCGTGCATAAGAGTGTGAAAGATAAAGAAATAAATCAAAGGTGTTTGAGATGTGAGTGTTGTCTTATTAAGAAGACAGAAAGCGGAAGATTCCGGGCAAGAATCACTTCCTTCAAAGCCAAGAGAGACTTGAAGTGCTTTTGTGGTTTCCCTGGAAATACGATCAGTTGTCTATTAATAAAAAATGAAAGGAATCTTTTGATCATAGGCTGTGGGGTAGCTGTCCTCTAACCGAACATCAAGTCTTAACATAAAACTGAGTGTTGGCAGAGATACCTGTGAGACCAATGTGATCTGTTGAACAGGTAGGTGGGAATTATCGGTGACAAGCATGGGATAAGCAGAAATCTCAAAGAAAAATAAACTGGACCTCTTTGGGAAGAAATGTCTTAGGTGGAGACGATTTCGTAAAAGATCACACAAAAGGAAAATGAGATTTCCAAGTAACATCTTGAGTATATCACTCACCGTCAATTCATTTTAGGTATTGGATTTTGGGTTTCACTTAGAACGTGGTAATCGAATCCAAGATCATAAACACAGAGGTTGTGTAACCATAAGCTTCAGTGGTAAAGACCGAAAGCATCAAGTGTTACTTTAGGGAATCGAAGGTAGATGTAGAATTTGAGGAGGTGGTTAAGAGACCGAACGTACCTTCTGCTACAGAAGTGGGACAAAGCATAGCAACTCATGTTTCAAATGAGTAGAGTAAGGTAGCTCTAGACCGATTGTTAGAGAATAGCCTGATTGGGAAGAAACGATAGGTATTGATCGAATCATTAAGGCGTACTCAAGGTCATGGAGGCTTGCGACAACATACAGCAGCATGCTTCTAGGGACGTCTAACTAGTCTGAGAGAAAGATAAAACATACCTGTGCAAAGCGTACACCGACCAGGACTTGGGAGTAGTGGAAATAAGTAAGAAAACGGAATAAAACAGAACGATAAAATGTTTTTGTGAGTTTGAAATTTTTCCGAAAAATAAATAAAATCAGAAAGATAAAAAGTTTTTGTAATTTTGAAATTTTTCTGAAAAATAAATAAAAACAGAAAGATAAAATGTTTTTGTAATTTTGAAATTTTTCTGAAAAATAAATAAAAACAGAAAGATAAAATGTTTTTGTGATTTTGAGATTTTTCTGAAAAATAAATAAAAGCGGAAAGAAAAAAATTGTACAACATAAAAAAAATGATGAAGTAGAGATAGACCGAGCGATCTGTGTATTTCGGTGACAATTTCAGAACAGAGAGGAACCGAGCGGTCTGTCTATTTCGGTTCCATTAAATCACCAGAGCAGAGAGAGACCGAGCGGTCTGTCTATTTCGGTTCCATTAAATCTCCAGAGCAGAGAGAGACCGAGCGGTCTGTCTACTTCGGTTCCATTAAATCTCCAGAGCAGAGAGAGACCGAGCGGTCTGTCTATTTCGGTTCTTGATTCTTAGTTGGAGATTTGAGGATTTGGGACCGACTCTCCTACCATCATACCCAAGCCTTGTAGAATTTTGTTGAAAGTCGTTTCAGGAAGAGCTTTGGTAAAGACATCGGCCAATTGATCAGTGGTTCGAACAAAGTGTACTTCAACGTTTCCGTCTTCCACGTGATCTTTGATGAAGTGATACCTCAGTGCGATGTGCTTGGTCTTGGAGTGTTGCACTAGGTTATGACAAATCCTAATTGCACTTTCAGAGTCACAATATAGTGGGATCTTTTTCATATTGAGTCCATAGTCTCGGAGTTGACTCTGGATCCAAATCACTTGAGAGGTACAGGAGGCAGCGGCAATGTATTCTGCTTCAGCAGTAGACAGAGACACGCACGTTTGTTTCTTTGACTGCCAACTAACCAACTTCCCATCGAGGAATTGGCAACCGCTAGTGGTGCTTTTCCTATCGAGACCACAACCTCCAAGGTCTGCATCGGAGTAGGATTGAACGAAGAAGCCTGAGTTAGAAGGGTACCACAGACCTAAAGAGGTAGTTCTCTTGAGATAACGAAATATGTTTTCCACTGCAAGCATATGAGGTTCCCGTGGATTTGCCTGAAACCGAGCACAGTAACAAACAGAAAACATTATGTCAGGTCTGCTAGCAGTAAGATACATTAGAGAGCCTATCATTTGACGATAAAGTGTAAGATCAACAGCTGGTTTATCCAGGGATGGAGTGAGTTTAGTGTCGAACGCCATTGGGACTTTGACCTTTGAATCTCCCATCATGCCAAATTTTGCTAAGAGATTCTTTGTGTAAGCTTCCTGGTTGATAAAGATGCCTTCAGGTCCTTGTCTGATATTTAAACCAAGAAAAAAGTTAATGGGACCCATCGAGCTCATTTCAAATTTAGTCTCCATCAGCTTTCTGAATTCAGCTGTTAGGCTTGGATTCATGGAGCCAAAGATGATATCATCGACGTAAATTTGAACGATCATAAGGTGGTTACCTTCCTTTTTGCGAAAGAAGGTTGGGTCAACCGAACCTTGTTTGAATTTGGACATCTTTAAAAATTTAGTCAGCGTTTCATACCAGGCCCTCGGTGCTTGTTTCAGACCATACACGACTTTATCCAAAATGTAACAGTGATCGGGATACTTTTCATTCACGAATCCAGGAGGTTGCTCCACATACACAGTCTCTTCAAGATCTCCATTGAGAAATGCACACTTGACGTCCATTTGAAAGACCTCAAAGTTTTTGTGAGCAGCATAAGCAAGAAATATTCTCACTGATTCCAGCCTAGCTACCGGAGCGAAAGTCTCTTCATAGTCAATGCCTTCCTCTTGACAGTATCCTTTTACGACCAGACGTGCTTTGTTTCTGATAATGTTCCCTTCCTTGTCAAGTTTGTTCCTAAAGACCCATTTGAGACCAACAACCGAGGCATGTGGAGGAGTTGGAATAAGACGCTAGACCTTGTTCCTTTCAAATTCATTCAGTTCATCTTGCATTGCTTGAACCCAATCGGAGTGATCAATAGCAGTTTTAATTGTCTTTGGTTCAATTTTTGATACGAATGAGTTAAACATGCAGAATTCGACTTTTGAGTACAAGGATGCTTGTTTTGCCTTGAGTTGTGATCGAGTCAGAACTATTTCTGAGATATTACCGACAACTTGAGAGATAGGATGATTTCTGGTCCATTTGGTGAGAGGAGGAAAGTTTGGATCAAAAGATGGATCTAATTAAGCATTTATCATTTCTTCTGGTTCGGACAGACTGTCGAAGTCGTATGACATATCAGCATGCTCCCCCTCGACATATGATCTTGCAGGAATGTCTTGTGAATCTTGAGCTACAGTGGTTTCTTGAGGTGATGAGCTTTCGGGTGTTGATGTACCTACGGTTGGTGGGGTATTTTCGGTTGGTGAGGCATTCTCGGTTGGTGAGACACTCTCGGTTGGTGAGACACTCTCGGTTGAAGGTTGAGACCTTAGCTCCCCCTCAACTTGTGAACTTGGTTGGGATGAAGGTGGATCCTCCCCTTCAACTGATGGTGGACACTCCCCCTCTGCTGACGCATTGTGTTGGGGAGGGTCTTGTGAACTCGATTCTTCTTCATTCATTCTTCTTGCAGCATCGTCAATAAGTTGCTTCAAGTGATCTACCCTGTTGTCTGCTGCACTGGCTTCAGAAAGAGTGGCATTCTCTGGTTCATCAAAAAGCTCCATGAATTTCTCGAATAGATTAGCGATCGAGGCTGTGACTTGGCCAGTTTGAGGAAAGATTTCTCCAGCTGTGTCTTCGTTGGCCTTTAGCTTTTTAACATAACTATCATCAAAAGTCACGTAGTAAGTTTCTTCGATCTTCCTTGAATGCTTGTTTAACACTCTGTATGCTTTGGAAGTAAGAGAATAACCCAGAAATATCCCTTCGTCAGCTTTGACATCAAACTTGTTGTGGTGTTCTTTGGAATTGAAAATGAAACACCTGGAACCGAACACATGGAAAAACTTCACATTTGGCTTCCTGTTGTTGATGATCTCATAAGGAGTGAGAGTGAAGCGCTTGTTAAGATACGACTTGTTCTGTGTAAAACAAGCAGTAGAAATAGCATCAGCCCAAAAATATAAAGGTAAGGAAGCAAAACTTAGCATTGTTCGGGCAGCTTCACATAAGGATCGGTTTCGTCTTTCGACAATTCCGTTCTGTTGAGGTGTGTAGGGAGCTGAGAAGTTGTGACTGATCCCCTTTTCTTCCAGGAATTCTTCAGAGTCTTTATTTTTGAACTCCAACCCATTGTCGCTTCTGATGTTGCGAACGACCTTCTTCAGCTGTACTTCAATCTGCTTGATGAACACTTTTAGCTTGTGAGTCGCTTCAGATTTAAGTTTCAGAAAGAACACCCATGTAAAACGTGAAAAGTCATCAACAATAACAAGAATATACTTGCTACCACCGATGCTTTCTATAGAAGATGGACCACATAAATCAATATGAAGTAATTCTAGTGGTTCAACGACTTTAGTGTTTATTATAGATGGATGACTTTGACGACTCTGCTTCCCCATTTCATATGCAGCACACAGATGATCTCTGTCATACTTGAGCAATGGGAGACCCCTCACATGACCTCCAGTGACAAGTTTGTTGATATCTTTGAAGTTGAGATGAGAGAGTCTTCGGTGCCATAGCCAGCTTTCGTCAGATTGTGCTTTGGATAATAGGCAGATGGCTGGGTTTCCTTTGATTGGTTTGAGATTTAGGGGAAACATTTCACCTTTGCGCTCTGATTTAAGAATAACTTTGTTCGTCTTCTTCTCAATAATTTCCGAACCTTCATCATCGAATGAGACCTTGAGACCAGTACCTCCAACAAGCTGAGATACACTGATGAGATTGTGTTGTAGTCCCTCTACATATGCAACTTTCCTGATTGAGAAATCACCGTTTGTAATCATCCCGTAGCCTTTGATGGTTCCGAAGGAATTGTTCCCAAATTTGACATTTCCACCATTTGAAAGAGATCTGAATTCCCTTAGCTCTTCTTTCCTCCCTGTCATGTGACGCGAGCAACCACTATCAATGTACCATTCTTCGTCATACTGCTCGTCACTGATAACCTGCAAAAATTAAGCAGATTTAGGAACCCAGAGCTTCTTGGGTCCACGTGAGCTTTTTACTGGAATAGTAAGAGAGATGTCAACTACATATATTCTTTTTATTAGTGTTGTTTCATCTTTCCTTTTGATGGTGAAAACTTTGATTTTATTTGGATTTAATGGTTTTGGTATTGATTCTGATTCAATATCTGAAACCTTCTGTTTTCCTTTTTGTTCAGCTGATGACTGAGATTTTTGAGAAGAAACAGAGTGGACTTTAGGACGAGAAGAGACAGAGGATTTTGAAGAGTTAGTAGAGTTAGAATGAGATAGCTCAGAACAATATGACTTCTTGATTGAAGATTCTTGGTGACTCTTTTGCTTTTGATTAATGGTAGGACCAACTTTAGAGTTTTGATCTCTTTTGATTCCCGAACCAAACCTGTACTTTCGGTTGAAATCATTCTCTGAACCGAATCTATGCGTTCGGTTGTTGTTATGCTCTGAGTCGAACCTCTGCTTTTGGTTGTTGTTTTGCTCAGAACCGAGCCTCAGCTTTCGGTTTTCATTGTGCTCTGAACCGAACCTCTGCTTTCGGTTGTCATTGTGCTCTGAACCGAACCTCTGCTTTCGGTTGTTGTTCTGCTCAGAACCGAGACTCTGCTTTTGGTTGTCGTTTCTCTCCGTCGATCTAACAGGATTTTTCGCTGGTTTTAAATTCCTGTCTTGATGTGAGAAATAGGCATTTTGCGATTGCCAAAATTGTTTTCTTTCTGAGAGATTCTTCCTGTATCTCTAATTCCTTTCCCGTTTTTGACTTCTCATCTGCTTTGGTTGATGATGGATGTTAGGTTTATGTTTTTGATTTTCATTGGTTGATCCACTCTGAACCGATGTTGTTTCACTTGGAGATATGACTTCTTTTGCAGGAATTTCTTTCTCTTGAGGGACATCTTTTGTTCCACTTGTACTTGCCACGTTGAAGCCATCAGGTTTATTTAAAGGTTCTGGTACGTATCTGCCTTTGCTTTTCCATGAAGTCCTTTCAGACAGACCTACCGTTTCATCAGCATTGTCAATGGGAGCCGACCAGAAGAACTCGTCACAGCCATCAGCATTGTCTTCGTTCACAATAGCTGTTAGTTCAGCAGTCTGATGTTCGGTTACACCTGTGACTTTGTACACCTGATTCGGAGTGGTTCTAACTTTTTGGTATACGACTGCCTTCTCTACAAGAATCGGGGACTTTTGTTGGGACAACCAAGCGAATTCCACAGAATATTCTGAGATGAGATTTTTGTGGTTCTCGGGTTCATTCTTGACAAATTCTGAACAATCAACTGTGTCCTCTACAGAAATTTCACTCATATTATCGTCCTCATTAAGCTCAGATGCATTTTCAACATCAATTTTATTTTCCGAGCTTAAGTTGACATTCAGTGAGTCAAATTTTTGTATGGTTTCGGTTCTTAGCTTCAGTTTATCATTTTCATCCAAAAGATTTTTGAGCATATTCTTGTGGTCCTTGGATTTTATGAAAGATTCAATTTTGTCCAGTCCATACAAATATGTTGGATTAACATCCTCAGACGAAATAATACTCTCACAATTATATGCATCAGCATCAATTTCATCTTCCTTAAACTCAAGAAAGGGTAAAATCATGCGATGAATCTTTTGCCCTATTTCACAATTCAAATGAAGCTGAGTAATATTAGTATAAAGACGTTTGGCAATCAGACAAAAAACATTTCGCTGTTTCAAAAGCATTAAATTGTCTCTTTGCAAATAAATGTTTTCATCTTTTATTTTGATTAACCCCGACTCCTTCAGTTCGATCCACATCCGCCGTTCCTCACTCTTCGAAGACACCCTGCTTAATTGATCAGTTAGGTTAGAATTGGTGACCTGAGTTTGAGTTAAACTACTATCTAGATGAGAGATTCTTGAATTAACACTTTTTAATTCCTTTTCATATGAACATTGTGGGACTTTAAATGAGACAAAAACTGATTGTACCTTCTTGATCAGTTCATCAAGTTCGCTGAACTGCTCGCTGAGTGGTTTGGCAGTAAAGCACAGATTCTGCTGTTCTTTGTCATAATTCCCACCATCAGTGTTGTATCCCCTCATCTGAGAAACGTCGGACACCATCAAGCATCTTCCTCCACTGCTCTCTTCTTTCGCTACATAGGCCTTTCCATGTGAAGGCTTCCTCACTTCATCATCTTCAGAGTCGGTTGACCAAACCTCCACGCCACCGAACTCATCATCAGCTACCGAACCCTGCACAATCAAAGCATTCATGGAAGGGTTAGCAGCAGATTTCTTCTTCCTTAACTCATCAAGCTTTTTCATCAACACAGCTTCTTCATCATTTTCTTCATCCTTTTCTGCCATCTTTTTGAGGACGCAATCTTTTGCATAGTGGTTCTTTCCTCCACAATAATAGCAGCTCACTCCAGAATCTCCTTCAGCCTTCGGTTCCTTCTTTGCTTCTTCAGCTTTCGGTTCATCTTTGACCTTTTCAGTGCTATAGCTTCCTTGCCAGTTTCGGTTCCTATTGGTGGGGAATCTCTTCTTGATGAATCTCTTAGGGTTTGACACCATCATAGCATAGTCTTCAGACGTGAGATCATAATCATCCAAGTTGAGATCTTCGTCCTCTATCACAACTTTGCTTTTCGACAGGAGGGCAAATGAACCTAGACTTGAAACCACGGTCTTCTCCTGCAGTACGATCTTTTCTTGAGATTTTAGGATGCCCACCAGTTTCGCCAAAGAATAGGATTTGAATTGCTCGTGTGCTTTAACGGTGGACACGATTGCTCTCCACTCAGACCTGAGTCCATTTAAAAATGTAACCTTCTGTTCAATAAGCTTCCTTTCGATGTCATGTTTGATCATCTTGCTAAGAAGATGATTGAAGCGATCGAACGTTTGAGTCACCGTTTCTTCTGTTCCTTGCTTGAACTCACCAAACTCAGATAAGAGTAAGGTTTGAATGGAGTGTTCAAGATCTTCGTCTGTAGAGTACAATTCACGTAGCTTGTCCCATATCTCTTTAGCAGTCATGCATGAACTTACCAGCCTAAAGGTATCAGATTGAAGAGCAAATCTAATCAATCTTAGCGCTTTGATATTGCACTGAAATTTAACTTTTTCGTCTTGCGCTACATCTTTAACATCTTTCAGAAGATCATTATACTCCTTTTGAGTTTTAATAATCCTTGAAGTTGCTGAATGAGAAAACGGTCCCGAGATAATTGCTTCCCAGATGAGGTATCCATTATCCTCAGATCCTATGACATAATCTTCAAAGTGTTTCGCCCAGACTTCATAATCATGGGTGTACAGGATGGGAATCTTCGTTGTTGATCCAATGCTGTTTGAAATATTGATGGGATTGGATTGCGACTCGTCCATAATTGATCGAATAACCTGTTTAAAGATCAGACTTGTAATATATCAAATTAGGGAAAAAATAATAAATATTGAGATACGTCAATTATGAGATGACGGCTCAATAAATATCAATGAATGCAGAATAACCCTAATCGAATTTTTTTCACAGAAAAGAAGTGTATCGATTACACAGCCTCCTGCTCTGATACCAAGTGATGAGTTTAAAACAAACTTAAAGATCGATTAGATCTATGAAACAGGTAGATAAATGACTAGATAAACAATTAAGAACAAGCTAATGGATCAAAAGGTGTCGAATGATTCAATAAACAATCCTCAGAAGAGCTCGATCAAGAACATCAACTGTAGAGGATTTTAGGGTTTACAATATTCAATGAGAGTGACGACCGTTACTATACGCATACATGCATCCATATATTTATAATGAAACCCTAACAGTTTTTCTAAGAAAAAGAAGGCTAATCTAGTTAAACACGGATTGACAAGCCCAATCCGGTTGTAAAACAAAAGGGCCCAAGACGCAACACAATTATCTTCAACAAATATAAAACCAAATTCATTTGTAAATGAGTGATTGGGTGAATATGAATGGTCTAGCCAATAAGCTTTAAACAGTTTGCAGGTACGTATTAAAAAAAAAAAGATACTAACCTGGGAATGTCAAAATTTCCTTAGCTTATTTAGCGATTTCCTGCAACATTGTTGGTTACATGGACATTCAAGAAGAAGTTCCCTTCACTCTCTTGCTCTTCTTTGATTTTTAATGCAAAGGGATTAGTGGAGATGCTACACCCCATTATCTCAATCACCTCCAGCGTCAAAATCCTCCCTACATCCAAAGGGATACTCTTGAGTTTTAAGCAATGATAAACCATTACACGTTGTAGAACTAGGAAGTTATCCCTCCAACATACCCATTCCCTTGGCTCTAACCCCCTATAGCTTCAATACCTTGAGTCGCACAAACTCTGCATCGCCTCTTCTTATCCATCCAATGAAGTGAACATAAACTAAGACCCCCAAAGCTTCCCCTGCTACTGAAAAGAGCACAAGAATTGAGAATTTTAGGAAAAATAAGCATAAAGGTGACTCACTTGTGATGTAGAAGCACACGTTGATCCATGTCTTCGCCTCTTCTTATCCATCCAATGGATTCTCTTGAAGCTTCAAGGCGATCGGGAACCATCCTCATCAAATAATGATAACTTAGACATATCGAGGTTTTCAATAGAGAACAAGGTTGCCCAATTGGAGAGGCAGGGTCGTTTGTGAGTTTTAGCAGAAGATGTATGTTTATTGTTGATGATGTTTTAGATTTTTCTAGGGTTTTTTTGAGCTAATCGAATGAAGTAAACCCCTGAACCAAATCTGATCGCAAGAAGAGCAAACCCTTTCTCCTCCATAGTTTTATTGCTAGATTTAGGTTTTGTGGTAGGCTGGGTCGCATTTTGTTTCTGTAGCATCAAGCTCCGAATGAAGATAATCCATAGTTCAACATGATATTAGGGATTTTAGACTCCAAAAAGTTCTTGTAGGCATATTGCAATTGGAACCCTCGATATGATATGTTTCCTTTAATCGGCGTGGTTTATCCCCAATATAAGGAGAGTTTTTAGGGTTCAATGGTGGTGGAAATGGAATGGATTAGGGTTTGCAGAGAGGAGGGAGGGAGAGAATGAAGGGAGATCTACGGAAGAGAATGGAAAGCGGGGTACTTCAAAATTCTAGAAATTTTAAGGATTTTAGAATTTTAGGAGGATTTCCTCAACAACGCGCGTTATGAGTAAAAAACATAAAGTGACATTCACAGAGGACGCACACTTTAGATAAAGTGCCCTCCGTGTTTTTAAGGTTTTTTTTACATGAGACACTAATTTAAGGGCACGCAATAATACGTGACCTAAATCCTTAAATTTTTTGAAGAGATGACACTTTTTTAGTGTCACTCTCTTTTCCGTAACATAAATCAATGAGTGTCGTGGTTTGCACGTTGTAAAAGGGTCTTTTTCTTGTAGTGACCTAAACAGGCCATCCTACTACTGTCTACTCAATTCTAGCATGCAATTCTCATAAAGATTAAATACATAAAGCAGGCACATAAGGCATCATTCCTAGATCCTTAGTCATATTCTAGCATGTTGTTCTACTGAAACTGCAACTGATAATCATAACATAAAAGTGTATGGGTAATTTGGGAATACTTACTTGAGCTCGGCCGATCGCATGCCCCACACCCTTTTCTCGTTTTCCAAAAACTCTTTTTGTTTTAAGTTTATTTTTCAAAAATTCTTTTGAAAACAATTTTCTTTTCAAAATTTTTTTACCATTTCCTTAGTTTGAGTCTAGTCACACCCGCTAGTGTGCCTGAATCCCTCAAACCAATGCTCTGATACTAACTTGTAACGACCCAAAATACGATCCAAAAATTTTTGTTTTAATATTACAAAAAATCACATCATCGAATGTCATATATAATTACAACCATGGAATGAATAACTCAAGAGACATAGTAACTATGTCAAACAAAAACTGTATCAATCATATCAAAATATCTGAATGGAACCCCCAGGATAAAACTGAATCGGTGGTGTGTGCGATGCCATCAACCCGAGCTCTTCCCCTTGCTAGTGTAAGTACCTGAAGCCGAAACTGAAACTTTAAGCACAAAGCTTAGTGAGCTCCCCCCCAGCTACGACATATCATACAATAACATATAAACAACTATTGGGCCTTGCCCACTGCATCGGACCGAAGTCCGGAACTAACCAGGGCCTTGCCCTCTGCATCAAGCCGAAGTTCAGAAACTACATCGGACTGAAGTCTGGAACTAAACAAGGCCTTGCCCTCTGCATCGGACTGAAGTCCGGAAACTGCATCGAACCGAAGTCCGGAACAGACTGGGACCTTGTCCCCTGCATCGGACCGAAGTCAAGAAACTGTCTGAACATAGCATAGCATAAACATATCAACTAGCATGAACACATATACTACATACTGCATTGAACCAGAGTGCAGAACACATAACACAAAACATGCTTGAATAAAAAAAAAACATCAAGAACTCTAACTACGGCATCGGACCGAGCTCCGGAACTACTAATAACTAATCGGTTCGGCATTGTGGCCCTAGATCCATTCCTAATGGAAGGAAAAACTCACCTCGTAACACTGGCTGTTGAGATGCTAACTCTAAAACTGGCTGACTGCTACTCCGTAACTCTTCATCTACAAATCCCAAAAACACTAAATTAGGAACTGCTAAATGCCCTCAGGGTAAAATGACTATTTTACCCATGGTCAAAGTTAACTCCCAGGTCAACATCAACTTCCTGGTCAAAGTCAACTTTCAGTTGACCAGACTCGTCGAGTCCCTCCATCACTAGATCTGACTCTAACTCACCAAGTCCCTTCGTCACTCACTGATTCACCCTAAACTCTCAAATCGGGGTAAAAACAGGGACTCGCGACTCGACTCGTCGAGTCTGAAGAACAACTCGCCGAGTCCTAAGCATGCAGATTCTATACAATTGATTCTAATACACTTTAGTGCATCCAACCCGTATATCTAAGCTCCTGAGACTATCTAAACACGTAAAGTTGCTAACTTAACCAAGAATAAATGAAGCAATAACACTCAAACTTTACTGTTATGGGGTTAATAAGCCAAAAAGAAATCCATGGCTACCAAAAAGGTGATCTCCTTGAGCTTCTGGAGCTCAAGAGAGGCTAGATCTGAAGTATGACTCGGTCATAAGGCTTTATCACAAAGGATTTGGGGTTTTAGAGCTTAAAACCAACAATTTGGGGATAAACTAGATCTATTAGCTCAATAAGCAAGATGGAAACCTTATTACCAGAAAAGATAACCACAAAGGAGTGTATTCTGGATCTACTTCTTCTTCCTTGAGCTCTTCAACCTTCTCCTTCTTCTACTTGCTCCAAAATGCACCAAAAGTTCCTTCACAAGGCAAAGATCACTCACACACACTTCAAGGAGGCTACGGTTTGATAAGGAACGCTCTGAGGTTGATGGGCATTAGGTTGGGGCGAAAAAGTTGTTTAAATACGGTACAAACCCTTGGAATTAGTGTTTCATCCAAATAGGAAGACTCGCCGAGTCCCAACATATGGACACATCGAGTAGCCAACTTAAATAGTGTGAACATCCCGTCTCTACTCGACGATTTAGGCTACTGACTCGTCGATTACCCCTTAAGAAATGAAAAATACTTTATTTAAATCACATACCAAAAATGGGGCATTACACTTTTGATTTTGATTTTTTGACCCATGAGCATACCTCATTGATAACTAGTGGCCCTCTAAAATGTTTACGCCTTTAATATAAGTTGATTGGACTTTGTCAATTACAGAACCAACCACCATCGTGAGTCTTGATATGAGGACTTTGGAGATGACCTTGTACAAGCAGCCAATCAAATTAATGGGTCTGTAGTCACCAAGATTTAGTGGTTCCTTGACTTTTGGGACTAAGGTGATGAATGACGAGTTACATCCCCTCGCAAACCTCCCATGTGTTTCAAAGTGTTTAGCAAATCTAAAGAAATTATCTTTACTGATCTCCTATTTGTTTTTCAATACTTTGAATATGTATCCATCAGGACCAGGGGCCTTATCTACACGAGGGCTCCAAATTGCTTCTTTTACATCTTCCATACTAATGGGGGCCTCTAAGAAATTGATCTGAACATCGGACAACATTTTGAATTGATCATTGATTAGTTTCGGTCTTATAGGCCAACACTCATGGAATTTCTCAGCAAAGTATCCCTAAATTTCATTCATCATTGTGGAGGGATTAGTGTTCCATGCACCATTTATAGTAATTCCATGCAAGCTTTTCTCTATTCTTGCTTTTAATTGATCCATGAAAGAATGTGGTTTTCTCATCCCTGTCTGTAAGCCATTTCACTTTTGCTTTTTTTTTTTTTTTTTTGTAGATCCATATTAGCAAACCTATCAAGTTCAGTGATTTTTGCTTCACATTCTTTTCTTTTTAGAAGTTCACCATCATATAGTAATCGTGATTCTGCAATCTGTTCAAGCTCAGCAACTCTTTTTTTGCATCGCTTAATAACTTTGATTCCTCCTCTGAGACAATACTCCGCCATTTACGAATACCAATCTTCACGAATTTTAGTTTACATTTTAGTACCATATCAGGTGAACCAAAACCTTAGAAGGTCCACGCATTTAGAAATTCCACATGAAAGTCATCTCAATGTAGCCATGAATTGAAGAATCGAAATGATGGTGGGCTGAAGTCCTGATTCTAGGATTTGATAAGCAATTGGGTATGATCAGAGTATTCCTTGTCAAGAGCTATAACACTGGATAGTGGTTGTTAAGCAATAAAGTTGGGACAAATTAGAATTCTATCAAGTTTACTCAGCTTGAGACCATCATCGCACATATAAGTGAATTTTTACCGCCCATATTGAATTCCCGCAACCCAGTCCTTGCGATGAAATCATTAAAATCTTTAGCAGTTCTTCTACAGAATGTGGAGTTAAACCTTTCTTGTTCACTTCTGACTGCATTGAAATCTCCTAGGAAAATCAAGATTCCATTAATACTACATTTTAGATCATATAATTCCGACCAAAGTTTTCTTTTTTCTGATTTCGATTGTGGGGCATAGACATTAACGATCATTGTGATACTAAGGATGCCTTTCCAATACCTGTGACTGCAAGAAAGTTTTGTGAAGATTTAATATGACATTTCGAGAATATATTTGGGTTCCAGATGAAAGTAATTCCACCGGATCTTCCTGCGGGATTAACAAACTCAGCACAATAATCAATTCCATCCCATACACTAACTAGCAACGTCAATATTATTTGAGTATGAAACACAAGTCTCTTAAAGGCATATAAAATCAACTTTATGGACCCGTTTGAGTTTGCACACCTAATAAATTTTATGGGTTTCTCCACACACCTTGATGTTAAGGCAAAGATAATTCACTGAGGTATGCTTTTTATACCATCACCATCAGTCTTAGCGATTCCAGTAGCAATCGGATCACCGAAATCAATTTGAAAACCAACTTCCTTACCAACCTTGATCGCACTTTCGAATTCACTAGAGGAAGAGAAGTTATCTTCACCTTTAGGCTCTGAGTTTGAGGCCGCCCTATTTAGGTCAACCACAGGGGAAGTCAAAGGGAGAGGAGAAACAATAGGAGAGCAACAATTTCGTACTTTATGAGATTGGAGAGACAATGCAAATCTAGGTTGATGAAACAACTTCAAACTATTAAATTTCCTGCGTTTATCCAGGGATTCACCTTTACCAAACTTAGGTAATGGATTGTCACTGTGGATCGGGTCTGGAGTGGTGGGCCAATCGTCACCACCAGGTAGTGGAATATTATGAATGGGCCTATGTGATGTATGGTTACTGGGTTCTTCAATTGAATTATAGTTCTCGTTTGACATTTTTTTTTGTAGGACCTTTGGGGAATTGAACGTCAACTACACCATTTATTTTTTTCATTGTGACAACTTGTATCAGTAGTATTATACAATGGTTCATTTACCCAATTAACTGTATTGGCTCTGTTACCAATGTACACCATCACCATCGTATATGTCGTCGTCGGGACCCCCTATATGTCGTCTTTATCAAATGATTCTTCAATAATTCCCCTATCTTCAATAATATTCCTTACATGCATTGGCACTTCCCATGTTACTGATATCCCGTCCTCATCAGAATCATTCACATCATCACCATCTTCTTCTATACAATTGTCTTCATGCATCTCATCATCTTCATCAACAACCTTGGTGTCATGAATTACAGTGCTAGTGCTTAGGTTATTAAATGGGAATCAGTCTCTATCACACTCCACCACACCAACTTTATATTTCTTTTTACCAAAGGAAACATCTATTTCACCATTGATGATCGTTCTAGTTTTAGTTAGGACACATACAAATCCATAATATAAGTCAAAATCACTCGATTCAACCCCTTTAGTCCATGGAGATTCAATCGTTTTTCTGAATGCATTTACAATCTTCATGTAATTTTCAAATGAATGAAATCTGATAGGTAAACCAAGAATTTTTACCCGTGTTAATCTTTCACACACCAGGTCATCGTTGAACCTCATTTTTAGCAATTTAAACCATCTATTCGAGTTTTGTTGGTTCTCATGAAACACCTTCGCCATTTTGGAGTTTACAAATTTAAAGATAACATTCATGCAACCGATGTAATGAACTGTAGCTTCATGCTTACCTTCCAAAGAAAGAATCATGGGTAACTCCCCAATAATTTGAATGTTAATGGCCTCACCAACCATTACACAGTCATGACTACATTTTGAGAAACTGACTAGCCTGATATTAATGTTCCTAACCTCATTTTCCGAATATTTCACCATTGTTCCATGTACCATATCTGCGAAGGATAGTGATTGATTAGTCGGACACCACTTGTTAGTTTTCATTCTCATCTGTGTAGCAGCAAACTTTATGCTATCTTTATTTTCCAGAGTATCTAGTTTCTGATATTTCACCATGTTCACCCTGAGAATGCAGTAACCGCATCTAATTCTACCCATTTCCTATTCTAATCGTTTCACATCTCTGACTCCTTTGAATCTGACAAACGCAAAGATCGATCCTGATTTGTCTCTTTTACCACCAATGTAAATATCAACTAGCTTGCTAAACTTTTGAAAGGAGTTCCTGATCTTTACCTTCGGCACATCATCCGTTAGATTAGAAACAAATTATGTTGTTATAGCTGTTCTTGTGTCTTGCCAAGTTTTGTTTCTTCGCCAGACCTCCGTCCACCACCTTCTCTCTTGGACCTTTTATATCCCTTGAGAGCATTTTAGCTATGATTCTGAGTGGGTTAATTGTTATATATTACAAAGTTTGACCATAAATACTTAGTAGTTAATAACGTATAAGTTTTGACCGATTCATATCGCAAATACCTATCTATGAGACATTTAAGGAATAAAAATGCATAAAACGTTGGTACCTCTACATTACATTTGTACTACTTAAAATTAAGATTTTCTTTTCCTAAAATAGATAAATGTTTTTTAAGGTATTAAGATATATATATATATATATATATATATATATATATATATATATATATATATATATATATATATATATATTCACGTTCATTTGAGACCATGCTAATTTTGTAAGACCGTGAGATCAAATCTAAAAATAATTTTAAAATGCAAAATAAAAAGAAAAATCCAAAAATTCTTTTTTTAATTATTATTTTCGGAACTTTATATATATATATATATATATATATATATATATATATATATATATATATATATATATGTTCAGATTCAATTGACACCGTGCTAATTTTGTGAGACCGTAAGACCAAATCTAAAAATCATTTTAAAATGTAAAATAAAAAGAAAAATCCAAAAAAAAAAATTAATTATTATTTTCGGAACTTTATTTTCCAAAAAAAAAAAATTACCGTTTATTTTGGAAAATACGTGAAATATTCTAATAGAATATTACACCGTAGATTTATAATATGAATTTTAGAATGTTTAAAATATTCTTCTACATTTGTCAGATATGTAGAATATTCTAATATTCTAATAAAATATGTAAAAAAATGTATTTTTTTGTATTAATTTTATTTTTATTGGTATTTTTTAATTATTTTTTTTTGGAAAATCTATATTTCGAAAATAATATTGGAAAAAAAATTTCGAAAAATTTAAATTATTTTGCATTTTAAAAATATTTTTGTTTTATCTACTAAATGAGCGGTTAGGATTACGTCTCACGGTTTCACAAAACTAGGTCGTCTCATATGAACCTAACCCTATATATATATATATATATATATATATATATATATATATATATATATATATATATATATATATGATTAAATATAAATTATAAATATTGTATGAATGTTTAACAGTTTTTTGTCCATTTGATTAGAAAAAATGAATGTTTGCGATTTGAAGGTACATATAATTAATATAGGATAGTGTGTACTATATATTTACACTTATTTAATTATAAATGTATTTTGTTTATAACCTATAATTATAAGGAATATTAATTATTTATTGCATAATTTAATGATATTTTTATTAAATTCTTATTTATCTTATTTTAAAAAACTATATAGGGATATTTACATAATTTTTTTTAAAACATAGGTTCTTATGATATTACGATAAACATATTGTATTTTCATTCTTAAAAATATGATTTTAATCAAGTGGTTTTTTAGAGTTAGCATTCTTAAAGAATACACTTGCATAAAAGATATTTTATTAAGAGAGTAAAATCAAAATTACCAACATTTTTGGCAACCAAGTCATATTAATTAATAAAACTAAATCAAATAAAATTTAATGCAAATCATAATATAATATGAGGATAAGAATCATATTTTTCCAAGAAAATATATTCTTTGATAATGAAATACTAAGAAATGAATTACAAGTATATCACTAATATTCTTAAAGAATAATACATAAACAAAAATACATTAACAAAATAAAAAAATCTTTAAAATATTCTTAATATTTTTGAATTATGCAATATTACTTTTACATGATACTAAAATGATTCATCAAAGATATATCACCAACTGAAAATTATTGAAGAATATAAAATATTCTTTTTACACATAAGCATAAGTTATATGCTATAAAGAATTCTTGAAGAATATGAAATAATTTTTTTACACATAAGCATACATTACATGCTATAAATATTCTTTAAGAATATGTAGTAAATAATAGATATTTGGTATGAGTTCTAAATAAGAACCATTCTTAAAGAATATAAAAAGACAATTAACAATATCACTTGAAGATGTTAAATAGTAGCCCTTGAAAAACACGATGAATAACAGTCCGTTCCACAAACAACTCGTCTCTATGTATCCCCTTTATGCCCGTGTGTACATCACCTTAAACAACCGAAACCTTTGTGCCATCTCACAAGAACCAATCAACCTTTTTTTTCCTTAAAAAAAAAAAATAAAAAATAAAAAAACAAATCCATCAAGCATTTCTTCCTCCTTACCTCTCCCCAAATAATAATAAACACGAGGAAAGTTATTGTGGTATAACTCTTATTTTGTTTCTAAAAGTATGTGCACACCATTTTTTGATTTAACATGTACGTTTTGTTGTATGATTTTTTTCTTAACAATTTGATTTATATCTAACTAAATGGGAATATTTAATTATATATTAAATTATTACAAATGATTGATAAGAAGCTAAAAGACATACGCGTAAAAAGCAAACTTTCAACTATCATGAACTAAAGACTTAACAAATAACATCACTTTTTTTTTAATAATCCAAGAAACGGCCTTGGCCACTTGTCTACGACAGAAGGAGTATGAATAAAATTAAAAGTATACATGAGATGGTGAGAGGGCGAGTTTAGCATTTTATTTTTCTATCCTTCATCTGGAGCCGGTGGAATGGTGGCTGTGCAGGTGGGCATGAAATATGAAGACCTACAGAGGCTTGAAGATGAAGACTGTATTGTATTTAATTAATTCAATTCCATATTTATAGGCTTTTAATTTGTTGATATTCAAAAAATTAAACAATATCGTTGATTACTTTCTTATTTGTAGGTTTTTAAAATGGGAATAATAAATTAGTTAATTGTAAAATTTCCGAAATTACCTAAATTAAATTATTGGTTCAAATTTAGTCATACATTCACACAATATATATGATTTATATAGGGTTAAGCAATTTGGACCCTTTATATATGAATCTAACTCTCACTCACACACACACTCTCTCTCTCTCTCTCTCTCTCTCTCTCTCTCTCTCTCTCTATATATATATATATATATATATATATATATATATATATATATATATATATATACCTTAAAAAACATTACAAGATTTTGTTGAATTTTAAGAGGTACAAACTTTTAAGCAGTGTTTTAAAAACCGGTTCGAACCGGCCGGTCGAACCGGGAACCGGAGGTGAGGGCGGTTCGATTTGGACCGGTTTTATAATGATTTTCTGACCGGATTGAACCGGCCGGTTTTGGTAAAAAACCGGTCCAACCGGCTGAATTGAACCGGAATGGGTCGGGTTGAACCGGACATTCTTGGATTTTTGTGTTTGGTTTGGTCTTCTTTGTTTGATTTTGACTTCTATAATGATTGTTTTTATATGTTGCATTCTATTTACGTTTGTAATACTAAAAAGATGACAAGTTTTTGTAATCAATGTATGCAGGATAATTAAAAACATATAAAAATATAGAATCGATTTGACCATCCGGTTGAACCGGAAAACGTCACTCGACCGGTTCAATTGAAAAACCGGTTTTTAAAACATTTCTTTTAAGCATCATATACAATAATTTTATGCATTGGAGAATAATAAATCTTATCCGGTCAAAAACAGATTTTGAATAGGTCTTCTAAGCTTATCTTCAAATTTAATGGGTTAAATATGAAAATGTCAAATAAGATAATGATAGTAAGATTTTGAATGGGTCAAAGTTTGACCAAGTATTCCTCATATCCAATTGAATCAGTAAATATTAAATCTTATGCAGTCAACATTTATGAAAAAGTCAAATAAGATGATGATGATAAGATTTTGAATGGGTCAAAGTTTGACCAAGTGTTCCTCATATTCAATTGAATCGGTAAATACTAAATCTTATCAGGTCAACATTTATGAAAAACTCAAATAAGATGATGATGATGATAATATTTTGAATGGGTCAAACTTTGACCAAGTGTTCCTTATATCCAATTGAATTGCTAAATACCGAATCTGTCAATAATAATGAAAAAATCAAATAAGATGATGATAAGATTTTGAATGGGTCAAAGTTTGACTAAGTGTTCTTCATATCCATTTGAATCGGTCTAATACGATTTACATGTTATAAAACATTTCATATAAACTGGAAGAGACGCATTGATCTAGCATTCGTCTATCATGAATGTCTTGCCATTGACTACAAAACCTTGGTTCCCTCTCATACTCGCTACCTCCTTCTTTGTTTTTCGTTCTAATCAAATCGAATAAACCCAAAAATGTCTTACGTTTAATCCTAGCCCATGTATAAGAAATCTCTATCTGTTCATCATTTTGTTTAACAAAATTTTTTATGTTATTTTGTTGATCCGCACTCGTCTCTTTGCGCGGGTAAACGGCTAGTATGTATATATATACTAGCCGTTTACCCGTGCCAAACGACTGATGTGAATAATTTCTTTCAGAAATTAGTTTTTAGAGGCGATTATTTCTATCCATATGCCTACAATGTGTTTGTAAAAGCTCCTTAATTGATAAGTTTCTCATTAATAGAGGTACACACATAGAAAGTTTTTATAATCTTTAGGTTTTCTATACAAAAGTAAATCTTTGTTTGCCTCTAAATTCCTAATTTAATAACCCCTTGTTATTGTTGTTTGATCCCTTCATCTGATCGTTCGGGGTCGTTGGTGACAAGTTCTCTACTTGAAGATAACACACTAAGGAGTTAAACAAGTTCCCTTCTTTTTCAACCTGAAACATCAATATTTATGAATTTGTAGCTTCTTTTTGTCAATGCCAATCCAAAAGGGTTATTGATTGATTAATTTTGCACGCTATAACGGTTGACATGGGCCCATCTCATCAAGATCAAAACAAGAATAAATTGTCTTAGGAGCACGGGAATTTGAATCTTATGATTAAAACATGATGAACAATCTTAAGAAACATGTTGAAAAACTTGGAAGAAGCCGAACAAGAGGTATGTGATATTTAGGTGTTGTTTGATTTTCTGAAACAAAAATTCATGAAGTCTGCAGACCACCTCTGCAACCCTCTGCAGTAGAAGAGGTGGACCAAACGGCTGCAGACTATAATAAGAAGCGTGTTTGTTTTTTTAACATCTGCATACTGCTGCAGATATTAAAAAATTAAAATAAACTAATTTTATAAACCGAAAATAGTTTTTTAATACGTAAAATTTAATAATGTATAACATTTCGGTAAAAATTAATGATATTTCAGTAAAAAAGAATGATATTTCAACAAAAAAATAAAGATATTTTAGTAAAAAATAATGATATTTCATCAAGAAATTATTATTATTGAATATAAAAAAATGAAAAATAAATTCAATAAGAATAAACGAAAAAAAAAACGGAAAAAAAAATGTGAAATAAAATTTTAATAACATATAATCAAAATTTCAGCAATAAAAAAAGAAGAAGAAGAGGTTGGAAGAGGTTAGAAGAGGCAGTACAAGTGCTGTGCGAAACAGAGCCTGCGCAAAGGTTTTTGACTCAAAAGACTTCTAAAAAACAAACAGCTGCGAGATAAAAAGTGTTGCGCATGTGCTGCACCGCGCAGCAGTAAAAGGTTTGAAGAAGTTTTTTTCAAAAAACAAACAGCACCTTAGATTCATATGTTGTTTAATTTCATGAGGTGATAGTATGCAGAACAAATTAGCTACCGACCACCCCTTTACGTAAGCACAATCTATTCTCGATCTCAATACCTACTACAAACATACTGCTGGAAAACTCTCACTCGCCATTCACACTAACACAAATATACTTTTCAAATATATTGGTTAAACTAGATAACCAAGTAAGAAATGATATGAAGCTACCTTTTATAATTTTTATAATCTTACAGATTTCAAACCTGTTTTTCACATCTATAGCCTTTATATAAAAAAGTGTGAAATTTTCATATTATATAGAGTTAAACTCCGCAAAACTACGTTTTGTAATCTTTATAGCCTTACAAATTGAGTCATAAGTGCAGGATAAGATCTCCACAACAGAAATTTTAGTGACTATAGACAATATGAGGGCAATCGATTCTAACATGAAGAGAATGTTGGAGAAGAGTATTTCAGGAGTGGACTTGGAGAGAAGAAAAATTTGACTCAGTAGATAGAAGGTGGTGTTCAAAATAGTCTCTTCATGATCTTTTCCCTAGGTGTTCAATTTGTTTCCTTAAGCTCACGGTTGGGAGGACTCAAAGTTAAGAGAAATATATGTATGATCTTATTTAAATTTTTCACATAATAAATATATGAAATATGAATAAAAATAGAAAATATATAAGTAAAATGTAAACTACCACATAACGTAAATGGGGTGTGGGTATAAGAAAATTTAGTTTCATATTTAATCAAAGTAAATTGCTAGTCTACGTAATGCATATTATGTTTTTGAATTATTAGCATATATGTGCTAGTTACTTACACATCAGATGGTAAAACCAATTTCAAAGTACTCTAATTAAATATTCAACTAAAAGTGTCAATAATATTGCACGTATACATCCATACACATACATACATCAACCTATGTTGCAAATATCATATACTCATGATGCAATTATACAATTATAATAATAAAATGTTAAGTGATATATCACCGCCTCAAATATTGTTGTATATCTTTTTCAAATTTCAATCATATATTTCATAGCTTAATCGTAGGGGTTATATTTGTTATAGACATTATTAGATAGCTTTTTTCTCTCATGATTTTCCTCCATGTAGATTGTATATGTATACGGTTTGTTTGTGAACGAAATCATCAGTTCATACTTCCTCTCTATAATACCTAAAATCTTCTTATGGTATCAAAGCAAGGCTCAAACACCTCATCACAAATTCATCTCGATCATCATATCCTTCACAATATGCTTCAACTAAAAACATGTTTGAAACATCATCTTTCTTGATCAACCCATCTATGAAAGACTTAACATTCGTCACTTTCCCAGCTACCCTAAAACTCGCATCTCTGAATTATTTAGCGTGGAAAACTCAAGTAGAAGCACTACTCTATGGATTAGACTTGTTCAAGCTCATAGACGGATCTCACCCACCCCCAAAACCTGTCCCTGCTAAAGATGGTTCAAAAACTCCAGACCCTGGATATTCCTAATGGTTCAGGCAAGACAGGCTATTATTTGGTGCACAGGTAGGTAGCCTCTCTCCTCAAATTGTGCCTCTCATTACTGGAGCAGTATCTTCACATGAGGCTTGGCAGACTCTTGCCAAAACTTATGCCTCTCCAAGCTAAGGACACGTTAAACAATTGAAACAGCGGTTGAAGCAAACAACAAAAACTCCTACTCAATCAATAATGGAGTACATGCAGCAAATCAAAATAGTTACTGGTGAGCTCACAATACTCGGAAAGAAATTGGACGATGAAGATGTCGTCGAAATCATCATGAATGGTCTTGATCAAACAACTTATAAACCGATTCTTGATGTGGTCCACGCACGACACACCCTAATTTCTTTCGATAAGTTACATGAGAAATTGATTAACCACGAGTTATTAATTGCCCAACAAGTTGTTGTCACAGGAATCCATCAATCGACATCGGTCTTTCACGTTCAACAGTCTAATCGCAATGGATCTGGACTCAAAACGTGGAACCAGAAACAACACAATTCTTCAACAAGAAACAATATGAATGCTTATCAGCAAGCCGTGCATAATCCAGGTATTCTTCCCACACCCAACACACCTGTAGGAAACAAACCCTTTCTTGGAAAGTGCCAATGGTGCTATCAACGTGGTCATTCTCTTACAAATTGCCCAACCTTCAAAAAGGTACATCCAAATGTTACTATTCCACCATTTACTCGCAATATGCAGGCAAAGGGCGTACAGGTCAACACCATAAACCTCAAAACTAACCCGGAGCACACCAGTTGGATTTTTGACAGTGGAGCATCACACCATGTTACCACTGATCTGAACAACCTTTCCCTTCATGCACCGTATGATGGGATGGAAGAGCTTGTAATAGGTGATGGTTCTTGTCTTCCCATTACTCATATTGGTTCCCTTTTACTCCATACTTCACACACACCAATCCTTCTTAAAAACGTATTATGTGTTCCATCTTTATCTAAAAACATAATTTCCATATCACGAATGTGTCTTGACAATAATTTTCTCATAAAGTTCTATTCTTCTGTTTTTGTTCTTAAGAATCGAGCAACTAAACTCCAAATCCTCAAGGGAACGGCAACCAAAGGCATGTATGAGCTTCGCTCACGAAATGCCATCCTCACCGACTGCCTTCACCATGCAACAAACTGATTCTACCACATGGCATCACAGGCTTGGACATCCCCATAATAAAGTTTTCAAGCTCTTTTCATCTCTTGTTTCTTTCCATTCCAATGTTCATGATAATTGTAATGCTTGCCAAGTGAATAAAAGTCATAAACTACCTTTTTCTCAATCTTCTCTTACATCCAACTCTCCACTTGATCTAATATTTTCTGATGTTTGGTGCTCCCTAGTCACTTCATTTGATAATTATAAATATTACATCATTTTTGTTGACCACTACACAAAATACATTTGGCTTTATCCCTTCAAAAACAAATCAGACTCCCTCTCTACTTTTATTCTTTTTCAACGACTAGTTGAAAACTATTTTAATCGAAAAATTAAACAATTCTTCTCCGAAAATGGGGGAGAATACACAAAACTTTCATCTCATCTCTCTTCCTATGGTATCTCTCATCTTACATCACCACCACATACACCTGAACACAATGGATATTCCGAACGAAGACATCGACATATCTTGAAACTAGATTGGCACTACTATCTCATGCCAAATTACCAGTCACCTTTTGGCCATTTGCTTTTACAACAACTGCATATTTGATAAATCGACACCCAACCTCAACCTTACATAATTCTTCACCTTTCCTGACTTCATTATCAAACAACCAAACTACCGTAAACTTCGTAGCTTTGTATGTTTGTGTTATCCTTGGTTACGTCCTTATTCACCTCACAAACTTCACCAACAGTCACAACCTTGTATATTTGTTGGCTATTCCTCCACAAAAAGTGCCTACTAATTACTTGACCTGATAACTTATAAAATTTTTACCTCCACACACGTGACCTTTGATGAAAATATTTTCCCTTTCTCACAACTCACCTCATCCACCACTCCTTCTCACCCCACTGATTATGATGCTTGGATACCATTTTCAATAACCATTTCATCTCCACAAAACCCATCACTCAATCTGAAACCTTTCATGCAACTAATACAATCTTACCATCCTTCTTCCTCCCCTGCAAATGCATCTCAAATTCATTCGTCTACACCACCATCTAACCTACACCCCACCTCATCCACCGACTCCTCACAAACATCTATTCCAAACGCTACAGATCATATCCCTCCCTCACCTACACCAACACACCCCAAACCAAATACTCGAGCCAACCCCAAACCTAATCCCAAGTACCATAGCTCTGATTTCCAACTCTACAACACCACCCTCAGTGCCTATGACGAACCACCCACCATCTCTCATGCTCTTAAACATCCCTCATTGTGTCATGCCATGCAACTTAAATTTGATGCATTTAAAAGAAATAATACATGGACTCTCATCCCCTCTACACTTGCTCCTAATCTTGTAGGCTCCAAGTGGGTTTATAGAACTAAATACAAATCAGATGGATCTATAGACCGCTTAAAAGCCCGACTCGTGGCCAAAGGATTCACCCAAAGACCCGACAATGACTATCTCGAAACCTTCAGCCCGGTCCTTAAACCGGCAACACTTCATCTTATTCTCACCCTTGCCATCTCACAGGGATGGGTTCTTAATCAATTAGATATCAACAATGCCTTTCTTCAAGGCACCCTTAATGAGGATGTCTATATGGCTCAACCTCCCGGTTTCGTTGATCCGACTTTCCTAAATCATGTCTGTAAATTATGCAAAGCTATTTATGGACTCAACCAAGCCTCCCGTGCATGGTATGATGAAGTAAAATCTTTTCTTGTCTCTCATGGTTTCAATCCCACCATTTCTGAATCCTCTCTTTTCACTTACATCGTGGATTCCACTCCCATCTATATCCTTGTATACGTTAATGACATTATCATCACCGGTCCTTCCACTTCCTTGGTTCATCACTTTATCCGCTTTTATGAAAAAAGTTCTCCTTAAAATACATTGGATCTCTCACCTATTTTCTCGGCATTGAAGTACTTCCCCATTCATAAGGTCTTATTCTCTCTCAAAATAAATACATTTATGATATTATTAAAAAGGAAAATATGAGTGATTGTAAGCCGATTACCACCCCTGTTACTTGCTCTGAAATAGTAACACTACATGGTGCTCTGACACATCCTTCTCCTACAGAATACAGTCTATCGTCAGTGCATTGTAATACTTATTTCTTACCCGTCCCGACATTGCATTCACCATCAACAAGTTGTCTCAATTTATGCATGCTCCAACATATCAGCATTGGACAACTTTAAAAAGACTCCTAAGATATCTACAGGGTACATTATCTAAAGGTTTGCTGCTGTGAAAACACTCTCCTCTCACTTTACACGCTTTTATTGATGCGGACTGGGCAGTAGACAAAGATAATTACATAGCACAACTGGTTATGTCATTTTCCTTGGATCTAACCTTATTGCTTGGAGCTCCAAACGACAAACTAGTTTAGCCCATAACTCCACTAAGGCTGAATTTAGAGTCGTAGCCTCTACTACCACAGAAGTCCAATGGCTCACTAATCTTTTATCTGAGTTAGGCTTCAAACTACCTATAGTTCCTGTTGTCTATTGCGACAATCTTAGTGCCACGACATATTCTTTAATCCAATTTTTCATGCTCACATGAAGCTTTAGCATTGGATTTTCATTTTGTTCGTGAAAAAGTACAAAACGGATCTCTACGGGTTAGACACATATCGGGTGATGACCAACTTGCTTATACCCTTACCAAGCCATTACTGCATCCACGTTTTCAACTTCTGGTTTCCAAGATATGTATCGCAACTAGCTCGTCCATCTTGCGGGGGAATGTTAAGTGATATATCACCGCCTCAAATATTGTTGTATATCTTTTTCAAATTTCAATCATATATTTCATAGCTTAATTATAGGGGTTATTTTTGTTATAGACATTATTAGATAGCTTTTTTCTCTCCTGATTTTCCTCCCTGTAAATTGTATATGTATACGGTTTGTTTGTGAATGAAATCATCAGTTCATACTTCCTCTCTGCAATACCTAAAATCTTCTTATAATACACTTTTAGACTGAAAATAAATTACTTTTTTTGGGAATTGAAAGAAAAGGAAGATTTTAAATTACGATATGAAAGAAATGCCTTATATAAAACTCAAAAAAAAAAATGAATTCCTTGTAAAGATGAAGATGACATACAAAACCTATTATAAATAAATAAATCATAGAAAATAACTATTCTTATATGTTATAAAATATGATCAAATAACAATATAAATTATATAAGTAAATAAAGAAATATGAGTAGAGAGAACTTTTATTCCAATACTTGTGATGAAATCATCAAACTTTATAATACATAATATTCACTATTTATACTAGACAAAGAAGATGAAAGGTGATGTATGATATGAATGCTCATTATAGTGGTGTATAACTACATTCATAAAACTCATAATAATGTTTGCTATAATGTTCACTAATTATGGAGAGCAATGGGGGAATATGGAGAATCCAATAGTCATTCACTAAATAATAATTCATAACACTCCCCCTTGAATGACTATTGTATCATGCCTCGTTAAAACCTTAATCGGTAAAACCTCATGGGAAAAACCCTTTATTAAGGAAAAAGAGTACATGATTAATAATAGATATTGGAAACAATTGCCTCGTTAAAAACCTTGTTAAGAAAACCCAATGGGAAAGACATAACTAAGGAAAAGAGTACAATATGTTTCCAACTCCCCCTGATTAGCACATCACTTGATTTTCTTGAAGCACGACATAACAATGTTTCGTACCATCTTTTCAAATTTCGATGTAGGAAGTGCTTTAGTAAACCAGTCAGGAAAGTTGTTACTGGATTGAATTTTCTAGATGTTGATGTCACACTCTTTTTGAAGATCATAAGTGAAATAAACTTTGGTGATATATGCTTGGTTCCTCCTTTGATAAATCTTTCCTTGAATGGAGCTATACAAGTTGTATTATCTTCATATAGTATGGTTGGAACATCCCTGTTAGAAGTTAGACCACAATTCTTGCAAATGTATTGAGTTAAAGTTCTTAACCAAATACATTCATGACTTGCCTTATAAATTGCTATAATCTCTGCATGGTTAGAATAAGTAGCAACTAAAGTTTGTTTAACAAAATGACAAGAAATTGTGTTACCTCCACAAGTGAATAAATAACCAGTTTGGGATCGAGCTTTGTGTGGATCAGATAAATATCCAACATCTGGATAACTAATTAATTTCACATTTTATGAATTTGATTATTATAAATTCATATCCATTGTACCTTGAAGATATCAAAGAATGTGTTTGACTCTATTCCAATATCTTCTTTTTGGACAAGTACTATATCTTGCTAATAAGTTTATGATAAAAGATTTATCAGGTCTTGTATTAATAGTAAGATATATTAGTGCACCAATAGCACTAAGATATAGTTCATTGGGAACAAGAAGATTTTCATGCTTTTTATGATGCTGAAATTGGTCCTTTTTGGCATCTAAGTGCCTTACTACCATCGGGGTACTCAATGGATGTGAGTTATCCATATAAAATCTTTTAAGCACCTTTTCTAGATAACTAGATTGATGTATAAAAACTCCATTTTTGGTGTGCTCAATTTGAAGATCCAAACAAAATTTCGTTTTACCAAGATCTTTCATTTCAAAATTTTCTTTCAAACAAGAAGTGGCATTTTCCAATTCTCCACGAGTTTCAATTATGTTTAAATCATCTATGTAAATAGCAATTATCACAAATTATGATCCAAATCTTTTTATGAATACACATGGACTTAGTGGATCATTTTTATAGCACTCTTTCAACAAAAATGTACTAAAACAATTGAAACACATACGGCCAGATTGTTTCAATCTATACAAAGATTTATTTAATTTTACCAAATATACTTCACGAGAATTATAAGTTTGTGCTTCTGGAGCCTTAAACCCTTCTGGGATTTTCATATAAATATCATTTTCAAGTGAACCATATAAATAAGCGGTAAATACATCTATTAGACACATCTCCAGTTTTGCATATGTTAAACTTATAAAATAATTGAATGTAATTGCACCAATGACCGGAGAATACGTTTCTTCATAATCAATTTTGGGCCTTTGGGTAAAACCTTGTGCAACAAATATTGCTTTATATCTCAAAACTTCATTTTTCTCGTTTCTTTTGTGCACAAATACCCATTCGTGTTCCATTGTTCTTACTCTGTTTGGTGTACAGACTACAGTTCCAAAAACTTTTCGTTGAGTAATAGAATTAAGCTCTTTATTTATTTCATCTTTCCATTTTGGCTAACATTTTCTATTAATACATTACTCAATAGATTTAGGTTCAAGATCCTCATTTTCTTTATAATCGTGCGCGGAACATGATATGAATAGAAAATGTTAGCCAAAATTATCGTCGACATCTATCTTATTTCGGTTCCATCTTATTCTTGTCATGACATAATTTATTGAGATCTCATCATTTTCATATTTTCAGGTACCTCAGTTTCTTTTGTTATGTCATTGGGCTCTTCTGTAGCTTCATTATTCTTTTCAAAAGATTTCGTTTTCTCTTTTGGACCATCAGTTATATTTGCTCCCTTTCATTTTCGAGGATTTTTATCTTTAGAACCGGTTGGTCTTCCACGCTTCAGGAGTGCCTTTGATTCATTTGTAGTTGTATTTTTTCCTTCTGGAATATCAATTCTAACTGGAGCATTTACAGTTGGTAAATGAGACTTTGTTACTCTCTTAGGGTCAGTAAATGCATCTGGCAATTGATTTGCTATATTTTGTAAATGAATTATCTTTTTCACTTCAAGTTCACATTGACTTGAACAAGGGTCTAAAACTGAAAGTGATAATTCATTCCAAGAGATTTTATTCTCCAGCTTATTTATTTCTCCCCCTAATGTTGGAAAAACTGATTCATCAAAATGATAATCGTCAAATCTAGCTGTAAATAAAGCTCCAGTTGATGGTTCTAAATATTTTACTATAGATGTAGATTCGTATCCAACATAAATTCCCATTCTTCTTTGAGGACACATTTTTGTGCGGTGAGGTGGAGAAATGGGTACATAAATTGCACATCCGAACATCCTTAGATGGGAAATATTTGGTACATGGCTGCAAACCAGTTGAATATGGGAGAACTTATGATAACTAGTTGGCCTGATGCGTATAAGTGATGACGCATGTAAAATTGCATGTCCCCATGTCGATGTAGGAAGTTTAGAATACATTAGTAATGGTCTTGCAATTAATTGAAGGCGTTTGATTAACGACTCAGCTAAACCATTTTGTGTATGAACATATGCAACAGGATGTTCAATAGTTATCCCAATCGACATGCAATAGTCATTAAAAGCTTGTGATGTAAATTCTCCAGCATTGTCAAGTTGAATTTTCTTAATTGGGTAATTAGGAAAATGTGCCCTTAGGCGGATTATTTATGCAAGTAATCTTGCAAAAACCAAATTGTGACTAGAAAACAAGCACACATGTGACCATCTAGTTAACATGTCAATTAAAACCATAAAATATCTAAATGGTCCACATGGTGTTGGATGAATTAGTTAATATATATCCTCGTGGATTCTTTGTAAGAAACTAAGACTTTCATACCCAACTTTGTTCAATGATGGACTGAATATTAATTTTCCTTGAGAGCATGCAACACAATTCATTATCTTGAAAAATCTTCTGGGTTTTCAAGGAATGACCACTTGAAGTTTCATTTATTCTACATACCATAATAGATCTGGGATGGTCCAACCGTCATGTCAAACTATTAAGGTAATATCATACCTTTTTTATTTTCAATAACATGAATCATTGTAATATTTTCAATAGCATGAATCATTGTAATATTTGTATAGTACAATCCGGAGGACAATACCTGTAATTTTTCCAAAAAACTTTTCTTATTCGATATCATTTTTGTAATATTGAGATACTCCTTATCACCATTATTGGTTGTTTCAACATGATATCCGTTGGACCAAATATCCTTAAAACTTAATAAATTTCTTGGTGATTTTGATGAAAATAATGCATCTCCAATTGTAATTATTGTCCCTTGTGGTAATATGATATTCGCTCTTCCGAAGCTTTCAATCATTTTTGTACTATCTGTTATTATATTAAGATTTGCTTCTCCAATTGATAAGTAAGAAAAATATTTTTCATTATTAAAAATGCTATGTGTAATTGCATTGTCTGCAAGAAATATATCTTTATTATTTCTTTTGTGAATATCCATGTTTCTTTTCAATAAATAAATAAAATATAAGAAACATTCGACTTAGAGAAATAAATTCATATTTTATTAATTTGGGAAGATTGTGACGACATCATTTCTCATGAAACGAATATGACATCAAAACATAATAAATGTCATAAAACAAAACTATACATTTATTTTGATCAATTACCATCCATATCACAACTTGTTCCTTCTGGGTAGACAAGAAAATCTACAACATCTAAATGTGTCATTTCTGGTTGATCTTCATGAATATCACTTTGAATAAATTTTGTTTCGATATTTTTCTTTATATTTTAGAAAATCTTGATAAAGATCAACAAAATGCTTTGGTAAGCAACACGTACAAGACCAATGATCGGTCATTCCACATTAGTGATAAACATTTTCAACCTTTTGTTTTTGTCTTGACCACTTTTATCATTAGGATGTGGATTTTTGTTATTTTCCAACTTCTGGTGGTTACTTGTAATATTGTTATTTTTATAATAATTATGATAACCTCCACGACCTCGGTTAGACCCATGACTATTATAATTATATGATGTTGCATTCACTTCAGGGAATGCACTAGAACCGGTCAGGATTAAATAGTGATTTTTCATCAATAACTCATTGTTTTGTTTAGCCACAAGAAGACATGAGATTAATTCATATTTATTTTAAACCTTTCTCATGATATTGCTACTGCAGGAGAATGTTAGTACTATGAAAACTAGAGAAAATTTTCTCTAGCACGGTTTTCCATAATGAAAATAGAAATCAAAATAAAGACTTGTATGTTAAGGATTTGTTAGTTAAGAAATTTCATAAAATAAGTTGTAAGCATTGTACTGTAAAATTATAAAAAATACATACCTGAAAATTACAAGAACAATAAGAAGTTAGATCTCTATGGTAGAGTCGTGCTGATAATGTGTTATAAAATATGATCAAATAACAATATAAATTATAAAGTAAAGAAAGAAATAAGAGTAGAGAAAACTTTTATTCCAATACTTGTGGTGAAATCATCAAACTTTACAATACATAATATTCACTATTTATACTAGACAAAGAAGATGAAAAGTGATGTATGATATGAATGCTCATTATAATGGTGCATAACTACACTCATAAAACTCATAATAATGTTTGCTATAATGTTCACTAATTATTGAGAGTAATGGAGGAATATGAAGAATCCAATAGTCATTCACTAAATAATAATTCATAACATTATATACTTATTTATTCAGATATTATAAATGTTAGAATATAATTAAACAATTAATAGAAATATCTATTGTAAACTATAAACGTGTGACCGACAAATGGTTAATATTGAAACAATTTGGTAGACATATAAGGTCCTAATTAGGAAATTTGCCCAAATATTTTTCATTGAGTTTTAAAATGTATAAGGTAAGTAACAATGACTTACACTGGAAAAAGTTTACCAACATTTTGACGCCGTTTAAAAAGTTGCATGTTCTTTAAAACAAGATATTTACAAAATATATGATTCGCTTCACACCAAAATAAAACTAAAGCTTTAGGGAGTGGATTCGTTAAGCCTTGCCACTACCTTGGTTAACAATTCGCTATACCACCCCTATCTTATGCTAAGGGGCTTGCTAAGAACAACTCACTCAGGTGTCGACAATCGGAGAAAGAAAGGAGAAGGAGTCGGCAATTAGAGAAAGAAGGGAGAAAAAGGGAGAGTTGATTGGCCATTTTTTCTTTACTTTTGTAAAAAAAAAAAATTCGAAAATAAACTCTATTAAAATAACACACCAAATATCACTATCTATTTACAATTTAGATGCTATCACTTCCTTTAGTCAATATGACATCAAAAAAAATTATTTAGCTTTAAAAATATCTTTATATGACACTATTCTAAGAATGTTATCATTCTCTTTGCTCTAATAGGCATTTTTTCTAATTTATTTAATCAAACATAGCATATTTTCTTGGCCTTCTTGGCCCACTAATAATGTCTCCATTTGATTATAAAAACATCTTAAAAAGGGTTCAAATGTTAATAGAGATTATTGAGTTTAATTATTATTTCTTAGAACAATAGTGTTTGCCCTAACAGATATTTCTTTTATGTGATTTTATGCATTATATTTTTTAATTTTTATTCTAAATTATATTTTCTCAATTTATATTATGATCTTCTAACATCTTTTTCATAAATAAATCTCCTAAAGATTATTGTTTATAATTAAATCTACAACTAATATTTCAAAATAAATAAATTAAAAATTGTTAATTGAAAACGATTATTAATGATTACTGTTAATTGTAAAATACACTTTCCTTTATATTCAATGAAGTGTGTTTAATATGTCGTTCGCACACAAAATCATATTTTCCTAGAAAAAAAAAATTAATGATCAATTTGCCGAAAGAAAACTATTCCCTAGAAATAACTAAGGCTCTACCCCGAACCAATCGTCTATAAAAACTAATTTCTAAAAAAACTATTCACACGTCGTTTAGTGCGGGTAAACAGCTACACGGCTACTATATATATATATATATATATATATATATATATATATATATATATATATATATATATATATATATATATATATATATATATATATATATAAAAGCTTAGGTACCCAAACACACCATAATACGTTGTTTTGTTTGATATATTCATTATAATGTTCTTAAACTTCAACCCTAAATTGATTTACTTTCAAGATTTTCGAAATTTCAGTACTAACTTTTTGTTATATCACATATTTTTGTCGAACAACTACTAGGTTACATATATTGTAGTTGAAAATGAAAATTATATACGATGAAGATAAATGTATAATTTATAAAAATCATGGAAGTAAATCAAGTTACAAGTTAAATTATAAAAACATTAGACAATTGAAATGCATTATATGATACAAAACGACGTAATCTAGTGTATTTGGGTACCTAAGCTAATATACCCGTAAGGGTATATTCACTTTTCTCATATATATATATATATATATATATATATATATATATATATATATATATATATATATATATATATATATATATATATATATATTCATGTTGATATAAAGTACAATACAATCTATCATTGACTTACAACCAAGAGTCATTTATCGTGGTATTTATAAGTTAATAAATTTTCTATCGAATTTTTGTAGTGATATCTAATGTATTTATATTAAATGTAATAATTGTTTTTATTAGAATGTAAATATTAAATGATATCTTCGTGAAAAATATATTCCACGGCATTTTAATATAACAATTAAATAAGATTAAATGTTATCTTTGCCTAAATAAGAAGAAAAACAATAAATATAAAATAAATAAATAAATAAGTAAATAAATGGAAAATAAGTTAAACTCGTTGGGGTTACATTAAATATGACTGGAAATTTTCTTAACTAACTCATTAAATTCCTACCTATTAACTACATATTTTTTTGTTAACGTGTAATGTTTTTTACTGTCATCCATGCATTAGTATTGATTTAGAATCCCTTATTTATATATATGTAAAAATGGAACATCAATATTAGTATAAAGTTTAAGCCATGAGTTATTTTTTATAGCAAAATGGTTATGTATTATGTATCTTATATTACATCGTGTGATATTAGCATAATTTTAGATAATACTTTAAAAATCAAAACTCCTGCTAAAAGGAAATGGCTTGAACCATACATAATCTATATCACTAATATAAATGTCCCATAATTTTTTTACCAGTGTGATGCCCTTGGAACAAATACACTCCGATCTGGTGACACTATTACATGGAAATTTCGTAAAAACTTATTCGGTACTAATAAGTATAGTTATTGTTCATTTTGCTTGCAAAAAACATGGGTGTTATGAAGAATGTACCAATCAACGTGTTCGATATAGAAATTTGGAATATTTATGGTTCAAATTTGTTTAAAATGAATATATGTAATTGGTCGATTAGTCATAATGGTTTTTAATTTTTCTTAACACAATGAGGCGTTCTAAGAGGATAGTTAGCATTTCATGTATTCATGGAATCAATAATCGATGATTATTACTATTGTATCCATTTTATCATAATATTTAGCATAGTTGTAAAAATCGTTCAACGTTAGCTAGTTGGTGGATTGGGTTTAAGGGATTTGTTGGGTCTAAAATATGGTTTATAATTTGTTTTTTTAAGCATTTGTAGTTTTCGGTTTAGAGTCGAACACATTATTGGGTTTAGTTGTAGCTTGGACTGAAATCACATGTGATTTCGGTCTGGTTTATCGGTTTTGGGCCTTGGGTTTTCGGTTCATATATATATATATATATATATATATATATATATATATATATATATATATATATATATATATATATATATATATATATATATATATATATATATATATATATGAACCGAAAACCCAAGGCCCAAAACCGATAAACCAGACCGAAATCACATGTGATTTCAGTCCAAGCTACAACTAAACCCAATATATAGGAGTATGATCAAATGAGAACACCAAAAAGGTTGAGAACGCGAGAACAAAGTATATTTATTTATGATTCAATGTATTCATTTGTAGAGGAATGATAAATTTTTACGCCTTTAATTTCAACCTAAGAGAAAAAAAACATATTCATGTTGATTATGTGTAAAAATTGATTATTTGTCTACAAATGAATACACGGAATCACAAATGCATATACTTGTTCTCGCATTCTCAACCTTTTAGGTGTTCTCATTTGATCATTTCCCTATATATATATATATATATATATATATATATATATATATATATATATATATATATATATATATATATATATATATATATATATATATATATATATATATATATATATATATATATATATATATATATATATATATATAGTCACAAGAGGCATGCTTTAGGAAGCATTAGAGAGGGTGGGATGTTTTGGGGCTGCCATCATAGAAGGAGTGTGTTCTATAGAGAGAAAGTAGAGAGAAGGTGCAAGTGTGTGTTTGAATCTTGTGTATTGTTCATCATTTAAATCATTGAATACATTGAAGATTCATCTTGTTGTTCTTCTTCTTCTGCTCCTTTACATCTTGCATCATCCACTTGATTGAGATTCCGCACTATCAATTGGATATGATTGATACGTTAAACAAATTTGGGGACTTATAGTTGGTATCAGAGCTTGGATTGTATCAATTAATTTGGCAAGATTTTGAACGTTTTTGGACTTTTTCTAGAAGGTTTTGGCATTTTTAATTTGTTTTAGAAGAAATATTGGGTCTTTGTTCTTTGTGTTCTTCAAAAATTCATGTTTTTGATCAAGTTTTGCGTCAAAAAGGTGAAAAATTCGTGTTTTTGGAGTTCTCTGCATAGATAATCTAGAAAATTACAATTTATGATACCACTATGGAGCTCTTTGGAATTCTTCACTTTCTTAACAAGTCGATTTTTGATTTCTTTGAATTCACCTCCTTATTTGATTTGATTTCTTGGTATCTTCAACTTTTTGAACTTCTTCAGAATTTTTGATCTTCTAATTTCATACTTTAACTTTGATGCTCCAAAAATTCTTCAAACTTTTTCTTGTAATTCTCTCTCTCTTTTTTTTTTTAACATGTAACTCGTTCTTTTTTTTCCACTCAAAACCCTACATGCTTAAGCAGGGGCGCTCAACTTCAACCTTTATTGGTTAATGATAATAATTTCCCTGGATACATTTCAGGTTTAGGCTGCTAAACATATTGCATCCTTCAAACCGAGCGGGGTTATGTTTTTGTTCCATGATTTCACTAAAATAAGGGAAGCCACAAATGCACTATAACGTATATTGACTCAACTAAACATTTGAACTTTCATCGGATCATCTCGCATAATACTAGCAATTATAGCTCAAATTATTATTACTAGATTCAATTAATAAAAATGTGAATTTTCAAAATTTCCTAGCAATTTACTTTTTCTACCCCTACCCCACACTTATTTCATACAATGCCCTCATTGTATGTATAAAAACAAATCAAAAATTAAAGAAAAGGGAGAAAAAGGAACAGATTCCCCTGGAATAGCGGCGTGAGCATCTCGAAAAGTGCGGAAAATGTGCAATTTGAATATGGACTTCCAAAAATAGAAACTTGATTCTGAAACTCGCGAAATAAGGAGTGTACCCGCAAAACATGAAATCGGGCCTTCAATCATCTTTTAACATGGTGTAAGTCTCCAAAAGTAGAATGACCAATGTGGGAAAACATGTAATATTCACGACGTGAGCGTGTAATAATTCACGACGTGAAATCGAACTGAACATATCCTGACAACCTCGTAACTGACTCACGACGTGAATTAGAAATGTTCACGTCGTGAGAACTGGACAAGTAGAAAACATTGCTCAATCCTTCTTCTAATGTCTTAATGTATTAAGACTCTTCCAAAGTCATCAGTTGATAACTCACACGCGGACACTCCACTTCATTAACTCACCCCAAACGTTTTTTGAAAATATGGGTCTCGACTCTCGGAATTAAACACTCCCAGCTAAAAACGTACGCATTCATAACTCGCTATCCCGCCTAAGCACTCCATAGCAATTTCTGAGAAACAATCAACAACGAAGAGTAACATAATATTCAAAGTAGTTCTTACAATCCCATAAAAACAAACTAAAATAAACTAGAAGAAACTAAACACAAATCAAACAAAATAAATAACGATCAATCATCCGCCTCTTTTTCATGCGCTCCACTGGTACCAGCTCCATCACCTCCACGACCACCATACTCCGACCAACGTGGGCAAATCGGGTAATGATACCCTAAATGAGACGGCTGCTCCACCCCAAGATGCTGAACCACATTTTCCATCGTGCCGCCTATCCAATTCACACTCAACGACAACTGGTCAAAGTAACCAGCCATATCACCCCCAAAAGGTGCACCCACCATGGAAGCAGTTGGGTGTGTCGGCTGGCCGCGGTCTCCCCTTCCTCTTACGTTCCTGCATCTCGGTCTCGGCTCTGGCGCAGGTTGATCGGCTGGCTGATCATCCTCATCTTCACCCTCAGCGTCTGATGGAACTATTCCCCAGTGCGATCCAAAATTTCTGACCACTCGCATAGTCTCCAAATATCCCATACCAAAGTCATGTTCATCTACAGACGTCATGGATCTAATAATATCGGGAACAATCAGATGATAAGAACGGGCCAAACGAGTAACAAAATGACCCCCACAAATAGGGCTCCCAGGGCGCGAACTCGTAGCAGACCCAGCCAGAAAACGGGCTAGGAAATACGGGATGTTACAACAGACACCAGGCTGTAAGATGCACCATAAGAAAAATAAGTTCTACTTAGTCATTTTGTCTCCATGCCTCTTATGGTTGATGGAAAAGGTAATGAACCGGTGGAGTAAACGATGGATCGGGGACCGAATAATACTCTCAGGAGATACTCCGGAATTAAACATCCCAGAGGCAATGTTATGCCAAAAAGAATATCCCGTGACACCCTCCATGTATCCTCTAGCAGCCTCTCCTAAAAACATGACAAACTCGGGAGTCACAGCCTCTTGTCGATCATACAGTCCCACTCTCCAAGCAAACTCAACTAGGCTGCACTCCCAGTACTCACCCCCAATCGAAATACCAACGCATGTGACCAATGTGGATCTTGGACCATTTCCTGAAACGTCACTGTTGCGAAGAACTCGACACAAAATTCCTAGTAGACCCGCTCTTGCACCCGGAACAGATTTTGCCAACCAGAACAGGTGAACGAATAGCCATCTCCAATAAATGTATTTTTCAAGTACGGGCCCACCCGGTCTACGAGCCCTACTTCCCTCAATCTTGTCCAATTGACTGTTGGAGCAACTGCAATTTCCCTGTTATAAAGCCATCCCAATCTGTTGTTCCAACGGGTCAAAACATCACGGGCCGTCGTCGCGGGAAAATTGTAAAACGGGTGTAAACCCGCAACCCCAGCTGGAGCCTCTCTTCTTGGAGCCATTCCTGCAAAAACACGAAAAAGAAACAGCCAAAACAAATATCCACAAGTCAAACATAGAAAAATGAATTCTGATTAGCACCAGAATTCACGTCGTGAATCTTGTATGATTCACGTCGTGAGTTCGTAACCACAGGAGGCAGAATCTTCACAATCGGGGAAAATCCAGTCAACATATCCCTGGGTTTTACTCCTATACCACTTCCAAACACTTAGCATGAACATTCCACGGTTATTTACGAACTGTAAAGAATTAATTTCATCATTTAACAAACCCTAACCCTAAGTTCCTCTACTAGAACCAAAAATTAAACGTAATAATCAAGAATTAGTACCTTTGTTGGAAGTATTACGTAAGCACAATGGTAATTAGTAGGATTGTCGGCTAAATTCGCAGCAATGGGGACCAAGGGGGACCAATTTTTGTTTCCACTTCGTGAACAATAAACAAATGAGAGGGTTTGCTGGTTTCCAGGGACTTAATATGTGGTCCCGTACTTGTAAAAGTTCACGTCGTGAATTATATACAATTCACGTCGTGAGTAGTGGTTGGGCTTAAGTTTGGGCCATGTACTCACGGACTGGTCTTGGGCTTGCTAGTTTAATGGGTTAAGCCTTATCATGGATTATGTGTCCGGTTTATTCACAATTCACGTCGTGAATGGCTAACTATTCACGTCGTGAATAAAGTCTGGATAATTAAATTTTTCTGAGTTGAACTAAGTTCTTAATTAGTACTACTTCCGTTTTTAGGTCCCCACATTTTGTTCTAATAGAGTTGGATGACTCGATCTAAGTTTTCAAAACTAAAATGCAAAAAGAAAGAGAAAAAATTTTAAACCAAACTCGGGTTGCCTCCCGAGAAGCGCTTCTTTTTCTTGGAGTCTTGAGCTGGACTCCGTGCCTCCTACGTTGAGTCTTCGGAAGAGTCCTCCACCAAGATCTTTTGCTCCTTGAACCGACTTTTGTAAGCTTGAACTCTCCTTTTATACGCCTTCTTTGAATTCTCCTTTTTAGCTTTTCCCTTTTCTTCAAGCTTGCGTTTTGTGCCCTTGGTTTCCTCCTTGTACTTTATGTCATTCTCTTCTGCTTTCACCACCGGCC
This sequence comes from Lactuca saligna, assembly GCF_052625555.1. Classification (NCBI taxonomy): domain Eukaryota; kingdom Viridiplantae; phylum Streptophyta; class Magnoliopsida; order Asterales; family Asteraceae; genus Lactuca; species Lactuca saligna. Next base: position 210,668,087 of record NC_136419.1, read on the forward strand.
TTGTTACTCTTGAAGTGACCTCCTCTTCATCACTTGTTATTTCCTCATCCTCTTTGCTTACCCAAGAAGGCGGGCTCTTGTAAGCTATGACTTCAATCCAATATGGAACAGATGCCTTTGGTTTTGTCATTTTGACTTGATGAACTACTTTTATCTCTTCTTCCATAAGCTTTTCTAGTTCTTCTAGTTCATTCTCTTCATTAATTGTGAACACCTCTTCTTTATTTTCTTGAAAGTCATCCTTTATCCCAAAGACTTCTTGTATCTCCAACCCTCAAAGTTAGCTTCGACTCGCGGATATCAACAAGGGCACCAGCAGTGTTGAGCAATGGCCGACCTAGGATTATCGGAACATCTGGATCTTCTTTCATGTCCAAGACTACAAAGTCTATTGGAAAAATAAAATTTTCAATTCTCACCAAAATATCCTCCACTATGCCTCGGGGTTGTGTCACCGAACGGTTCGCCATGTGAATCTTCATTTTTGTAGCCTTCATCTTCTGAATCTCCAATTTTTGATAAAATGAAAAAGGCATTAGATTAATGCTAGCCCCAGAATCGGCTAAAGCATTAACCTTCATTTTATTCCCAAACTCGCATGGAAGAGTGAGGCGTCCAGGATCCCCCATCTTTTCTGGTGTCTCTCCCAACACAACTTTTGAAGTTTGTTCACTTAAAATCACTGTAGACTGCTTCTTTAATTGCCTTCGAGTGTCTATCAAGTCTTGCAGTAATTTCTGGTTCTCGGGAGTGTTAGGTGCTACTTGTGCACCTTTTTGCACACCTTTCAGTCCCATTTTATGCATATAATTAGCACAATTGTTCTTCCTTTTCCTTGCATTTTACCATATTCATTTTAGTCTCTAGAACAACCTTATTTGCACACTTTTATATCTTTTTCAGGTAAACCGGAGGTTGGAACGCGCTTTGGGAAGTGTCGGGAAGCATTGGTGGAGATTTCGGGACGATCGGGCGAAGAACGAAAAAGTTGGAAAAATCAATTTTGGATTTGGAGTCAGAGAGGTACACGGGGCGTGTTGAATTTACACTGAAAAGTGGGTACGGGGTGTGTTTGACCAAAATGGGAGCTGTTGACCATACTGAACACGACCCGTGTTAGTTTAGTGCAAATAAACACGGAGCGTGTTGCTGAACACGACCCGTGTCAGTTTAGCGTATTTTAACACGGGCCGTGTTCGACCCAAAAAAACCAACTTTTGGCAGTTTTTCCTATCTTTCATATTACGGGTTGAGGGTTATTTGGACATAAGAAGAACATACCAGAGCACCATTGGAGAAGGGAATTCGAAGCTTTTTACAAGGGTTTGTCCGTTAACCATTTGGAAACATTAATTCTTGTTTTTGTAAGTTGTAATTACACTTAATTTTCATCTTTTAGACTTGTGATCTTGTTCTAGCCATGTGTGGCTAGAACCCTAATTTCTCCAATTTCATGTTTTGACTTCTTGGTAGTGACTTCATTCATATGACATGATATTTGTTCTTAGTTTCTATTTAATGAATTTGATTTTGCTTCAATCGAATGTTTGATCCTAATTATGATTCTTATTGGCCATTTGAATTAGGGTTAGGTCATTCAAGTTATCTCTTTTACAAAATCCGTAATTGTTTTGTGAAATTTAACAAGTAACAAGCATTAAATTAATCTCTATTGAATGAATTTGGTGTAAATCTTATTCATACACTTTTACACTCCCGAGCTTATGAGGGGTATTGGGTGTTGTTGGGAACATTCACAATAAGCTTCATGCAATCTTATAATCTAATCCTAAGAGCTTGTTTAGATTAGGTTAATAAGGTTAGGGTTAATCAAAGAGCTTGTTTTGGTTAATTAATATGGTGAATGGGAAGTGTTAGAGCTTATTAGCACTTTCAAGTACCAACTTATATAGAATTGAACGAATATTGTGTCATCTTGGAGTCACATTGCTAAATTGTCATACATGGGGTTGGAGTTCTCACAAATTTTGAATTTAATTCACGCACTTAATTGATTGCTTATGTTTTTAATTATTTGTTTAATCATTACATTCTAAACCCCCCTCTTTTTACTATTGGTGACTATAGTACCTTGTGCAAATAGGTATAGACCAATTGTCCTGTGTCTCTGTGGATCGACCCTGCTTGCCTTGTACTACCTTTTAGTGCAATATAGTGGGATTATTTTGGAGTGTATCGTACCCCTTTATTTGTTGGGTTTGACACGCCTAACAAATTGGCGCCGTTGCCGGGGACACGGTGTTACTAATTGTTTATGCCTAGATCTTTTCGTACAGGTACGCCATTGCCAATTGATTCGAAGATAGAGAAGACTACAAAGAAGTTAAGGAAGCAAGCCAAGCTTTGTAAGAGGCAACCAGTTTCCGGTACTTCTTCATCAACCAATCCCCCGGTCATCAACATTTGGGAGGACATACCCCTCTCAAGTGTATCCGCATCAGAAACAGAAAGCCCATCACTCTCACCACAAACAACCTCGCCCATAAAAACCACTCCACCCTCTTCACCTATTAATAATATCCTAAACAGTTCATCTTCAAAAACCACAACCAATTCTCAAGCCATGGCACATAACCCCGGAGGGAATCAAGGCTCTCCAAACCCACCACCCGAACAAACTCTTCGTCAATGGTCAAGACAAGAGGTGACTCAACAACCTCTTTGCATCACATACCCAACCGCCACCAACTTGGAACTAAAATCCGGGCTTATCCATTTACTCCCAACTTTTAGAGGATTGGAGAACGAAGATCCTCACAAGTTCCTCACCAAGTTCCATGTAGTATGTGTGGGTATGAAACCACACAATGTCACGGAGGACCAAATCAAGCTTAGGGCATTCCCCTTTGCGGTGCAAGATGCGGCCAAAGATTGGCTTTATGACCTTCCACCGGGGACGGTAACTACTTGGGTAGATCTTGCGAGATTGTTTTTGGACAAATATTTTCCCGAAATGAAAGCTTCAGCCCTACGACGGGAAATTATCGGAATCAAGCAACACAAAAGAGTAGCTTTCCACACATATTGGGAAAGATTCAAGAAACTTTGTGCTCGTTGTCCAAAGCACGGGATCACTGAGTACCAGCTCCTTCAATATTTCATTGAAGGAATGACTCCAATGGAAAGAAGGCTTCTTAACGCCTCTAGTGGTGGATCTTTGTCCGATAAAACCGCAACTGAGATCCGAAATCTAATCAAGAACATGGCTGAAGATTCCAAACATTCAAGCCATGATGAAGAATGGTACACGGATGCACCCCGGGGTGTAAAAGAAGTACAAACTCCTCAGATTGAAGCTCAATTGTCCGAGCTCACGAAAGTAGTCATGATGTTGGCCAAAGACAAAGGTGTGCAGTCCACACCCCGCCCGTGCGGTATTTGCACCCAAGTGGGGCATCCAACTGATATGTGCCCACAACTCCAAGAGGAAGATTATGAAGAAGCGAAAGTCATGGGAGGCTATTCGGGGGCAAATCAAAGAGGTTATGAGCAACCAAGAGGTGATCAGCGATGGAACAATAATCAAGGGTGGGGAGGCAATCAACAAGGGAACTATCAGCACAATCAATCACATCAATATCAACCAAGACCACCATTTCCTCAAAATCAACCACGACCACCATTCCAACCTCAAAATTTCCAACCAAGGCATCCACAACAACCCCCTCCCCAAGCGAGTTATTCAAATATGTCCTTAGAAGACATAGTAAAAATCCTTGCCACAAGTACTCAAAGCTTTCAACAAGAAACCAAGGCGAGCATAAAAAGCTTGGAGCAACAAGTATCACAACTTGCTCAGTCCGTGAGTAAGATGGAGTCGCAAGGCAAGCTACCCTCTCAAACGGAGAAGAACCCAAAACACAATGCGTGTGCAATTACATTAAGAGGTGGGAAAAGCTATGAAAATCCAAAGATGCCGGAAGAAGAAGACCAAGAAGAAGAAGAGAAGGAGATTGAGGTGGAAGAAGCTATCAAAGAAGAGGAAAAGAAGAGTAATCCAAAGTCCAAGAAGCTAATAGAATCTGAAGTGAAAGTCACACCAGCTCCATTTCCTTCAAGGCTGGCAAGCACCAAAAGAGAAAGGGAAGATGACGAAATCATGGCCATGTTTGGAAAGGTTGAAATCAATATCCCTCTTCTAGATGCCATTACACAGATTCCTAGATATGCTAAGTTCCTTAAAGAACTTTGGACATCTAAGAAAAAGCTTAAAGGAAATCAAACCGTGAAGGTTGGTGAAAATGTCTCAGCCGTGTTACAAAAGCGGCTACCGAAAAAATGCAAGGATCCGGGTGTTTTCACGGTTCCTTGCAAAATGGGTAACCTTTTTGTACCACGTGCCGTGCTTGATCATGGAGCATCAATTAATGTTTTACCTTATTCAAGTTATAAGACAATGGGAATTGGACCTTTATCAAAAACCGGAGTTATCATTCAACTTGCTGATCGGTCTTTGGTACATCTGAAAGGTGTATTGGAGGACGTGTTAGTGCAAGTTAATGAGCTCGTTTTTCCCGCTGATTTTTATGTTTTAGACATGGGTGATGAAAACACCCCACAATCGAGCTCCACCCTTTTGGGGAGACCCTTTATGAGTACCGCAAAAACAAAAATAGATGTAGCCAATGGTACTTTGTCAATGGAATTCGATGGTGAGGTGATTAATGTTAATATCTTTGAAGCCATGCGTTATCCTAGCAATATTCATTCTTTAAACTTCATAGATGTTATTGATTCATGTACTAATGATTTCTTTGAGATGTCAAGCCAATATGTGCTAACCACCATCTTGAGCAAACACTTTGATGAGACAGGGATTAAAGAGCTGGCTGACAAGTACACATTGGAAGACGAATTGATCGAAGTAATTGATTCCTTGGAGAAAGCACAACCCATGAGAGTTGAACCACCCCGCATGAAGCTAAAAAGTTCTAATCCGAAACTTCTCCCATCCATAGTACAGCCGCCGACTCTTGAGTTGAAGGCTCTTCCCGACCATCTCAAGTATGCCTATCTTGGAGAGGAAGAGACACTACCGGTGATAATTTCGACTAAGCTGGCACGAGAAGAAGAAAAAGAGTTAGTTGGAATTTTGAAGAAATACAAGGAGGCTATTGGTTGGACTATTGCGGATATAAAAGGGTTGGGCCCATCATTATGCATGCACAAAATAGTGATGGAAGAGGACTTCAAGCCAACCCGTGAAGCATAGAGGAGGTTGAATCCACCTATGATGGAGGTGGTCAAAAAGGAGATCATGAAGCTCTTGGATGCAGGTGTAATCTATCCTATTTCTGATAGTAAGTGGGTGAGTCCTGTGCAAGTAGTCCCGAAAAAAGCTGGAGTTACCGTGGTCAAAAAATCCGAAGGGGAATTGGTACCCACCCGTGTGCAAAACGGGTGGAGAGTTTGTATCGATTATAGAAAGCTGAATGCTTCCACCCGCAAAGACCACTTCCCTTTGCCATTCATTGATCAGATGTTAGAACGATTGGCCAGGAAATCCCATTACTGCTGCCTTGATGGTTTCTCTGGTTTTCATCAAATTCCGGTTGCCCCGGAAGACCAAGAGAAAACCACATTCACATGTCCCTTCGGCACCTTTGCGTATAGACGCATGCCCTTTGGTTTGTGCAATGCACCCGCAACCTTCCAAAAATGTATGGTGAGCATATTTTCAGAATATGTCGAAAATATCATAGATGTTTTCATGGAAGATTTTACTGTTTATGGAAACTCTTTTAATGAATGTTTGCAAAATCTCACCAAAATCTTACAAAGGTGCATTGATACGAACTTAATCTTAATTATGAAAAATGCCATTTTATGGTCGACAAGGGCTTGATACTTGGACATGTGGTGTCCCAGAAAGGTTTAGAAGTTGACAAGGCCAAAACATATATTATTAAGAGCTTACCATACCCGACAAATGTTCGGGAAGTACATTCTTTTCTTGGCCATACAGGTTTTTATCGGCGGTTTATAAAGGATTTTTCCAAGATTACGGTACCGATGTGTCAACTTCTACAAAAGGAGGCTGATTTTGAGTTTGGTGATGAATGCAAAAAGGCATTTGACCTTTTGAAAGATTTGTTGACATCCGCCCCCATTATTCAACCGCCAAATTGGGATCTTCCATTCGAAATCATGTGCGATGCTAGCAATACCGCGGTTGGGGCAGTTTTGGGACAAAAGGTTGACCGAGCACATCATGTCATCTACTATGCATCAAAGACCCTTGATAGGGCACAAGGCAACTACACCACAACAGAGAAAGAGTTGCTTGCTATTGTCTTTTCTTTGGAGAAGTTTTGACAATACCTCGTTGGAACTAAAGTGATCATATATTCGGACCATGCAGCCATAAAGCACTTGCTTACAAAGAAAGACTCAAAGCCGAGGTTAATACGGTGGATGCTGCTTTTGCAAGAGTTCGATATTGAGATCAAAGACAAGAGTGGAAAAGAAAATCTGGTTGCGGATCATCTAAGTCGCATCGTATCACCCGAAGATGGTATACCCATTTGTGACACATTTCCGGATGAGAATCTATTTGCAGCTAAAGAGGCACCATGGTATGCAGATATCGTCAACTACTTGGTCACAAGTCAATTTCCCCCAGATTCATCCCGTTGGCAATGAGACAAAATCAAAAAAGAAGCCAAACGATACATATGGGATGAACCTTACCTTTGGAAGTACTGTGCGGACCAAGTAATTCGCAGGTGTGTTGAGCAAAAAGAGTTTTTCTCACGGTTTGGCACAACAAAGGCGCTCATAAGTGACCGCGGGACCCATTTTTGCAATCGGATGCTAGAAGCTGTTTTGAAGAGATATGGAGTGACACACAAAGTCTCAACGGCTTACCATCCCCAAACCAATGGACAAGCAGAAGTCTCAAACAGACAAATCAAAAGTATCTTGGAGAAAACAGTCAACCCAAACCGCAAAGACTGGAGCTTGAGGCTAGATGATGCCTTATGGGCATACCGTACTGCTTTTAAAACTCCCATTGGTATGTCCCCATATCGGCTTGTGTTTGGTAAAGCATGTCATCTCCCAGTTGAGCTTGAGCATAAAGCTTTTTGGGCGGTAAAGAAATTCAACCTGACTGAAGATGAGGTGGGAAATAAAAGGAAACTGGATATCCAAGAGCTAGAAGAGATTCGGAATGATGCATACGAAAGTAGCATGATCTATAAGGAGAAAACAAAAGCATATCATGACAGAGCAATCTCCCGAAAGACCTTTATACAAGGACAAAAGGTGTTGCTTTATCACTCGAGATTCAAGCTAATTTCAGGAAAGTTAAGATCAAGATGGGTCGGTCCTTTCGTAGTCACAAGGGTGTTTGACCATGGTGCAGTGGAAGTCACGAGCAAGCAAACGGGTAAAACATTCAAAGTCAATGGTCGCAGGTTGAAGCCGTTTTATGAGGGATTTGAGGTGAAGAATGAAGAGGTAGAAGAGTTGGAGAACCCCACATACCAAGAATGAATCACACCTGGGGGACAAAGTCGAGCCAACGACCTAAAACAAGGGCAGCTAACCGGGAGGCAACCCGGGGGTAGTTTCGTCATTTTTCGCTAAAACATTTCATTCTTTGCACTCTTATTTTTTTTAGTGTTCCAAATGTGTTTTGTCATTGTTTTCAAACCAAAAGAACGGAACTTGGGGTGGAAAAGTACTTCATTTCCGAGAGAGGGAAATTTTCAAATTCAAAAAGTGGGGATTAGCATCCAGGGACCAACACGGGTCGTGTCCCATTTTAGCCTTAATGGAACACGGGTCGTGTTAATGAAAAAAAAGTCCCAAAATCTTCCAGAGAGCAACACGGGTCGTGTCCCATTTTAGCCTTAACGGAACACGGGTCGTGTAAATGAAATAAATTCCCAAATTCTTACAGAGAGCAACACGGGTCGTGTTGATTTTAGCCTTGACCCAACACGGGTCGTGTTCGACTATATCTCAGCATAAACCCCCCAACACGGGGCGTGTCAATTTTGCCTGCTGAGACACGGGTCGTGTCCGTGCAACAGTTACCCCTCTTTTTAAAGAAAAAAATCGGGATTTGATCTCATTTTTCCCCACTTTCACTTCCTAACAACCCCTCTCTCCCAACAAAAACCTTAGGTCCGATTTTCATCAAATACCTTTCAATTTCTTCAAGATTTTGACTTTCATCTACAAAAAGGTTTGATTTTCATCATCTACACTTCATCTTCTCCATCTTAAACACCATTTTCTTGTATTTTAATGGTGGATTTGGGGGTTTTGACAAACCCTAGATCCGAAAATTCTCACTTAATTTTGGTGTTTTAGTGTCTCAATCTTGAAAGGGGCAAGCTTGGGGAGGTTAAAGAAGATCTTTTCCATCAAGAACAACACGATCCAACACACGATTCGGTAAATTCTTTCCAACTCCTAACCTTTGAATTTTGTGTTCTTGAGTCAAATACTTGAAAGTGTGGTCTATTTGGACTTGATTCTTAGTTGGAAATCTTTGAAAACCAAATTTCCCGCGAAATTTTGGTGGTCGAGTTCAAAGTTGACTGGACCCGTCAACAGTTGACTTTTTGACATTTTGACCCGTTAACTTTTAATCTGTCCCAAACTTGACTATGGAAGCTACATCTTCCAAAAGACCAAGACAAACCAAATCATCCGCCCGCTGTCGGAAGCCTAGATCTCCATCACCTCCATCCAGATCTCCCTCACCTCCATCTATGTCACAACTGGAAATTTTGTGTCATGTAATCTATACATTCAACCTAATGTGAATCAAAAACTTCAATCAAATACAATATACAAGCACTACAAGTAGTCATCAAACAATTGGAGACCCTAGAAGTTCTTGTTAAGTCCATTTTGGACTAGGACTTCCTATTTGGATCCAAATGGACCAATAAGCTTCCAATTGGACTATCATGGGCTTAGGACCCTAATTGGGCTCTAATTGGACCCACACTAATTTATTTCAACATTTTAGGTCATATTGGGCCTAGAATGAAATAAATCACAAGCTTTGATCCATAATTTAACCTAACCTAGCTTAATAAAGCATAAAAATCACAATTTTATTTTATAAGGCCAATAAATACCCTAGAATGAAATAAATCACAAGCTTTGGCAGTCGCTCCACAAGGCCATGGGAACTCATCTTGATATGAGCACCGCGTATCACCCACAAACGGATGGTCAAAGCGAACGAACCATTCAGACGCTTGAAGACATGCTTCGTGCATGTGTGATAGACTTCGGAAAGTCTTGGGATACCCACCTACCGTTGATCGAGTTTTCATATAACAATAGTTATCATTCGAGCATTAAGGTGGCCCCTTTCGAAGCACTGTACGGGCGTAAATGTAGATCACCGTTATGTTGGGCTGAAGTAGGTGACACCCAGCTAGCAAGAACACATACGTCAAACAAGGCATTAACGGGACCGGAAATCATTCGCGAGACCACAGAAAAGATTGTCCAGATCAAAGCTCGATTACAGGCATCGCGTGACCGGCAAAAGAGCTACGCTGATAAACGGCGAAAGCCCTTAGAATTCCAGGTCGGTGATCGAGTATTGTTGAAGGTCTCACCCTGGAAAGGGGTTATACGTTTCGGAAAACGGGGAAAGCTGAACCCGCGATACATTGGACCTTTTGAAATCGTCGCCCGAATAGGTCCAGTAGCATACAGACTACAATTACCTGCAGAGCTAAACGGTGTACACCCCGTGTTCCATGTTTCTAATCTGAAAAAGTGCCTGTCAGATGAAACCCTAGTCATTCCTCTTGACGAAATCGAAATCAATGAGAATCTCCTGTTCGTCGAAGAGCCAATCGAAATCATGGACAGGGAGGTGAAGCGTACTAAGCAGAGTCGCATCCCGATCGTGAAGGTACGGTGGAACGCAAAGCGTGGGCCAGAATTCACGTGGGAACGCGAAGATCAAATGAAGCAGAAGTACCCTCACCTATTCTAGCATTCTCAAATCTAGCTTTCAAACAGAATTTCGGGACGAAATTCCCTCTAACGGGGGGATGATGTCACAACTGGAAATTTTGTGTCATGTAATCTATACATTCAACCTAATGTGAATCAAAAACTTCAATCAAATACAATATACAAGCACTACAAGTAGTCATCAAACAATTGGAGACCCTAGAAGTTCTTGTTAAGTCCATTTTGGACTAGGACTTCCTATTTGGATCCAAATGGACCAATAAGCTTCCAATTGGACTATCATGGGCTTAGGACCCTAATTGGGCTCTAATTGGACCCACACTAATTTATTTCAACATTTTAGGTCATATTGGGCCTAGAATGAAATAAATCACAAGCTTTGATCCATAATTTAACCTAACCTAGCTTAATAAAGCATAAAAATCACAATTTTATTTTATAAGGCCAATAAATACCCTAAACTACCTCTAATGTTGGGCTTAGGGGCAAAAAGCCCAATTTTTCCTTCTTCCCTCCCCATTCTCGGCCCAAGCCCAAGGAAAAGGGAGAGTTGACCTTGGGTTGCCACCTCACCTTTATATGTTGGACTTCCATGCATATAACTCATGTTTCCAAGCAAACATCATATCAAGATCACTTCTTTTTCTCTCCTCTCTCCTTGTTTCGGCCGAGAGCAACACCACACACACACAAAACACTCACAAACTCTCTCTAAAATTCACTCAAGGCTTCTTCTTCTTCTTCATCCAAAGACTCGAAATTTAGGTAGCATTCAAGGAAGTTCTTCCACAAAAATCATCATCTAAGGTAAGGATTTGCTTGGATCTACGACTTATATTCTTTGTTTATCAAAAACCTCTTCCTAATCCATGCAAAAATCATGATCTTGCACTCTAGAAACCCCATAATCTCGAAAAGTTCATCAAGGAGTGCAAAGGCCAAAAATCACTTCATTTCTTCCAACCTTTCATCAAGAACCGAAACTACCCCCTAAGGTGAGCTTCATACCCCCTATTTTTTGTTTTTATGAGTTTTGTGGGGGGGGGGGGGGAATACAAGTGAAAGTGTAGATCTATATGTGTTTTGTATGCCTTGTATGATTTCCATGCTTATATGTATGCTTTTATGTGTTTTTATGTTGGATCTAGCCTTAAAACCCATCAAAACCGAGATATATCTTGTGTTAAATGATTTTAGCTTCAAATATATTTCTAAACACAAAGTGTTTCAAGAAAAATGGCTAAGTGGTTTAGTAATAATTTTCTTTGGGTTAAAAACACAAATTTTGGGCTTAAAATGTGAAAAATGCAAAAATAAGGGCCCAAATTGACATTTCACAGATTCTGATGGATGAAGTGTGCCAAAACAGTTTCAATAAATAAATTTCTGGAAATATACTCATTTAGGGGATTAAAAACATAAATTCCAAGCTTAATGGGCTAAAAATGAAAATTTCGGCCCAATAAGGCCCATTATGCGAATTTTTCTGTTTTGGAGGGCCAAAACTGTAACTTTCTGTAAAACAGTGGACTATAAGTGTTCCAAATCCTTTTCAAAGGTTTAAAATGCTTTTTAAATTTAAAAAGGACCAAAGTTGCAAAAATTTTCCAATTTGGGCCAAAATTGTCAAAGTTGCGAAAAGAAGGGATTAAAACCGAGAAAACTGCATTTTCAAGGACTTAAACTGTTTTCTACGAAAAATTTGCTGAAAAATATTAATTTCAATAATTTTTGGTGTTAAAATGTCAAGAAAAATAGTTGAAGGACCAAACCGGGAAGTATTTAATAAAAAGGGTTGAAAATGTAAATTTTACAAATAATGAGGGGCTGAAAACAGGAATATTTCAAGACTAGTCCAATGTACACAATTTGATCAAATAATTGCACCGCGACTATCGACGAAATACAATACATTACAATACCCAAAAGTCGTTATTAAACGAATTGGCTCGGTCTCGAGCCAATAGAAATCTACAACTACTAACACTACGACACTACGATTCATACAAGTAACGTTTGGTAATACATATACATGCGAGTGTGCACAGACGTCTACGCACCATCTTTGGGCCCCACAAGTGTAAAATCTTGTTCGTTGAGCCTAGCTAGCCCAATGACCTGATCTTAAGGCCCGAAGACATTTTTTTACGGTGTGTTGGGTTTTACCGATCCGACACAACGTAAATGGACTTTCAATGGCTTGTATACCACCGGTCCCCAAGGGTCCTTTGGTATTGCTAGTAAAGTCTACATTTCATGCGAGGCGGGTCGGGGACCCCTCGTACATTTTATCCCCAACCGGCTAATGGAGTTACCGGGGTCTTCGTGATCTCTTTCTCTTCGGATGTGGGACTATACCTAGTCAGGGCGATTGGATAACGCGATTAGTACTGACGACGCCTTCGGAGTCGTTAGTATAACTATAAATTGGGCGTTTGTGTAACGCGGGTTTGTAGTAAATAATCCTGCTCGAAAACCTTCCAACGTCGCCTGGGACTGACACTATACGCTATGCAATGGTTTCAATGTAACATCACGTAATTCAAGGAACTAGGAGAACATCGGGTTTTCCTAGGGTTTTCAATACGAACTGATTTGAAATGCATACATTTTCAATGAACATTTTTTTTACAAGTATAGAAACGAACAAGCATACCTATGGATCTTCACAAACGTTTTCGAAAACTTATCTTTTCAGAAAATATCGGATTTTCTGGTGGTTCTTCAAACAATACAAACATTCGATTTCAAACACTACTTATGAACTCACCAACATTTCATATGTTGACGTTTTTCAAAATACTTGTATTCTCAGGGAGCCAGTGAATCAAGGGAAATCATATCCAGTGACGGTTGCGGTTTATTTTTGTATGAATTGAACAAATTAATTTTTGGGGAATGTAATGTTTAAACAATGTATGATATGTAAACACTACTGGTTGTACTATGTTGATGAATGGTGACGAATGTTGTTATGTTTCATATATATTCAATGTTATGGTATTCAATTGAGTCACGACAGCCCCCGGACGTTTCCGCCGTCTGGTTCGGGGGTGTGACAGGTTGGTATCAGAGCTTTGTTTATAGTGAACTAGCATGTCGAGCCATACATTGATATGCAACTATAAACCAAAAAGAGGGACTAACATAACTCTGAACAACACAAGTAAATAAAACACACTTGCTTGCATTAGGGATAAGAACCTAACGTCGAATCAAACACAATAATACTGGTATCTCGGTTAATTCGGGACTGTTCTTAGGGATACCAAGGAGTGAATGTAGCCTGATCAACTACATTCTCTCCAAGGTAAAACTAACACACGTCTTGATGAGATCGGGATAGCCAGGGAACCTAAAACTATACCCTTTATCACCCAAAAAGAGAATGTTTGCTTAGTCTGTACAATAGTCATAGCATCCTAGGATAATGTTAGCATATGTACGTACTCGCGCAGACAGCATGGCTGGTTTTCATCACCCGGGAGACCCCTACTTCCCTAATCAGGGAAACAACGGGTGGCTAGAGGAGGAGGAGGAGCCTGAGGAAGAGCCTGAGGAAGAGCCTGAAGAAGAACCTGAGGAGGACCCCGAAGAGGAATCTGACGGGGAACCGGAGGCGGAAGTCGAGGGCGAGCCTGCCGAACCCGAAGAAGACGAAGAACATTTCGAAGAGGAGCTCGATGACAGCGAAGGGGGTGATTCGGACGCGGAGTCCGAAGTCATCGACCCCCCTTACCCGATCAGGGTGCCTGCTTATCGTGTGGGACCCACTGGACCTACCCCTCCTTGGGGCATTGATCTTTGGAGATGGAGCAGACATCAGGGACAGCGACCCCCGTTTGGCATGTCACGTGAGTTCTTTGACTTGAGGGACGGAGGACCAGCCGACCGAGCTCTACCAGTCATGGTGAGACGACTACGGGACACCGGGGACCTTGCTCAGGGCACTGCTGATCAAGTACGCCAGTTGTGGACTAGGGTCGAGCGTGCGGAACAGGAGACGCGCGACGTCCTCCGGGAGTTTCACATGAGGCAGGTAAGGTGGGAATCTCGACTTCAGGATGCAGAACGCCTAGTGGCTCGTCTTCAGGGAGCATCCACATCTTCGGCACCCCCTCCTGACGCAGCTCAACGCAGTTAGGAATAGATTTATCATAGTAGGTTATTAGGAACTATGTTATGTACTCCGGCTCTATGTTTAAGTGACTACACTACTCATGGAGCCGTTATGCTGTCGGATTAGCGTTACTTATGTATGCTCCTACGAGCAAATTTTCTTGTACTAAATGCGGATAATATTAATAAACTTTTGTGTGTTTTGCTATGATATTCTCAGTTGTTATGTGTTGAGACGTTATGATTGTATGCTTGATGATAGTAACGTTTAGGTTCGTACCATACACCTAGTTAGTAGAGTCGCCACCTCACAGAAACCACGTACACTCAACATCTTTCCGTTTCATGACAGAAAGATGCCTCGCCCAGCTACTCGCGGAAATCCCGAACCAACCCCGCCGGAAGTTGACTCCACTGCTTTCCAGGCAGCCGTGTCTGCTGCAGTCACAGCGGCTATGGCACAACTTCACCGAGGGAACAACGGAGGAGGTAACGGGCAAGGATCTGGAAGTTCGAACAACGGGACGAACCAAGGACTCACTAAAACGTGCACCTACAAGGATTTTGCGAACGCTAAACCCCGAACTTTCAACGGTACCGGAGGAGTGATCGCCCTGAAGCGATGGATCGAGAAGGTAGAGTCGGTATTCGAGATATGCGAGTGCCCCGAGCAGATGAAAGTGAAGTTCGCGGCCTGCACTTTTGTGGACCAAGCACTCACTTGGTGGAATGGTCATGTAGAAGCTATGACACTTCCTGTCGCCAACTCTATTCCCTGGGCAGAAATGAAAGAGATGTTGACGGCTGAGTACTGCCCCCGAGGCGAAATACAGAAGATGGAGCAGGAACTATGGAATCTCACGGTACAGAATGGGAACATCGATGCTTACACATCGAGATTCAGCGAACTATCTCTGTTGTGCCCGGGTATGATCTCATCAGAGGAAAAGAAGATTGAACGATTCATTTGGGGACTGACATCCCCCATTCAAGGGAATGTGATAGCTGCGAACCCTGAAACTTTTGACAGTGCGAAGAGATTGGCAAAGAGGCTATACGATCATAACCACAAAAAGGGCGAGAAACCGGTAGAGATTGAGAAGAAGAAGGAGAGTGATGGTAAGAAAGGATGGAACAACAAGAGGAAGGGGCGTCAGGGTCCCGAGACCTCTAAAAAGCAGCAAACGGTGGCAGTTCACGCTGTCACTGCGCCGGTACCAGTCACATCACATGCTCCAGCCTCAGCTGCTTCAAATACCTCAAAACCCTATTCCGGTAATCATCCCAAATGCAACAAGTGCGGTTTCCATCACCAAGGAGAATGTAGGGAGTTCCATTGCACCAGTTGCAACCGAAGGGGACACACTGCAAGGTTCTGCAGGACTTATCCTTCTCAGAACCAGAGTCAGGGAAACAACCAGAACAACAACAACAACCACTGCAATACCAACAACACCAATGCCGGCGGCAACAACGCAGGGCCTAGCCACACCTGTTTCGGGTGTGGAAGGACGGGACATTTCCGTCGAGACTGCCCTAACAACAACAACAACTCAGGAAACAGAGGAGCAGGAAGAATGCTGACTATGGGTCAGAGTGATGCAGTTCAGGACCCCGCAGTTGTGACCGGTACGTTCCTCCTAAACCACGCTTATGCATGCATCTTATTTGATACCGGAGCGGAGCGAAGTTTCGTAAGCGAGAAGTTTAAACATTTATTAAAACAACAACCCCAGAAGCTAAATGAAACCTATACGGTGGAAATGGCCAATGGGAAAACCGAATCCACTAGGGAGATCTACATCGGATGTACCCTAACCCTTAACCAACACGTCTTACGAATAGATCTGATGCCAGTGTCAATTAGGAGTTTCGATGTGATTATCGGCATGGATTGGTTAAGCCCCCACCATGCTGAGATTATGTGCCACGAGAAGGCCGTTCGCCTTCGTCTCCCGAATCACGAAACCCTAGTAATTTATGGAGACAAACCTAGCACGAGTCTTCGTCTTATCTCATGCATCAAAGCACAAAAACATATGCGAAAGAACAACTTAGCGTTCTTGGCCCACATAGTGGACAAGGCTAAAGAAGAAATTAACATCCAAGACATTCCGGTAGCGTGTGAATTCCCGGACGTGTTTCCTGAAGATCTTCCAGGAGTACCCCCAGAGAGACAGGTTGAGTTCCGAATCGACCTCGTCCCAGGAGCAACTCCCCTCGCTAAATCACCATATCGATTAGCACCTGCTGAAATGCAGGAATTGTCCAGCCAACTCAGTGAGCTTCTGGACAAGGGATTTATCCGACCTAGCTACTCGCCGTGGGGAGCTCCGGTGCTCTTTGTCAAAAAGAAGGACGGATCTTTCAGAATGTGCATCGATTACAGAGAGTTGAATAAACTCACTGTTAAAAACCGCTACCCACTCCCACGAATCGATGATCTATTCGACCAGCTCCAAGGAGCTAGCTATTTTTCTAAAATAGATCTACGGTCCGGATACCATCAACTCAAGGTCCGAGAAGAAGATATTCCTAAAACCGCTTTCCGAACCCGCTATGGACATTATGAATTCGTCGTAATGCCCTTCGGTCTAACAAATGCACCCGCCGCATTTATGGACCTAATGAACCGAATCTATCGACCGTTCTTGGACAACTTCGTCATTGTGTTTATCGATGACATCCTCGTCTATTCTCGAAGCAAAGAGGAGCATGGCCAACATCTCCGACAAGTCCTAGAGACGCTGCGATCGGAAAGGCTTTACGCCAAACTCTCTAAGTGTGAGTTTTGGCTACGGAGCGTGAATTTTCTCGGTCACGTAGTTAGCCAAGATGGAATTCATGTGGATCCCTCTAAGGTCAAAGCTGTGGAAGGATGGGCAACTCCGACTACGCCCACAGAAATTCGTCAGTTCTTAGGCCTAGCAGGCTACTATAGGAGATTCATCCAAAACTTCTCTAAAATCGCCAAGCCACTTACCTTGCTTACGCAAAAGAGTGTGCCATTCAAGTGGACAGACCGACAAGAGATTGCGTTTCGAGCCTTGAAGCAAGCTCTTTGTAGCGCTCCTGTACTATCTCTACCCGAAGGAACGGAAGATTTTGTAGTTTACTGTGACGCGTCAAATCAAGGTTTAGGTTGCGTTCTCATGCAACGTGGAAGAGTGATAGCATATGCGTCCCATCAACTAAAGACGCACGAAGTAAATTACACAACCCATGACCTAGAACTGGGAGCCGTGGTCTTCGCCCTAAAAATTTGGAGGCACTACCTGTACGGTACAAAGTGCACCATCTTCACAGACCACAAGAGCCTCCAGCACATCTTGAATCAGAAGGAGCTGAACATGAGACAACGAAGATGGGTGGAGTTGTTAAACGACTACGAATGCGAGATCAAGTACCATCCAGGCAAGGCCAACGTGGTAGCTGACGCATTAAGTCGGAAGGAGTACACAAATCGCCGTACGAAAACGCACTCGATAACCATTCAGTCTCATCTGACCGCTCAAATTGCATCAGTCCAGGCAGAGGCTATGAAAACGGAAAATAGAACTAGCGAGGCATTACGCGGAATGGAGAAGAACCTGGAAGTCAAAGAGAATGGGGTATACTACTTCATGAACCGTATTTGGGTTCCAAAGATAGGAGGATTCAGGGAGATCGTTATGAAGGAAGCCCACAAGACACGATACTCCATTCATCCTGGTTCGGACAAGATGTATTTGGACATTAAGCAGCACTATTGGTGGCCTAACATGAAGGCGGAAATCGCAACTTATGTTAGTAAGTGCCTTACGTGTGCCAAAGTAAAAGTGGAATACCAGAAACCTTCCGGATTGTTACAGCAACCGGCAATCCCTGAGTGGAAATGGGAGGGGATTTCTATGGACTTCGTGACCAAGCTGCCCAAGACGTCGGACGGTTTGGACACCATATGGGTAATCATCGATCGACTGACAAAATCTGCCCATTTCCTGCCCATCAAAGAGTCCTACAAGATGGAGAGGCTGACGCGTTTGTACCTACGAGAGATTGTAAGACTTCATGGAGTGCCGAAATCTATCATCTCGGATAGGGACAGTAGGTTCACGTCACGCTTTTGGCAGTCGCTCCACAAGGCCATGGGAACTCATCTTGATATGAGCACCGCGTATCACCCACAAACGGACGGTCAAAGCGAACGAACCATTCAGACGCTTGAAGACATGCTTCGTGCATGTGTGATAGACTTCGGAAAGTCTTGGGATACCCACCTACCGTTGATCGAGTTTTCATATAACAATAGTTATCATTCGAGCATTAAGGTGGCCCCTTTCGAAGCACTGTACGGGCGTAAATGTAGATCACCGTTATGTTGGGCTGAAGTAGGTGACACCCAGCTAGCAAGAACACATACGTCAAACAAGGCATTAACGGGACCGGAAATCATTCGCGAGACCACAGAAAAGATTGTCCAGATCAAAGCTCGATTACAGGCATCGCGTGACCGGCAAAAGAGCTACGCTGATAAACGGCGAAAGCCCTTAGAATTCCAGGTCGGTGATCGAGTATTGTTGAAGGTCTCACCCTGGAAAGGGGTTATACGTTTCGGAAAACGGGGAAAGCTGAACCCGCGATACATTGGACCTTTTGAAATCGTCGCCCGAATAGGTCCAGTAGCATACAGACTACAATTACCTGCAGAGCTAAACGGTGTACACCCCGTGTTCCATGTTTCTAATCTGAAAAAGTGCCTGTCAGATGAAACCCTAGTCATTCCTCTTGACGAAATCGAAATCAATGAGAATCTCCTGTTCGTCGAAGAGCCAATCGAAATCATGGACAGGGAGGTGAAGCGTACTAAGCAGAGTCGCATCCCGATCGTGAAGGTACGGTGGAACGCAAAGCGTGGGCCAGAATTCACGTGGGAACGCGAAGATCAAATGAAGCAGAAGTACCCTCACCTATTCTAGCATTCTCAAATCTAGCTTTCAAACAGAATTTCGGGACGAAATTCCCTCTAACGGGGGGATGATGTCACAACTGGAAATTTTGTGTCATGTAATCTATACATTCAACCTAATGTGAATCAAAAACTTCAATCAAATACAATATACAAGCACTACAAGTAGTCATCAAACAATTGGAGACCCTAGAAGTTCTTGTTAAGTCCATTTTGGACTAGGACTTCCTATTTGGATCCAAATGGACCAATAAGCTTCCAATTGGACTATCATGGGCTTAGGACCCTAATTGGGCTCTAATTGGACCCACACTAATTTATTTCAACATTTTAGGTCATATTGGGCCTAGAATGAAATAAATCACAAGCTTTGATCCATAATTTAACCTAACCTAGCTTAATAAAGCATAAAAATCACAATTTTATTTTATAAGGCCAATAAATACCCTAAACTACCTCTAATGTTGGGCTTAGGGGCAAAAAGCCCAATTTTTCCTTCTTCCCTCCCCATTCTCGGCCCAAGCCCAAGGAAAAGGGAGAGTTGACCTTGGGTTGCCACCTCACCTTTATATGTTGGACTTCCATGCATATAACTCATGTTTCCAAGCAAACATCATATCAAGATCACTTCTTTTTCTCTCCTCTCTCCTTGTTTCGGCCGAGAGCAACACCACACACACACAAAACACTCACAAACTCTCTCTAAAATTCACTCAAGGCTTCTTCTTCTTCTTCATCCAAAGACTCGAAATTTAGGTAGCATTCAAGGAAGTTCTTCCACAAAAATCATCATCTAAGGTAAGGATTTGCTTGGATCTACGACTTATATTCTTTGTTTATCAAAAACCTCTTCCTAATCCATGCAAAAATCATGATCTTGCACTCTAGAAACCCCATAATCTCGAAAAGTTCATCAAGGAGTGCAAAGGCCAAAAATCACTTCATTTCTTCCAACCTTTCATCAAGAACCGAAACTACCCCCTAAGGTGAGCTTCATACCCCCTATTTTCTGTTTTTATGAGTTTTGTGGGGGGGGGGGGGGGGGGAATACAAGTGAAAGTGTAGATCTATATGTGTTTTGTATGCCTTGTATGATTTCCATGCTTATATGTATGCTTTTATGTGTTTTTATGTTGGATCTAGCCTTAAAACCCATCAAAACCGAGATATATCTTGTGTTAAATGATTTTAGCTTCAAATATATTTCTAAACACAAAGTGTTTCAAGAAAAATGGCTAAGTGGTTTAGTAATAATTTTCTTTGGGTTAAAAACACAAATTTTGGGCTTAAAATGTGAAAAATGCAAAAATAAGGGCCCAAATTGACATTTCACAGATTCTGATGGATGAAGTGTGCCAAAACAGTTTCAATAAATAAATTTCTGGAAATATACTCATTTAGGGGATTAAAAACATAAATTCCAAGCTTAATGGGCTAAAAATGAAAATTTCGGCCCAATAAGGCCCATTATGCGAATTTTTCTGTTTTGGAGGGCCAAAACTGTAACTTTCTGTAAAACAGTGGACTATAAGTGTTCCAAATCCTTTTCAAAGGTTTAAAATGCTTTTTAAATTTAAAAAGGACCAAAGTTGCAAAAATTTTCCAATTTGGGCCAAAATTGTCAAAGTTGCGAAAAGAAGGGATTAAAACCGAGAAAACTGCATTTTCAAGGACTTAAACTGTTTTCTATGAAAAATTTGCTGAAAAATATTAATTTCAATAATTTTTGGTGTTAAAATGTCAAGAAAAATAGTTTAAGGACCAAACCGGGAAGTATTTAATAAAAAGGGTTGAAAATGTAAATTTTACAAATAATGAGGGGCTGAAAACAGGAATATTTCAAGACTAGTCCAATGTACACAATTTGATCAAATAATTGCACCGCGACTATCGACGAAATACAATACATTACAATACCAAAAAGTCGTTATTAAACGAATTGGATCGGTCTCGAGCCAATAGAAATCTACAACTACTAACACTACGACACTACGATTCATACAAGTAACGTTTGGTAATACATATACATGCGAGTGTGCACAGACGTCTACGCACCATCTTTGGGCCCCACAAGTGTAAAATCTTGTTCGTTGAGCCTAGCTAGCCCAATGACCTGATCTTAAGGCCCGAAGACATTTTTTTACGGTGTGTTGGGTTTTACCGATCCGACACAACGTAAATGGACTTTCAATGGCTTGTATACCACCGGTCCCCAAGGGTCCTTTGGTATTGCTAGTAAAGTCTACATTTCATGCGAGGCGGGTCGGGGACCCCTCGTACATTTTATCCCCAACCGGCTAATGGAGTTACCGGGGTCTTCGTGATCTCTTTCTCTTCGGATGTGGGACTATACCTAGTCAGGGCGATTGGATAACGCGATTAGTACTGACGACGCCTTCGGAGTCGTTAGTATAACTATAAATTGGGCGTTTGTGTAACGCGGGTTTGTAGTAAATAATCCTGCTCGAAAACCTTCCAACGTCGCCTGGGACTGACACTATACGCTATGCAATGGTTTCAATGTAACATCACGTAATTCAAGGAACTAGGAGAACATCGGGTTTTCCTAGGGTTTTCAATACGAACTGATTTGAAATGCATACATTTTCAATGAACATTTTTTTTACAAGTATAGAAACGAACAAGCATACCTATGGATCTTCACAAACGTTTTCGAAAACTTATCTTTTCAGAAAATATCGGATTTTCTGGTGGTTCTTCAAACAATACAAACATTCGATTTCAAACACTACTTATGAACTCACCAACATTTCATATGTTGACGTTTTTCAAAATACTTGTATTCTCAGGGAGCCAGTGAATCAAGGGAAATCATATCCAGTGACGGTTGCGGTTTATTTTTGTATGAATTGAACAAATTAATTTTTGGGGAATGTAATGTTTAAACAATGTATGATATGTAAACACTACTGGTTGTACTATGTTGATGAATGGTGACGAATGTTGTTATGTTTCATATATATTCAATGTTATGGTATTCAATTGAGTCACGACAGCCCCCGGACGTTTCCGCCGTCTGGTTCGGGGGTGTGACAATCTAGGTCCCCAACATCCCCAGCCGACCCGTCTCATTTTGGTGTCGTATGTCTTGGCCCAGTTCAAAAGGGCAAACTTGAGTCATTCCTTAAACGAGGTCATGCCATCCAAAAATTCGCGCATGTTCCAACCTTGAAAGAGTTGCATGTTTACAATCAAGTCAAAACCCTGTTTCGCAACATAGGGTGGCATGGCTTGTTGAGGGGCCATGAATTGAGCTATAAAGTCCCAACTGCTGAGTTTCTATCCTCAGTTTATTTAGATCATGGGATCCTCTACTTCCATCTAATGAATCAAGACTATGAGATCTCCTTGGATCAAATCAATGCCATTGTGGGGGCCCCAACGGAAAACACATTTGGCCCCGCTGATCCAATCCAAGGATACTATGACATGACTTAGTGGACCCAGCTCACCCAATTACATCCATATGTCTCTAGCGCTGCTAAAGCCTCATCACTTATCCATCCTGTGATTAAGGTAGCTCACAGAATCATTGCTTCGCTCGTCGCCCCTAGAGAGGAGCGAAGCACCATTAGCGCGCTGGAACTTAAAATCCTTTATGCAATGACCCATCCCGAGAATAACCTCATTCCTCATTATGGTCGGTTTCTGTGCCACAAGCTCATCCGCCTTAGCGCATCCCGATCGGGAAAGATTGTTTGCGGGGATATTGTCAGCATGCTCGCCAAGAGCGCCCATATCCGAGCCCCATACCCCGGTCCCCACCAGCCACTGCTGGGTGAGCCTTATCTCACCACCACTGTCCTTGAGTCCATGCGACTCTTCCGCTCGGCAGGCGATGGTACACACCATTGGACCGTGGGTCAAAATCATGATCCCAAGCTCGTCATCACACCAGAAAATAAAGGCATTCTTGATTTCCGAAATCCCATTCATATGACTGATTGGCAAATCATTCCATACATCTTCCCCCACTCTTATTCCACCGAGGTCGATGAGCAAAGCGAAGAAAACGAGGAAGATGGTAATGATGATGAAGAAGAGGAGGAGCCTCACCATGCTTCTCCCACCGGTGGTGGCAGCTCATCCCATTTTGCTGCACCCCCGTCTTATCATCAACAATATATGGACGAATTCCAATCAATCCATACCCGCCTCGACACCTATCAGCAAGATATTACCAGCCTGACCCAGAATTTTTCCACCTTCACCACCCAGTACGCTCGGGATCAAGAGCATCAACGAAAACATGAGGAGGACTTCTGGGCTTGGACCCGAAACCCCAGCTACTATCCTCCTCCTCCACCTCCGTTTTAGGTTGTTCCACCCTCTCCAAGCATCGGGGACGATGCTTATCTTTAAGCTTGGGGAGGGGTAGACTTGTATTTTAGGTTCATTCATTCTCATGCATGCATTTTCTTATTTTCAAAGTTTTCCTTAAAATGAGACGGCTGCTCCACCCCAAGATGCTGAACCACATTTTCCATCGTGCTGCCTATCCAATTCACACTCAACGATAACTGGTCAAAGTAACCAGCCATATCACCCCCAAAAGGTGCATCCACCATGGAAACAGTTGGGTGTGTCGGCTGGCCGCGGTCTCCCCTTCCTCTTACGTTCCTGCGTCTCGGTCTTGGCTCTAGCGCAGGTTGATCGGCTGGCTGATCATCCTTATCTGCACCCTCAACGTCTGATGGAACTATTCCCCAGTGCGATCCAAAATTTCTGACCACTCGCATAGTCTCCAAATATCCCATACCAAAGTCATGTTCGTCTATAGACATCATGGATCTAATAATATCAGGAACAATCAGATGATAAGAACGGGCCAAACGAGTAACAAAATGACCCCCACAAAATTCCTTGTAGACCCGCTCTTTCACCTGGAACAGAATTTGCCAACCAGAACAGGTGAACGAATAGCCATCTCCAATAAATGTCTTTTTCAAGTACGGGCCCACCCGGTCTACGAGCCCTACTTCCCTCAATCTTGTCCAATTGACTGTTGGAGCAATTGCAATTTCCCTTTTATAAAGCCATCCCAATCTGTTGTTCCAACGGATCAAAACATCACGGGCCGTCGTCGCGGGAAAATTGTAAAACGGGTGTAAACCCGCAACCCCAGTTGGAGCCTCTCTTCTTGGAGCCATTCCTGCAAAAACACGAAAAAGAAACAGCCAAAACAAATATCCACAAGTCAAACATAGAAAAATGAATTCTGATTAGCACCAGAATTCACGTCGTGAGTTCGTAACCAGATGAGGCAGAATCTTCACAATCGGGGAAAATCCAGTCAACATATCCCTGGGTTTTACTCCTATACCACTTCCAAACACTTAGCATGAACATTCCACGGTTATTTACGAACTGTAAAGAATTAATTTCATCATTTAACAAACCCTAACCCTAAGTTCCTCTACTAGAACCAAAAATTAAACGTAATAATCAAGAATTAGTACCTTTGTTGGAAGTATTACGTAAGCACAATGGTAATTAGTAGGATTGTCGGCTAAATTCGCAGCAATGGGGACCAAGGGGGACCAATTTTTGTTTCCACTTCGTGAACAATAAACAAATGAGAGGGTTTGCTGGTTTCCAGGGACTTAATATGTGGTCCCGTACTTGTAAAAGTTCACGTCGTGAATTATATACAATTCACGTCGTGAGTAGTGGTTGGGCTTAAGTTTGGGCCATGTACTCACGGACTGGTCTTGGGCTTGCTAGTTTAATGGGTTAAGCCTTATCATGGATTATGTGTCCGGTTTATTCACAATTCACGTTGTGAATGGCTAACTATTCACGTCGTGAATAAAGTCTGGATAATTAAATTTTTCTGAGTTGAATTAAGTTCTTAATTACTACTACTTCCGTTTTTAGGTCCCCACATTTTGTTCTAATAGAGTTGGATGACTCGATCTAAGTTTTCAAAACTAAAATGCAAAAAGAAAGAGAAAAAATTTTAAACCAAACTCGGGTTGCCTCCCGAGAAGCACTTCTTTTTCTTGGAGTCTTGAGCTGGACTCCGTGCCTCCTACGTTGAGTCTTCGGAAGAGTCCTCCACCAAGATCTTTTGCTCCTTGAACCGCGTTTTGTAAGCTTGAACTCTCCTTTTATACGCCTTCTTTGAATTCTCCTTTTTAGCTTTTCCCTTTTCTTCAAGCTTGCGTTTTGTGCCCTTGGTTTCCTCCTCGTACTTTATGTCATTCTCTTCTGCTTTCACCACCGGCCTTGTTACTCTTGAAGTGACCTCCTCTTCATCACTTGTTATTTCCTCATCCTCTTTGCTTACCCAAGAAGGCGGGCTCTTGTAAGCTATGACTTCAATCCAATATGGAACAGATGCCTTTGGTTTTTGTCATTTTGACTTGATGAACTACTTTTATCTCTTCTTCCATAAGCTTTTCCAGTTCTTCTAGTTCATTCTCTTCATTAATTGTGAACACCTCTTCTTTATTTTCTTGAAAGTCATCCTTTATCCCAAAGACTTCTTGTTCATCTCCAACCCTCAAAGTTAGCTTCGACTCGCGGATATCAACAAGGGCACCAGCAGTGTTGAGCAATGGCCGACCTAGGATTATCGGAATATCTGGATCTTCTTTCATGTCCAAGACTACAAAGTCTATTGGAAAAATAAATTTTCCAATTCTCACCAAAATATCCTCCGCTATGCCTCGGGGTTGTGTCACTGAACGGTTCGCCATGTGAATCTTCATTTTTGTAGCCTTCATTTTCTAAATCTCCAATTTTTTATAAAATGAAAAAGGCATTAGATTAATGCTAGCCCCAGAATCGGCTAAAGCATTAACCTTCATTTTATTCCCAAACTCGCATGGAAGAGTGAGGCGTCCAGGATCCCCCATCTTTTCTGGTGTCTCTCCCAACACAACTTTTGAAGTTTGTTCACTTAAAATCACTGTAGACTGCATCTTTAATTGCCTTCGAGTGTCTATCAAGTCTTGCAGTAATTTCTAGTTCTCGGGAGTGTTAGGTGCTACTTGTGCACCTTTTTGCACACCTTTCAGTCCCATTTTATGCATATAATTAGCACAATTGTTCTTCCTTTTCCTTGCATTTTACCATATTCATTTTAGTCTCTAGAACAACCTTATTTGCACACTTTTATATCTTTTTCAGGTAAACCGGAGGTTGGAACGCGCTTTGGGAAGTGTCGGGAAGCATTGGTGGAGATTTCGGGACGATCGGGCGAAGAACGAAAAAGTTGGAAAAATCAATTTTGGATTTGGAGTCAGAGAGGTACACAGGGCGTGTTGAATTTGCACTGAAAAGTGGGTACGGGGCGTGTTTGACCAAAATGGGAGCTGTTGACCATACTTAACACGACCCGTGTTAGTTTAGTGCAAATAAACACGGAGCGTGTTGCTGAACACGACCCGTGTCAGTTTAGCGTATTTTAACACGGGCCGTGTTCGACCCAAAAAACCAACTTTTGGCAGTTTTTCCTATCTTTCATATTACGGGTTGAGGGTTATTTGGACATAAGAAGAACATACCAGAGCACCATTGGAGAAGGGAATTCGAGGCTTTTTGCAAGGGTTTGTCCGTTAACCATTTGGAAACATTAATTCTTGTTTTTGTAAGTTGTAATTACACTTAATTTCATCTTTTAGACTTGTGATCTTGTTCTAGCCATGTGTGGCTAGAACCCTAATTTCTCCAATTTCATGTTTTGACTTCTTGGTAGTGACTTCATTCATATGACATGATATTTGTTCTTAGTTTCTATTTAATGAATTTGATTTTGCTTCAATCGAATGTTTGATCCTAATTATGATTCTTATTGGCCATTTGAATTAGGGTTAGGTCATTCAAGTTATCTCTTTTACAAAATCCGTAATTGTTTTGTGAAATTTAACAAGTAACAAGCATTAAATTAATCTCTATTGAATGAATTTGGTGTAAATCTTATTCATACAGTTTTACACTCCCGAGCTTATGAGGGGTATTGGGTGTTGTTGGGAACATTCACAATAAGCTTCATGCAATCTTATAATCTAATCCTAAGAGCTTGTTTAGATTAGGTTAATAAGGTTAGGGTTAATCAAAGAGCTTGCTTTGGTTAATTAATATGGTGAATGGGAAGTGTTAGAGCTTATTATCACTTTCAAGTACCAACTTATATAGAATTGAACGAATATTGTGTCATCTTGGAGTCACATTGCTAAATTGTCATACATGGGGTTGGAGTCCTCACAAATTCTGAATTTAATTCACGCACTTAATTGATTGCTTATGTTTTTAATTATTTGTTTAATCATTACATTCTAAACCCCCCCTCTTTTTACTATTGGTGACTATAGTACCTTGTGCAAATAGGTATAGACCAATTGTCCTGTGTCTCTGTGGATCGACCCTGCTTTCCTTGTACTACCTTTTAGTGTAATATAGTGGGATTATTTTGGAGTGTATCGTACCCCTTTATTTGTTGGGTTTGACACGCCTAACAGGGAGCTTTGGATAAGGACTCGACAAAGGGGGTATTAATCGGGATCCCCTTCACATGCTTGACAAACTCTCTATGCTCTCTCTCCAGTGGACTAAGGGTGGCTTGGGAAGGAAAAGGCAACTTCGGCTCATAAACTGAGCTGTCTGCAAAATTTTTCTGTTCATGACGGGCCCACGTCGTGAACATATAAGGTTCACGTCGTGATTTCTGGAACTCAGCAGCTTCATGATTTTCGATCTTGATCTTCTTCTTCTTTTGATCGGGTGTTCGTGGTTCTTCATCCAATGCTTCCAGGAACTTCGAGATAGCTTCTTCTTTGGAGTCTATGGCCATTACATGAGATTGGTTTTGTACTTCGGGACTCTTCGGGGACAATTTTTCATGAACTAGAGTTGCTAGTTGACCAAATTGTACTTCAAGGTTATGGATGGAGGCTTGCTGATTCTTTATCAAAGTTTGTTGTTCCAGAATAGCAGAATCCGTGGCCTCGTGTCGCTTTTCCGATGCTTCCATAAATTTCATTAAAATGGTCTCTAGATCGGGTTTCTTCTCGGCTGGTGGTTGCTCCTTTTGATAGAGGCCTTGACCTGTCTGCCTATACTTTTCTTCTTTTTGCTTCTTATATTCTTCATATGGCAGCCACTCCTTCTTCGGTTTCCTCCAGTCCTCTTCAAACTTATCCCCATTAGAGTAGCACACTTGAGCTTTTCTGTTCCCAAATTCATCCACGTTGCAGTCCTTGGTCAAGTGTGGACCATTGCATCGCTCGCACCCCACTCTTATGGCGTGTATCGACTGGTCCATTTGTGTTATCCTGCGATCCATGTTATTCAGCATGGCCATGACAGCTGCAATTTCTTCAGTTTGGGCTCCTCCACCGCCTTTGCTTCCATCCTGCCTCGGGTTATGGTATTCGCGGGAGTGTTTCGCGAATTCTTTAATTAGCTCCTTGACCTCCCTTGGATTTTTCCTTGTCAACGGTCCTTGAGAATCAAGGAGTTGTCTCTTCATCACGTTGACCCCATCATAAAATATTGACATCTCTTGCTGCACATTTAGGTCATGTTGTGAGCAATTTCAAAGTAAGCCCTTGTACCGCTCCCATGCTTCGTATAGTGACTCCCCCGGCTGTTGCTCAAAGTTGGCTATTGCCTTCTTGAGTTTGGCTATCTTGGATGGTGGGCAAAACTGGTCTAGGAATTGCTCACGCATTTGAGCCTAAGTGGTGATTGTACCCGGTGGGAGTGCTTTTAACCACTCCTTAGCAGCTCCTTTGAAAGCGACGGGCAACATCCTAAGCAAGACTGTGTTCCTGTTGACATTTAGGACATTGAAGTAATCTGCAATGTCGTTGACTTCATCTAGATGCTTAAAAGCATCCTCATGATCTTTCCCGAAAAATGAGATGTCCTTCAGCGCAGTCAATATGTGTCCCTTCAGCTCGAATGTGGCATTGGCAGGTATTGCGGGTTGGACTAATCCGGGACCCACATCTTCTCGGATCCGCTTCTTGTAAGCTCCCATGGACATTTCTTCAATATCTGCCATCTCGTTCCTTGGCTCGTTCTCGGGTTCACTCGTGTGTTCTTCAAATTCTGGCTCGGTGTCGCTTTCGTACTCGGTTTGCACGGGTGTATGATCCAAATGCTCAAGATTGCTCTCGTGCTTCGTTGATGAACTTGACTCTCCTGTCTTCTTTCCCGCCTTCCTAGAGAAGGCTGACTTCAATTTTTGCAAGGGTGTCTTTTTCTTGTGAATTGCAGACTCGTGATCTTCTAGTGGTGGCACCAATGGTGTGTTTGAGCCTCTGGTCATTAACTCCTGCAACTTGCTAAACTAAAACGTAAAACTGGACTAAAATAAGAAAAACTAAAAATGAACTCTCAGATTTCACGTCGTGAGTATAATGAATCTCAAGTCGAGAACTCTGTGACAAACAGAACAAAAATTAAACTAAGATAAGCTAGCAAAATAAATAACCAATTAAGCTTTCTGCAGATTTTCTTCCTAAAAAAACGATTAATCTAATGCAACTAATAAACTAATAATCTGCACCGTTCCCCGGCAACGGCGCCAAAAACTTGATGTGCACAAAAGTACTCACTAATTTTAATATTTATAACCTAACAAACTAAGACTAACTATGCACTTATAGGCAGTGTACCTAGTCAGATTACAGTATAGCTTAGGTAAGTCGGGTGTCGATCACAGGGAACGGTGTTACTAATTAATCTACTTACTATTAAATTAACCTAATTGATTAACAAATTTAATAAAGGGGTTTTATCTGATTTTGCAAGATCAGATGAACTTAATCAAATTAAATAAAAAACACACTCTTGCTTAGTGAATCCACTTCTTCCTTATGGCTAGCTAATGATTATGGGTTATTAAGTTGGGTTTTAGTTATATTAGTAATTTAGTTCTATCTTACCAATAAGTAACTAATTCATGTTAAACCATGTATGTTCACACATAATTAAACACAGAACTAATTATGAATGTAGATATGCTATGTAAGATTTGTTGTATAAACGCAATTATGATCACAATTCACGTTCTCTAGCACAGCTAATATTTATTCAGTCTAATTACTAACTAAGATTGGTCAATCCTAGCTCTAACAATTTAATGTTCACTAAATTATTAGGTAAATAAGTTCATGCAGTTTCATGGTCACTAAGCTACACAGAACATGCAATCTAGCAATTAGATAAACAAATAATAACATGCTAGGTTATACAAATCAAACACAAACAATTCTTACCAACTCAAATTAATCCATAAACATATAACTATTCATAAGTTCAAAGCTTCATCTAGCTAAGCAAAAGTAGCTAGATTTAGCTGCTCATCATAGTAATTAAACTAACACAGCTAAAACTAATGAAAAACATGTTTATAATCAACTAAATATAAGACTTTACTTTTTTTGGTGTTGAAATCCCTCTTCCAGGACCTTTCTTCTCTTCTGAAACGTCTCCTGGAACTCCTTTTCTTCTGCCAAAAGTCCCCCATTCGTAAAGGTCAAGGATCTTTATAATTGCTGTTATCCATAAATTCACGTCGTGAATAATAATAAATTCACGTCGTGAGTAGTAGATAACCGTGCCCGCCAAGGACTTCTTCACCCGCGGACATATCTTCTAGAACCATTGATTCACGTCATGAGTTCTTTAATTCTCACGTCGTGAATAACCCTTTTCTCCAGATTTACTTCACTTTTACTCCTCTAATTCCCAAGTTTCTTTCTTTAATGTTTCCAGTCCTCTTTTCTTCAAAATGTCTTCTTTTTTTGCTGTAAACAACATTTAAGCTCATAAGTACCACTATTCTAAACAAATTACCAACTTTTTAATAAAAAATGTACTTAAATAATGCCTAAAAATAAGTATAAATATGGCAATATCAAAACCAGTTTCAAAATAGACTAGGTTCCAAAGACCAACTAATCCTGCACTTTGTGCTGCAGCAACTATGGAGGAATATCGTCATACCTTGGTATGTTGATAGTGGTTGTTCCAATTGTACAACACTCAGAAATTTAAGTGTGATAACCCGAAATTTTCATTCGTACAAACTTTATGGTCAAGCACTTCAAATAAAAGTCAAATACATTTCTGCTAATTTTTAGCCGGTTTCAAATCCGTTTGAGTGTTTCTAATAATTATTCTTGAAACGAACAAATAAAAAGAAGTATTCTATAGGGTATTGGAGTAGCAAATGCACACGTAACACCTTAATAAGGAATTTACGGCCAAACTTATGGAGTTTGGTCCGTAAATTCCCTTAGGGCCGCAAACTCATGCATATAGCATGAGTTTACTCTTCATTTTCTCATTCTCCAACTTTCCACCTCAAGAACTTCCACCATTCTCTCTCAAGTATCATAACCCCTTTCATCTAATCTTCCAAAAACATAAGTGTTTCTTCACTTGATTTGTTGTTATAACCTTACATCTAGTTGTTATACATCATTTCATCCATGCATTCTTCATTTTCACTTAGATCTTCAAGTGTTCTTCAAAACACCAAGAACACACACTAGTGTTTTTGGACCGTGAACACCCTTTCAAGCCCTTTTATTGTAAGTATTCTTACCCTAGTGTGTTATAAGACTTGTTTCACTTCTTATTCAACTAGAAAACACAAAGAAACACAAGATCAAAGGTGTTTATGGCCAAGACATGTTCTTGGGCTGTAAACCCTTATAAATGGGGCAAAGTGAACCTTAGTCCCTTCCTTAGCCTTGGCTACTAGTCTAGATCACTTCCTTGAAGTGTTTTTGACCTTAAACATCAAAAATATCAAGTGCACATAGAGTTAACGATCTTAAACTCATAAAGAAATGGTTCTTAGGCCGTAAACTCTATAAAGTGGTGCTATTGTGCCCCTAATGCTTCCTAAGGCTTGGACTTGATCATAGGATGCTGAATCTTGACTTATAAGACCTTAAATCACCAAATGACACTAAGTACCATGAGTTTACGACCATAAACGCATGGGGGAAATGACCTTAGGCTGTAAACTCCTTATGGAGCGGTCCTTGGGCCATAAACTCAAATGCAATGACATACAACCTTTAGATGAAACCCTTTGGTACCTATAGCAGTTTAATCAAAGTGTTTCCATGTCCTAGGGTGTCTTAACTTAGTTAATTAGTTGTTAATTGACTAATTGGATACGTATATGTGTTATTATATGTTATATAGGATCATTGTGTGTGTTCAAGTCTTCACTTGACACCTAGCACCTTGTCCAACACCTCTGTACAATCCACTCACTACAGGTGAGTTCATACCCCTTAATCAACCTTTTAAATGTTTTAAAATGCTTTTACGGGGGTGGGGGATACAAGTTGAATCACACTAAGTTATTATATCAATTACATGTGATTATTAACTAGCATACAAATGGACTTTCTATACTTAAAACTGTTTTGTCAACAAAACTACTTTCAAATGATTATCAAACACTTTTAAATGTGAAACTCTTTATAAAACTTTGTTGTAGTTTCCAAATCTTTACTTTCAATTCTTTAAACTCTTATATTGTCAAATCATGTCCAATACATATATAATTATATAAGTAAGGTTTGAAGGACTTAGGACTGATAATACACTCTATTTCCTATTCCTTGTTTGGTTGTGGACTTAGAGTACCCTAATATTTATCCGAGTGTGATTTGCTCCTTAGTTATATATCCTGTGTATATGTATAGACATAAAATCTTGTTATCTTATTTTGAGTACATTCAGATATACACTCAACATTACTATTAACCTATAATAGGTATAGTTTAGAGTTATACTACTTACTATTGCTTGTACAAAGAAACACACAAAGAGTCACTTCATACATGAGTCACTACACACTATAAACAATACATACACTACACTATACAACTGAACATACTATGATGAGAGTCAGAGAGAACATACACTAGTACATACTATTCATACACACTATATACTATACTAGAGAACATACTATGATGAGAATCAGGGAAGACATACACTACGTACACATTGTAACATAAATGTGAGGCACTACTTCGGGGCATGGCATCTCTGTCATTTCTTGTCTTGTATCCAGAGTCTCCTGGAGGTAGAGCGTGAATTCTTGTATAGATCTATACTGGACTGTCCGTCCTACACCTTGCTGCTAGCTATAGTGGAACTGCAGGTCTACGGGTGATGAATGTCATAACATCTCGACGTCTTACATCGTCGTTGTTCATTAGGTCGATCAAGTATGGTTACAATTACATCACATTATACCTTAATTAACAATTGGATTAATGTAGTTACTAGAATAGTAGTTATAATATTATTATACTACAATACTTCATTATTTTCCCTTTACATCTACTTTGTGATCTCCTCACAATAAAGAGTAATGTAAAAACTATATTTTCACTAATGATAGTCACGATTTGGTAAAAATACTCACTTTTACAAAGAACAAACATGCACTACACTTGATGCCTTGGTAGAAGGTTGCTTTTAATGGAAAATATAGTTTTTTCTAAGAGATACAACGATTACTACAAGCATTTTGCATACTTTTACACTCAAACGCTTACAAACATTTTCATACAAATTATGACACTAAATACTTATGAACTCACCAGCTCTAATGTTGATAAACTCTTTCAAAGTAATTTGTATTCTCGGGTCATCAGTAAATAGGTACCTAGGCCAGCTTTTGAGATGATGGAGCACATATAAGACTCATATTTTATTTTGATTCATATTTTGGTATCTTATAAACCACATAACACACTTGTATTAAAATTATATATTTAATGCAATGGATGATGTTGTTTACTTGTTTACTATTATTCTTTGTTGTGATACTATACATGACACCCTCCGCCCCTAAAGGTTTCGGCCGTTATTAGTTTTGGGGTGTGACATTAAGTGAGGGTATGTGTCCCTTGCGGGAAAGGAAGAAAGGAAAGGATCACACTTGGGGTTTGTGGTTAATGATATCAAGAATTTTCGAATCTGTTCCAAGATAGAAATATGCGTGTTTTTCTCAGATCATCTAGTTGCGAACTTCCATTGGTGAATTACGGTTTGAGTTTTCTTCCCGATACTCCTTACATTCTCTTTAAATGATTCATTTTGAGGACAACACTTTTTATTTTCTTTCTCTCCTATGCACAAATTAAGGGCGAGAAATCAATATACCAAAAATTATAAAAACAAAAATCCAAAAATATTTCCTTATGGTTTTCTTTTGTAGGTGTTATTTGGGAAGTGATATGAAGCTTAATGTTTTAGGGCAATATAAAATTCGTGTAATGCACTAAAGATGAATTGTATATGTCACACCCCAAAACCTGAACGGCGGAAACATTCGAGAGTGTCACAACAATGCATAATAGTAAACAAGCAACAAAATCGTCCATTGCATTAATAATATATATTTAATACAAGTGTGTTCTATATAGTTTATAAGACACCAAAAATATGAATTAAAATAAGAGATGAGTCTTGAACGTGCTCCATCTTCTCAAACCTGGTCATCGGTACCTGTATAATGGTGACCTGAGAAAACAAGTTATTTTGAAAGCGTAGATCGACATTAAAGTTGGTAAGTTCATAAGTATTTTAGTGTCGTTGCTTGCATGAAAGTGTTTGTAAATGTCTGATGTAAAATTTTGAAAGTATTTGTAGTAAAGGTTTGTATCTCCTAAAAAATCCTTTATTTTCTACTAAAAGTAAAGGCCCAAATATTCTGTGCGTTGTGTTTTTTGTAAAAGTTTGTATCTTTCCTAAGTATGACTATCATTACCAAAAATATTTTACATTATCGTTTATGTGAGAAGATCACAATGTGAATGCAATGGGAAAGTAATAGTGTACAACAGTATTGTATGTAATTTACTACCAATGTACTAACTACCGTAAACCAGTTTGTTAATTAAGGTAAAATGTGATATGATTGTAACCATACTTGATAGACTAGTAAAACACGGCGCTCTAAGGTATCGAAATGGTATGACACTAGTCATCCGTAGACCTGTAAGTCCCATTGTAGCTAGAAGCAAGGTGTAGGATAGTTAATCCCGTATAGATATATACACCAACTTACGCTCTCCCACCAGGAGACTCTGGTTGAAAAACGTGACACAACAGTTGTAACACCCCAAAACCAGAATGACGTAAAATGTTCTAGGGTGGAGGACGTGATGTACAGTATCACAACAAAGAATAATAGTAAACAAGAAAACAACATCATCCATTGCATTAATAATGTATTTTAATACAATTTTTCTGAACATTTTATAAGACACCAAAAATATGAATCAAAATAAAAGATGAGTCTTGAATGTGCTCCATCTTCTTAAAAGCTGGCATCGGTACCTGTCTACTGATGACCTGAGAATACAAGTTATTTTGAAAGAGTTTATCAGCTTTAAATCTGGTGAGTTCATAAGCATTTTTAGTGTCATTATTTGTATGAAAACATTTGCAAGTGTTTGAATGTATAAGTTTGTAAAACTTTGTAAATGTTTGTATCTCCTAGAAAATCCTATATGTTCTACTAGAAGTGGCCTTCTACCAAGGGCCGACTGTTATGTATGTTCGTTTCTTCTAAAAGTGTGTAATTTTCCCAAGTATAACTATCATTAACAAAATATAGTTTATACATTAATGTTTATGTGAGAAGATCACAAAGTGAATGCAATGGGAAAATAATATAGCACTGTAATGTTGTATTATAGTAACTACAACTGTACTAACTACCTTAAACTGGATTTTTATCAAGGTATAATGTGATTTGATTGTACCATACTATCGACTAAACTGGATTTTAATCAAGGTATAAACTCATGATGATTTGTACCAAATGGTGTTTTAAGGTGTTATAAACATCAAGGAAGTGTTCTAGACTCAAGTCCAAGCCTTAGGAAGGAGTTATGGTCCATAAGCACCTCTAACTAGGGTTTATGGCCAAGGGAGATGCTCTTGGCCGTAAACACCTCTTGTTCTTGAAAAATGGATGAATTTAAGGTGTTTAACATGTGTTGCAACTAGATATTGAGTATAGGGAAGTAATACTTACGATATAAAAGCTAAAAATGTTGATTTTGGACCAAAACACTAGTGTGTGTTCTTGGTGTTCTTGATGAAATGAAGAACTCTTGAAGATCTAACGAAAAGAAGATATTTCATGGATGAAATCACGTATCTTCACTAGATATAGAGGAATATCAACCTGAAAATAAAAGTATTACTTACTAGATTGAAGATCAAGATGAAAGTTCAGGATGATAATTGAGAGAGAATTCGAGTTCTTGAGGTGTAATGGTGAATAATGAAGAAACGCGATGGGATATCATGTTTAAAGGCATGAGTTTACAGCCGTAAACTCACATGGTGTGGTTGTAAATTCCACATGATGAAGTTTCTAGCTTGCTTGGTGCTCAATGGACTCAAGAAGATACTTCCTAACACCCGATCCTTGGTGGTACTAGGCTTAGGATGCTCAAACAGACTCTAAAAAGGGCTAAAAGTTAGCAAAAACAAGTCTGACTTTGACTGAATGGTTGTAGAAGATAGAATTTTAGGGTTGTCACATCATCCCCCGTTAGAGAGAATTTCGTCTCAAAATTAGAGTTTAAAAAATGAAGTAGTTACAAATAACTAAACGAAAAGATGAGGATATTTCAATTTCATTTGATCCTCACGCTCTCAAGTGAATTCAGGTCCTCACTTGGCATTCCAGCAAACCTTCACTATCGAGATACGGCTTTGCTTCGTTATCTTGACCATTGGGTCCATGATCTCTATTGGTTCTTCCACAAATTTGAGGCTCTCGTTGATCTCGATCTCATCGAGTGGGATTACAAGAGTCTCGTCGGACAAACACTTTTTCAAGTTCGAGATGTGGAAAGTGGAATGTACGTTATTGAGTTCGTGAGGTATATTGAGTTTGTTAGCTATAGGACTAATTCTAGCGAGAATCTCGTAAGGCCTTACGTATCTTGCATTTAGCTATCCATGCTTTTCGAAGGGCATCAAGCCCTTTCAGGGTGAGACCTTCAATAAAACACGGTCGCCAACCAGAAATTCCAAAGGTTTCCTTCTTTTCTCTGCGTAGCTTTTTTGACGGTCTCTAGAGGCTTTCAATCATTCAAGGATTCGAATGATCTTCTCTGTCGTTTCCCGAATGATTTCCGGACCTATGAGAGTGTTGTCAGGAACACTTCCTTTAGCTAACTGTGTGTCTCCCACCTCAGCTCAGCACAAAGGGGATCAACACTTACGGACATAGAGGACTTCAAATGGAGCAGCCTTTATGCTCTTGTGATAACTATTATTGTTGGTTAACTCGACAAAGGGTAGATGAATATCCCATGCCTTTTCCAAAGTCAATCACACAGGCTTGCGACATATCTTCCAGATTTTGAATAGTCCTCTTACTTTGTCCATCGGTTTGTGGATGGTAGGTTGTACTCATGTCCAGCCTAGTTCCTAGGGAACTTTGTAGCAACTGCAATAACCTTGAAGTAAATCTATTATCTCTATCAGAGATAATGGATATGGGGACACCTTGCAGTTGTACTATCTCCTTAATGTATGTTCTAGTAAGTTTTTCCATCTTGTCAGTTTCTTTGATAGCCAGAAGTGTGCGGACTTGGTTAACCTGTCTACGATCACCCAAATGGTATCGAGACCACCCGTTGCCTTGGGCAACTTCATTATGAAGTCCAGCGTGATCCGCTCCCACTTCCATTCAGGTAACTCCGGTTGTTGGAGTAAACCTGATGATTTTTGGTATTCGACCGTAACCTTTGCGCAAGTAAGGCATTTACTTACGAAGGTAGAAATATTTGCATTCATGTGAGGCCACCAGTATAAATTTTTAAGATCCAGATACATCTTATCTGAACCTGGATGGACGGAATATTGAGCGTTGTGCGCTTCGGTCATGACCAAGTCTCTAAAAACACCGTGTTTCGATGTCCACATCCGATCCATGAAGTATAAGTGTGACAACCTGATATTTCGAATCTATGTAATAACTTTAAAAAACCAAGTATTGTAACCACTTTTGAAAATAATAAAATTAACTTTGAAAATAAAATGTACAAAAGTCTCTATTTTGTTACCTACTATGTTAGATATCATTAAACCGTGAGCGTACATAAAAAAAGAACGTCCAAATCTGACTTCGAATGAGGAAGTTATGACTTTTCCAACTTCGGTATAGCAGTAGACAGCTAAATACTCAAAACAGAGAGCAAGATACTTTTGGCCGGAATGACCTAAATGGGAATCGAAGGTCTCGAAAATGGTATTTCAACGGTAAAAATTCTAGCAAAAACCGACATCGGATAAAGAAGTTATGGATTTCTAACGAACTTTTCTTACCCCGACCTTTTAAAAATAAATAATAATAATAATTTCAAAATTTGCCGACAGAGTCTAAACGAAACTTGTAGAGCGTAGTCTCACCTACGCGTGGATATAAGGAACGTCGAAAACAGAGTTCGTATGAAGAAGATATGAATTTTTGAAGTTTAATAAATAATTAAAATTTAAATTTAAATAAAATTTCGGTATTATCCGAAGAGGGAGTGACCGGGCCAATCCGAGTTACGCCCAGCGTACTCGAGGACTAGGTCTCGGAACGTCCACGTCGCCCCTCTACAGCGCTATGCCCAGTCCCATCCAAGCTCATAGGCAGTCGAGGATGCGGTCACACATGACGCATGCGTACGCCCAGCATAACCGCGTACGCCCAGCGTACCGAGGCGGTTCCCAACCCGTATAAAAGGGATGCAACGGTTCCGGAGAAATTGATCATTTTCTCTCCTCTTTCTTGTGTTTTTACCTCGTTTTTCGTGCACGTGATATCCCGAAGCCCCGGTTTCAATACTCAAGCCCCGAAGGTAGTTCGCGCTCCCGAGATTCACGAGAATCCCGAGAAAAATCCACTTTCTCAACTCAAAGTTCTGCTCAGTTTTCGTCTCGCCTTCTTCGATCTATCAACTGAGTTCATACCCCTATAAACTATGCTTTTAAATGTTTGATAAATGCTTTTATAGAATATTAAAGGGGGGACATGCAAGTAAACTCGCGGTTATTATCGTGTGTAACCTAAAGTTTCACTACATAAACTTTTTATCTAAGTAATGATATGTGATTCATAAACTACTACATGAGTATTTTCGTATGAAATATATATTCTCAATAACACCTTGTCTTGTGGAAATAAAACGTGTTTATATATATATATATATATATATATATATATATATATATATATATATATATATATATATATATATATATATATATATATATATATATATGAATCAAACACTTCATTTATACATTAAGTATATGTGGCCAGTTAGGTCACTTTACAAGTTATAGTTTACATAACGAGTGAGCATTACACTAGGGTTTACTATATGAACGAAACACACGTTGAAAAACTATTATAGGTATAGTTTGCGAGAAACTCATGAACATTTACATACTAGGAACACTACATCAAAGAGATATTTTCATATACAAGAACAAATGGACATTTTCATACGTAAATCTGTTATATACTAAATTTTGTGAGACGTTTCACGTACTTTCGGGTATGCATTTTAAGTCCTGTATTATATATCATAATCCCTTGTAGGGGGAGCGTGATACTTGTGTATAGATCTATACAGGATTGACAATCCCGCACCTAAGTTGTTATCTACAGCTAGGCCGACATGCCTGGGGTGACAAACGTCATAACTTTCCAACGCCTGAAGAACGTTGATATAGGCATCCTGGTAAAAAAGAATGGTTATAAGACTCACATGGAGTATTATAAACACATTGATTTACGGGGTTTTTCAAATGCCTTAACGATTTACACATAAAACTACTATTATAGACACGAAAAGCACTATTGCATTACAGTTTTGGAAAAATCAAACTACCATCTACTATTGTAGAAAATATGGGATTTTCTAGGAACATTTAACATGTACAAACCATTTTCATTCATTTCATATAAACATTGTCACTAAATACTTATGAACTCACCAGCTTAAATGTTGACCTACTCTTTCAAAACCACTTGCATTTCTCAGGGATTCAGTAATACAGGTAAACTGCAGCTTTACAAGAAGGCACGCTGCGACGTTAGTTTAATTTCATTTTAAACAACATATTGTAATTTCTTTTGAAACAAGTACCTTTCAACAATATAAACTTTTAAATTTTACATGTGATGGTTGTATTGCTTTCTTTACTATGTATTCAATTGTGGCGATACTACATGAAGTCATCCACCCTCGAACGATTCTGCTGTTCTGGTTTGGGGGTGTGACAATAAGGCTCCTCTACCCTTGACTTTCAAGTTGTTATCCATCCCTCTCAGGGATTCACCCGCCACTTTTTCAGGTTTCAAGGCTTCGAGCTTAGCCTCTTTAATTTGAGTGGACAAGTGTGAATGGATAGTCATAGTCAATGAATTGACTCTACGACCAAAGTATTATTTCCGACTCGGAGCGTCAGCTACTACGTTGGCTTTACCCGGATGATAACGAATTTCGCATTCGTAATCACTAAGTAGGTTAACCCATCGTTGTTGTCTCATATTGAGCTCCTTCTAGTCGAATATATGTAGTAAGCTCTTGTGGTCTCTAAAGATAGTGCTTTTGTACCATACAGGTAGTGTCTCAAAGTCTTTAGAATAAACACAACTGCTCCTAACTCAATATCATGTGTGGTGTAGTTGATCTCGTGTGTCTTCAGTTGCCTTGAGTCATAGGCGTAACCTTACCTCGTTGCATCAGAATACAGTCGAGCCCTTAGTTTGATGCATCACAATAGACCACAAAGACTTATATTCCTTCTAGGAGGTATAGTATCGATGCGGTGCATAAGGATCGTTTCAGCGTTTGGAATGCTTGCTCTTGTTTATCTTCCCTGTCAAAGGCCAAACCTTTCTCGGTCAATATAGTAAGCGGTTTCGCGATCCTAGAGAACATCTGAATAAACCTACGATAGTAGCCAGCGAGGCCTATAAATTGATAAATTTCTGTAGGCATCTTCGGTGCTGACCAATTCTCAATGGCTTTGATTTTGGAAGGGTCCACATGAATTCCCTCTTCACTAACAACGTGACCCAGGAATTCGACTTTCCGAATCCAAAACTCGCATTTAGATAAATTCGCGTAAAGTTTCTCTGATCGTAATGTTTCCAAGATCTGATATAGATGCTTACTATGCTCTTCCTTACTATGAGAGTAGATAAGTATGTCATCAATGAATACAATGACAAACTGATCCAAGTAAGGACAACATACCCTATTCATTAAATCCATGAATACTGTGGGCATATTAGTTAATCCGAATGGCATCTCCATAAATTCGTAGTGTCCGTAACACGTTAGGAAGGCTGTCTTCGGGACATCTTCCTCTAACAATCGTAAGTTCATTAAGTTGACCGGATAGTTCTTGCATCAACTGGTGCTAGGCGATAGGACGATTTGGCTACTGCGGTAGCCCCTGGAACTAAGTCGATTCTGAACTTGACTTGACGTTGCGGAGGTAATCCTAGGAGTTCTTCTGGAAAGATGTCAGGAAAATCGCATACCACTTGGATGTTCTTTATGTCTTTCGTCTCTTGGCTCACATCGACAACATGAGCAAGGAATGTGCGACATCCCTTTCGCAATTACTTCTGGGCTTGAATACTCGAGATGGTAGAAAGGTTCATGTCAGGTTTGTCGCCATAAACTACTAGAGTTTCGCTAGACGGCAGATTAAGGTGAACAACCTTTTTGTAACACATGATGTTGGCACGATGCAGACTCAACCAATCCATGCCAATAATGACGTCGAAACTTTTAATTGAGACCGACATGAGGTTGATTGAAAATGAATGGCTGTCTAGAGTTAGAGTACATCCTATGTATATAATGCTAGTGCTCTCACTCTTTCCGTTAGCCATTTCTACAGTGAACGGTTCTTTAAGTGCTCATGATTTTTGACTAAGTAAGTGAGCAAATTTTTGTTTCACGAAGCTCCTCTCCGCTCCACTATCAAAAAGAATGCATGGATAAGAGTTATCGAGGAGAAATGTACTAGTGACAACTGTGGGGTCGGCAACTACTTCCTCGTGGCCTATAGCCAAAACGCTTCCCAATCCAGCGGTATTCCTTGCCTTCGGGCAGTTCCTTTTATAGTGGCCCACCTCACCACAACTGTAGCAAGCCTAGCCCACACCAACGTCGGGGACATGGTTGATTGGCCTTGCCGTAGCTTTATAGAAACGGGCAGTGTGTCCCTTCCTATTTCTGTTAGAGCACTGCATCTCCTGGTAGGGTCCAGTGTGGTGGAAGTTGCATTTGTTGGACTTCGGCAAACTCCCCACGTACCGCTTTACTGGCACAGCAGCGGCAGGTGTTATCGCAGCATGAACCGCTACGACCTGCTTCTTTTTGGCAGCTTTTTGCCCAACGTTCTTCTTCTTGTCATCCTACAATTTCTTCTTGTTATCAGCGGCTTTGGGGGGTTCTGAGATGGCTAGGGTTGTTGTTCACGGGGTACGGACCCCATGGTCAATGAGCCGTTGTACCAATCGTTTGGCACTATCTAAGGTAGCGGGGTTTGAAGCTAGTACATTCCCCTGGAATGGAGGCACCAGCCCCCAGATATACCTCTCCACCTTCTTTGCTTTAGAACGAACATTCCTAGACATAGTACTACCAGATCGCTGAATCTGGCAGTGTAGGAAACTATATCGGAACCCTTCATGGTTAGGCTCCAGAACTCTTGCTCCAATTTCTAAACTTTGCCCCTAGGGTAGTATTCTTCGATCATGAGCTCTTTAAGAATTTCCCAGCTGATAGCATTCGCCACTATAAGAGATAGTGACTTGACATGGCTATTCCACCATGTCATAGCTCGGTCCGCAAAGGTGTAGGCGGAAAATTTGACCTTGCTCCCTTTCGGACAGGAGCAGATCTCAAAGATTGACTCCGTCTTCTTGAACCATTGCGAGAAGGAAATGATTCCGCCAGTTCCATTGAAGGCCCTGAGTTTGCAGCTGGTGAATTCTTTGTACGAGCACTCTCTAGAGCGCACTGGAGCTTCGACAACAATGGGAGGCACATAAGTCCCACTCTTACTAGTATCGGTTGAGGTGAATTATGCTAGGGCTGCC
This sequence comes from Lactuca saligna, assembly GCF_052625555.1. NCBI lineage: Eukaryota > Viridiplantae > Streptophyta > Magnoliopsida > Asterales > Asteraceae > Lactuca > Lactuca saligna. Next base: position 210,711,304 of record NC_136419.1, read on the forward strand.
ATAACAGCCACATTCATAGCAGCTTGGATAGCTGCTGGATTATTTTGAAGAGGAGGAGTTGGAGTTTGATTGGGAGTTATTGGAGTAGTGCATCTCGCTGATCGATGCGGAGGCATCTTGTAGCAATAAGATCACAAAGATATGGAAATTGGTAAGAGTTAAATAGAGAAAATAATGCGAGTGACACATGAACTAACTCTCCATTGTTCAACACCATAAATGTAAGTGTGATTGAATAAAGATCTAGTACTAGAAAGATGAAAGCATTTGGATAATAGTTTCCATGAGATTAGATATCTGTCAATAATATTGGTATTACAGATGTAGCAAGTTCGAGAAAAATGACCTAAAAGTAGGTCCTACATCTAACATAACTGAGGGAATTTTGACAGTACAGAGACCTAACAAGAGTACTAGAAAGTTAGGAATATTTACAGGGAAAAGTGCTACATAGGGTATAGATACGAACGCTATTACTTAACCCAAAAGAAAGACGAGTAAAGTGTCTTCTACCGGCGACGGGTACCCCTTGGGCGAACCCTCAAGTCAGCCAGCTGACGCTCTACATCCAGGAGATTTCGTTCATAAACCCTTTGGCGTACTCGGAGCTCTATGACTTCTGCCCGAGTTGTAGCCAATTCTTGTTGTAGAGATTCATTGTCTCTCTCAGCTCTCTCTTGAGAGACTTCTAGGCGAATGATGCGGACTGTATTGACTATCGCATTGGCGTCAACCTCCATGATTCAGGGGATGGCTGTCCTACCCTGCTCTTCATTACGAGCAACCCTATAGACCAGAATGGGTAGGATTCGGTCTGTTGAGCCTCCCTCTCTCAGGTTGTAGAAGCTTCAGTCACCATTGTATGGAATAGGCTGACCCTGCTCCTGACCCTATGCTTCCAAATATTCCGTCCATAGAGGCGTCGGGCCTTAAAAAGTCGGTCGAGGGTTAGGTTTCGGAATTGGAGCCACCAGAGGTACATAATTGACTTCTGGTTCGGAGTTAGAATCTTTCGAGAAGTTCTCTGTGAAGTCATCATCCAAAGGTATTAGATGATTTTCTTCTAGCTCTACATCGAGCCATCATCCGTTACCTTGTTTGGGGAAGTATAGGTTGCCATGGAGATGGAATCCAACCATGTTATCTACACGAGAATAGGGATAAAAGAAATAGTTAATTGACGTACTAATTAAAATAATTATAGGATGATCTTTATCAGTTACTTCAATACTTTCATAGTGCATTCCAGGTACATGTAATCAAATAGGATAAACCTTCAAATAAGCGACCCTAACTCCAACTCCACAACCAAACAAGGAACAAGAAATTAAGCAAAGATCACAGATTCTATGTTTATGCCACCTTAGTCACATATAACCTTAGCCTATCCACCTAGCAACTATTGACCTACTAATAAAGACCTTTAGTTCTCAAATAAGAATTATATTAACACAACATACTCCTATAGTATTTTAATCTCATGTTGTGTTCTATTATTTCATTGTAGTGGTGTTGGTAAGTTTTTAGACTTGCTGCAACACCACAACTATTCCTAGGCACATGTTAATCAATTCTCGGAAAGATATAGTTGATCAGGCTATATCACTCCCAGATCTGATTATATGTCCCCAAGCCTAGTTGTGTTGTCCAACAACCACAATACATTTGTTTTGTCCTAGTCACACTAATTTTAGTATGAATGCAGGTATGTATACTTAGTTAAATACTGTATTATTTAAAAGTATAAACTCTTGTTCAGAGTATTTAATTTCGTTTGTCTTAATAGTTTGTATATCTTTTATGGGTTGATATACCCGATTCACTATAAACACAGCTCTGATATCAATCTCTCACACCCCAAAACCTAAACGGTGGAAATGTTCAGGGGTGGAGGACATCATGTACAATATCACAATAATGCATAATGGGGCGGAGGACATCATGTACAATATCACAATAATGCATAATAGTAAACAAGCAACAACACCATCCATTACATTAATAATATATATTAAATACAAGTATGTTCTATATAGTTTATAAGACACCAAAAATATGAATCAAAATAAGAGATGAGTCTTGAACATGCTCCATCTTCTCAAACCTGTCTACTGGTGACCTGAGAATACAAGCTATTTTGAAAGTGTAGATTAGCATTAAAGTTGGTAAGTTCATATGTATTTTAGTGTCATTGCATGTATAAAAGTCTTTGTAAATGTTTGATGTAAATGTTTGTAAGTATTTGTAGTAAAGGTTTGTATCTCTTAGAAAATCCTATATTTTCTACTAAAAGTAACCTTCTACGAAGGACCAAATGTTAAGTGTGTTTTGTTGTTTGAAAATTTTTTATCTTTCCCAAGTATGACTATCATTATCAAAAATAGTTTACATTACCGTATATGTCAGAAGATCACAATGTGAATGCAATGGGAAAATAACAATGTATAGTAGTGTTGTATGTAATTTACTACCATTGTACTAACTACCTTAAACCAGTTTGTTAATTAAGATAAAATGTGATATGATTGTAACCATACTTGATAGACTAGTAAAACACGACACTCTAAGGCATCGAAATGGTATGACATTAGTCACACATAGACCTGTAGGTCCCACTATAGCTAGCAGCAAGGTGTAGGATATTCAATCCCGTATAGCTCTATACACCAACTCACGCTCTCCTTCCAAGGGACTCTGGTTGCAAAATGTGGCACAATAGTAGATTGCCATGCCATGAAGTAGTGGCTCACATTAATGTTATAGGGTTCTAGTGTTTGTATAATATATTATAATATATAGTGTGTAGTATGTATTTTTTTTCTCGTTATAGTATGTACTGTTTTTCTTTATAGTATGTTTGAACTGACTCATGTACGAACTGACTATTGTATATTTCATTGTTCCAGATATAGTATTAGTGACTTCCCAAACTATACCTATTATAGTTTACTAGAAATGTTATTTGTATGAATGAGCATGTTTGTACACCTTTGCTACCCAAAGGTGTTGAACTGGAAGTAGAACTTTAATATCCATATACATACATATAATATATTACTAATATTCAAATGATTGTTGGACAAACAACCGAATACCCTAAGTCCACAACCAAACAAAGAACAAGAAGTAAGGCGAATTATCAGTCCTAAGTCCTTTCAATCCTACTTATATAACTATATCTATATAGACATGATTTTGAAAATATATAAGTTTGAAAGAGTTTAACAGGGAGTTTTGCATACAGAAGAGTTTATAAAATGATTTGAAGTAATTTGTTTGATAACACAGTTTAAAGTATAGTAAATCCATATGTTTGATAGTTATTAATCACATGTGATTGATATAATAACTATAATTTTTCAACTTGTATCCCCCCATAAAAGCATTTAAAATCATTTAAAAGATAATTTATGGGGTATGAACTCACCTGTAGTGAGTGGCTCGGATGAAAGAGTGGTATAGGATGCTAGTAGTCAAGTGAAGACTTGAGCACACATACGGATCCTATTTATCATATAATGACACACATATGTATATAATTAGTGCTTAAACAACTAATCATGTAAGTAACACACCCTAGGACTTAGGAAACACTTATATTGAAGTGTTAGAAGTACCAAGGGTTGCATCTAAGGGGTGTATGGCCACATAATGGTGTTTACGACAAAGGATTTCATGGTCTTTGGTATTCATGGCCATATAGTTTACGGCCGTAAACTCATAATGATTTGTGCCAAATGGTGATTTAAGGTCTTATAAACATCAAGCAAGTGTTCTAGACTCAATTCCAAGCCTTAGGAAGGATTTATGGTCCATAATCACCTCTAACTAGGGTTTACGGCCAAGGGAGATGCTCTTGACCTAAACACCTCTTATTCTTGGAAAATGGATGAATTTAAGGTGTTTAACATGCGTTGCAAATAGATATCGAGTATAGGGAAGTAATACTTATGATATAGAAGCTAAAAAGGTTGATTTTGGACCAAAACACTAGTGTGTGTTCTTGGTGAAATGAAGAACTCTTGAAGATATAACCAAAAGAAGAGATTTCATGGATGAAATCATGTATCTTCACTAGATATAGAAAGATATCAACTTGAAAATGGAAGGATTACTTACTAGATTGAAGATTAAGATGAAAGGTCGGGATGATACTTGAGAGAGAAGTCGAGTTCTTGAGGTGTAATGGTGAATAATGAAGAAAAGAGATGGGATATCATGTTTAAGGACACGAGTTTACGGCCACCTTGAGTTTATGGCCGTAAACTCACATGGTGTGGGCATAAACTCCACATGATGAAGTTTATGGCTTGCTTGGTGCTCAATGACTCAAACAGATACTTCCTAACACCCGATCCTTGGTCGTACTAGGCTTAGAATGCTCAAACAGACTCTAAATAGTGCTAAAAGTTAGCAGAAACAAGTCTGACGTTGACTCAATTGAATGGTTGTATAAGATAGAAATTTCAGGTTGTCACAATATAGACTTTATTTTTAATGTGCTGGTAGGCAAGAAAGATTCAAAAGGAATAGACATAGATTGGCAATTAAAGGACTTGACTGAGTTAACTCCTCTGTATTTAGATAGTTTCATTTTGACTGACCATGCGACGCTTGGGTAGATTGACCAGCGAGATAAACATGGGAACCTGCAGGATACACTAAAGTCATATGTATTTACAATTTTGGTTTAACATTTCCTAAATGTACGAACTTATGTCCTTAATTCTGGTACTGATAAGGCGACTGGGGAGCTCTGATAAAGTAGGTATGTAGGAAATTATTTTCTTGCTTTCTATCTACCAGTCATACGTGGCATCCTTTGTGTGATTAGAACATATCCGACTTGGAATGCAACATATGCAACTCTATCACTATGTATCTCCTTATCTATGCAAGTATTTCTATCTGTTAGCCATATGTTGTCCCCTTTGCATGATCGGAACATCCGACCTGGGACACATCATATGCACCCTACTATCTCTATAACCGTCTATCTGTAACATCCTGAAATATCAAGAGTAGAGTTGAAGGGCTAAAAGAGTAAATTGGGAAAGAGTGACTCAGCGAGTCCATGTGTGGACTTGGCGAGTAGAGTCGCGACTTGGTCGCGTGTTAAGTGGCCGACTCGGCGAGTCAGTGTAATGGACTCGGCGAGTAGGCGCTGAGTGGAGAAAACCCTAATTCTCGGGGTTGAGCCTTATATAAAGATCATTATGTTTTCCTCCCAGCCTCTTTATCACCCCTTGAGCCCTAGAAAACCCTAAATCACGGAGAAGCACCATTGTTGAGTGGATTGGAGCTTGGAGAAGTAATTGTTGAAGGAATTTTGGGAGATTGAAGGCTTGGAGCAAGGGGCTTTGCTTGGATTTGAATTACATTGTAGTTGGGGCATCACTTAGAGGTAATATCTCGTTATTGAGCTGTTGTTATGTTGTTTCTTCATTTTGGGGTTTGTGGGAATTTGTCTATGGATGTAATGGGAAGTCTAGAGGTTAGATCTGAAGTTGCTACCTCAGATCTGGAAGGGAGAAGAATCAGAGAGCATGAAAGTCCCTATGTTGGAGTGTTTAGTGAAGCTTACATGTCCCAAACCCTAGCCCAATGTGCAAACGGCTTAGATCTCTTTGGATTCACCTAAAGTTTGCCACTTTACGTGATGGATGAGTGGTAGGAGACTAGATCTATGTTTTGGAGCAGTTGCATGGCCTGGAATGCTTCTGAATGGATTCAGACCAGTGGTACTCGGCGAGTTACATGGGTGTACTCGATGAGTTGCTTGAAGATGAGCTGGGACTCGGCGAGTTGGAAGAACAACTCGGCGAGTAGGTTGATGATAGCCTTAGACTCAGCGAGTCTTGTTGAAGGGTCCCGATATTCTCTGGTTGAGTCGAGAATCGGTGAGTCGAGGGATGACTCGGTGAGTTGTGTGCGAGTGGACTCAGAGTTGTTGGACTCCGCGAGTCTCGGGGTTACTCGGCGAGTTAGGTCGCGGATTGAGTGAAGTTCTAATTAGGGGAACTCGACGAGTCACAGGGTTGACTCGGCGAGTAGGGTCAGTCAGGGGTTGACTTAGACTGAGGACTTTGATTTTGACCAAGGGTTGGTCGTTGACTTTTAGGGTTTGGTCAGCGATGTGGCCTTTGGGCTAAGAGAGGGGTAAAATAGTCTTTTACCCTTAAGAGGGTGTCATAAGAGGATTGATTCTTGTCTCGAGAGTTATATTCATGAGAGTATTTTCCTTACGTGTTAGGTGGTGGTGAGTTCGAGGTTTAAGTGTAGGGATATTTGCTTTCTTCTTGCCAGGTGAGTCTTCTCACTATACTTTACCTCGAGTAGGTAACCAGAGTTATGTGATCAGAGTATTTGTATGCCATATGTACGTGATGTGTTGTACTGCATTACTTCTATGTGATTTATGTTGTGCATGTTTATAGAGTTGGAACCGGAAGGTTACCAGAGTTAGAACCTGAGGGTTCACAGAGTTTGGGTGCACGGACCCATAGAGTTATAGCCTCGAGTGGCTAATATGTGCTATGTGTGGTATTTTGGGGAACTCACTAAGCTTCGTGCTTACAGTATTTTGTGTGATGTTTTTCAGGTTTCTTTCAGTATCACGGGACGGCACCGGCTTGATTGTACACACCAGAGAAAGAGTCGTATTATCCTGGTTTTCTATGCAAGTGAAAATGGAGTTATGTTTTGTAATTCGACTATGAATGAGATTTTGAACAAGTGTTTCTAAGAATAAAATTATTATTTTAAATGAAAATTTTGTCTTGAAATTTACGGTGTTACAAGTTGGTATCAGAGCCTTGGTTTGAGGGATTCGGATGCGCCTTCGGGTAAATCTGGACTCAAACTGAGGAAGTAAGAAAAGTTTTTAACAAAATAATTTTCTAAAAGTGAATAAGAGTTCAAAGAGAATGCAAGAAAGAGCAGTGTGTACAATCAGCCAGAGCCTGAACGGTGATTTCCCAAAATACCCTTACTTTTGTGTTATGAGATATTTATGATGCACTTTATGAGATATTATTGCATGCTAGAGACAGGCTAGGTACTTCATATGTTAGGACTAGAGTGGCCTGATTTGTGATGCCTTAGCTTAGGACTCGTTATATGTGTTATGCTTTTGAGTATCTGATGAGTGAGAGTATCCAGTTAGAACCCATGAGGGGTAGAGTTACAGAGTTTGGTGGTACTTTCGAGGATGAGCCGAGAAAGTGGAGTTATCACAGAGAGGGAGTCCTATGTATTCTTCGATGCTCGAATGTTGCTTGCTTTGTGCTGTGTGGAACTCTCGATGATGGGAGTCAGCTACCAAGTGAATATGATGATATCCAGGAGGTAGATGGCTGGAATCATTAGGAGCTCTTCAACAGCTGATAGCAAAGAAGTGGGAGAACAACGGAAGAGCCTAGGGAGTGACCCTAGCCAGATGAGTGCACTTGTAGAGTAGAGAATTTCGCTGGAGTGCGAGCACGCGCGACGGGATTGGTGAAAGAGCAGGTCGAGCAGCTACTTAGGAGCTCTGGGATGGTCCGTGAGGAAAGTATGGGTAGATGTGGCAGGTAGTATGGGCCCGTACTACTGAAAGCAGAGGACCCATACTTGATACAGGGAGTATTCTGAAGGTTCTAAGGAGCAGATTGAGGAGTGATGTTATGGTTCGGGTACCATACATCAGAGCAGATTGAGGAGTGATGTTATGGTTCGGGTACCATACATCAGAGCAGATTGAGGAGTGATGTTTTGGTTCGAGTACCATACATCGGAGCGGATTGAGGAGTGATGTTATGGTTCGAGTACCATACATCGGAGCAGAGTAAGGAGTGATGTTATGGTTCGAGTACCATACATCAGAGCAGATTGAGTGATGTTTTGGTTCGGGTACCATACATCGGAGCGGATTGAGGAGTGATGTTATGGTTCGAGTACCATACATCGAAGCGGAGTAAGGAGTGATGTTATGGTTCGAGTACCATACATCAGAGCAGATTGAGGAGTGATGTTTTGGTTCGGGTACCATACATCGGAGCGGATTGAGGAGTGATGTTATGGTTCGAGTACCATACATCGGATCGGAGTAAGGAGTGATGTTATGGTTTGAGTACCATACATCAGAGCAGATTGAGGAGTGATGTTATGGTCTGGGTACCATACATCGGAACGGATTGGGGAGTGATGTTATGGTTAGGGTACCATACATCGGGCCATATTGAGAAGAGGTGTCATGGAATGAGTACCATGGTTCGTATTAAATGATGTTTTTGGTTCTCCGGTTATCCGGTCATGAGTAAGTTCGAAGAGGCGTCCCTTGAGAGGGAGATCGAGAGCCCCTCAGAGTATTTTAGCAAGGAGTCAGTGAGAAGGGAGAATTTCGATATGAGTTGAGCGATCAGTCGATAAGGGAGATGTCACCTCCTATGATCTGGGAGGTACTGATTATGTTCGTGTGAAAAATATGAGAATCATGATGTTTTGGTTTTGGGCTTAGGGGTAAACCCTGCAAGTCGTCATTGATGATGATTTCCCACCAGAATATCAGGTAGCATGTGTGTCACGAGGCAGTGATTTATCATGATTAGATAGTCAGTTGGGACTGAGATAGTCGAGGGCCACGCTACACCTATTTGAGTATAGTAGGGTGTACGGTAGTGGTATCAGTGGGGAGTTCAGTCGAGTTTAGCGGTGCAGAGAGTTTTCTATCCATGGGGTGTTGAATATAGGAGTGGGTCCCTGTTCTTGGGATGATCTCGGTGTTGGAGCATTGGTTGATGAGTTGAGGTGAGGGGTACGATGATTTTATGGTTCAGTCTATGAGCCAGGGATGTTATTGAGCAGTTGAGTTGTTGGGTACTAGATTGGTACGAGATTTGGAACGACTAGAGGCAGACGTGACAGGAAGTTCTTGAGGAATTCACCAGAGGTTCAGAGTATATGAGGTCGATTCATTTCCTTCAGGGGGATTATCGGGCGTTGTGTAGCACTTTTCGGGGGTAGGTGCGATTTTGCTGGAGAAAATAGTTATGGGTTGGTTGTGTGCTATTTGGTGATGGTTCAAACCCTAAGTGGGGGAGAACCGGGTGCCGTATGTAAGAAAGTAGAGAATTGTCAAGAGTAGTTATAAGTGGAGTATAGAGATATGCGGTAAGAAATCATGAGACCAGAGATGTCGGTGATCGAGGAAAGGGGTCAGAGTGAGTTAATGCGGGAAGTACTTGTTTGAGAAGGATGAATGTCTCCACGACAGGTGTTTATTGGTCAGGAATCTGGCATTGGTCAGTGTTGGGGCAAGTAGATAGAGAAAGATTGGACAGCCAACTCCCGGGTCGGTATGCGTATCCTTGTTTGGATTTTGAGCGGCGGGAAAAAGGGTTTCGGAGAATTATCTGCGTATTTCGTAACGTTAGCGTTTCTTCGTATTGCAATTGAGAAATTGAAGACATCGAAGTTGCAACTTGGGAAAAATGAAGATCTAATTATGGGGTTCAGAGGGAAAGTATTATTACATCTATATGGTGCTTAGGGCAGGATCTTGTGATGTTCGGTGGGGGTGTTCCGAGGTATCTGGTTATTGATATCTTTATTTTGAAGTATTCGTGAATCTTGAGTTGAGACAACTTGTGGTATATCAGGTATCTATGGATCTAGTGGGAGCCCTTCGAGTATGGGCATCTAGGGATATTATTTAAGAGAGTAGATCTTCGCAAGGGTAGGCATATTGATATGTCGATTGCCTCCAGAGTTTGTGATGCATATTCGAGTCAAGTATGGGCAGTTGCTTATGATAGTCTGCGGAGCACGAGCTAGTGGGGTCAGAGGGTGTTGTGATACTGCGGGGAGCCGTAGTTCTCACTAGTCAGGGGGTGTTGTGATACAGCGGGGAGCCGTAGTACTCACTAGTCAGAGGGTGTTGTGATACCGCGGGGAGTCGTAGTACTCACTAGTCAGAGGGTGTTATGATACCGTGGGGAGCCGTAGTACTCACTAGATGGCAATGGAGTGTGATGATGGAATGTTCTCCGATCAGTGTATGATGTGGAAGAGTTTTGGGCTTGAGTAGCCCTAGTATTGAGTTTTTGGAGCCTGGATGTTGGATCGGGGGCGAGACTGGGGTCCCCGTCTCTGTCGGGAAATATGGTGAGATGCGCAAGGGATATGCGCAGCAGAAACTAGAGATCAGAGTTGAGACGATCCTCGGTTGGATTGTATTTTCTCGCATAAGGAAAGAGAATTTCGTGACTTGCGTGTCACGGGGCCGGGATAGTGGTCATGGGGAGGAAGTTAATGGGATATTTGGATCATGATATGGGTGACCTTTGGAGGCTCAGTTGTGGAGTCAAAAGCTGACCTGGTTCTCAGTCTCGAAGAGGGATATGAGAAATGAGCTAGAGCTTATCATGATGATGTCTGAGGACACCTCAGAGGGAGCGAACGATTCAGACGCTCAAAGACATGCTTCGGGCATGTGTATTAGATTTCGGAGGGAGTTGCGGCACGTAATTATCCTTGGTTGAGTTATCCTATATCAACAGCCATCATTAGTGCATTGGTATGCCGCTCTTTGAGCTGTTGTATGGGAGGAAGTGTCGGACCCTCATTTGCTGGGGAAAGTGTTGATTTGCGGAAGTGGAAGTTGTAGTGAGAATGGATGATTTGGAGTATGGTGGTCGAACATTGTGTCTGTGACAGTGGTATGGAATGACATCATGATGGCATGTCTGCTGAGGACGCGGAAGGGATTCCGCGGGTGTAGAGCCAAGAGTCTCAGGATGGATGTAGGGATGGAGTATGGGACTCCCAGCTTGATTCTGATCAAGGGCCGTGTGCGTAGTGGTGGTTTCTCCTGAGGATGTTAGAGATGTCATCAGTGCAACAGGTTTTCCTAACCCGAGAGTGCGAAGGTTGGTGCGGCATGGGTGCGTGATTGCAAGAATAGGACTCATGGGAGTTGCTCTAGGATTGAAGAGTGGACCTTTCCGTCGTCACGGATTAGATAGAATGGGATTCGGATCGGGGATCCGATGGTTCATGGCTTCTAACCCTTATGGGTCGAGTGATTGTTGAGATTTGGGATAGTGATGCTTCATGGGTAATTCTCGGATCGTTGAGTGTGGTTATCAGAGGGTACATCCGGTGCCCGGTTCGAGACAGTGGTCAGGACACCGTAAGGAAAGGGAAAGTGTGTTCGAGT